>NC_134713.1:132966663-133269693 GCF_049634645.1 Pelodiscus sinensis
ATGCAGGAAATATAGAGGGAAATAAGCCTGGGCCTCTTGGCTTTTATTATTTTTTTATTATTCAACTTATCTCTGCGAGCATGACAACTAGGGCTTTATGCGGTGCTTAATAGTCAGATTTGTTTCTGATTTGGGGCCAATTTTAGCTTTCATAGAAATGAAGTATTTGCCGTACTGTATTAGATGACTGGTGTCACTCATTCCATACGAGCCAATAAAATATTGAATATGAATAACATTCTGAACATTATCCCTCCTCCATGCCACTTCATCATAAACTTTATGTTCTCTTCCAGTCCCCAGTAAAAAGCTTGTAGAAGCCGTATTGTAAATCTTGAATGTCCAGGTTCCAAGCTAAATATAAAAAAACAAATAAAATTCTAGCAGAGTGGCTAGATACTACTCTCAAGAAAGTGTTTCTCACTCTGAATGTCTGTTGGGCCCCAATGACACAATACCTGGGCCTTAGAAATGGGACCCTTCATGCAGCATCTGTCTCCTAAGTATCTGGTTACCACTTCCCCCTCTGATTCTTACCTGCAACCATACATAGCTCCTTATCCATGAACTAACCTGTAGAGACCTGGGAGGGAGTTAACTAATTCTTGGGCACCCACAGGGGAGATTTGAAAAGCAGGGAAAGAAGGAATAATAAGTTCAAAACAGAGCCGAGTCCTCTTTTGCCACCGCTGCAAGACACCAAGAGCATATTTGCTTTAATGTGTGGGCTGCGTTATCCTTGATTGGGCTCCTTATTTACTAAGTAATTTTGAGGGCACTGTAAATTTCAGCTCTCAGTGAAATCGGTAACTGAGTCAGTGAGCTGTGCAGCTGTTCCATCCGAGCTATGCCAGCCCATTAAGAGTGAAAGACATTTGATTGAATGTCTGATTCAGAAAAAGCAACTAAAGCTTTGGTGCAATCAGCACTCCTCCATCTTGCTGAGAAGTGAGCGCATGTGCAAAGCTGTCAAGGTGGGTGTGCCAGGTCACAGTTTGTGAGTCATTTGTTATCCTGCTTTAATGCAGTTTGGCAGTCAAGAGCCCTCTGTGTTATATCATTCGGGAAGGACTTAATTTTCTCTCCGTTGCTTCAGAAATACCCTGCGATGCTATGAGGAGGAAGTCTGTATCAATGATTCAGCAGGTTAAACGGAGAAAACTGTTCCTTAAATATTTTATCTTCTGTTAGAGCATTGGGAGGTGGATTGCAGGGAGTGATAATGCACACACTAGTCTGAGCAGCCAAACTGTGTACTGGAAATTCACTGTGGCTGAATGCTTCCACTTCCACGATCAGGGCCAGGTAGGCAGGCAGAACTTCAGAGTCTCAATGCGTGGATGAGACGATGATGTAGAGAGGAAGGGTTTAGATTTATTAGGAACTGGGGAAACTTTTGGGATGTGGGAAAGCCTGTACAGGAAGAATGGGCTCCACCTAAACCAAAATGGAACTAGAGTGCTGGCACTTAGTTTAAAAACAGCGCTACAACTTTTTTAATGTTAAGGGTTGGGGGAAAGCCGATGGGTGCAGAGGAGCATATGGATTGGACAGAGACATCTCTTAGGGGAGGGTCTGATAATAGAGATTCTCTTTGTTCTAGTCAGGAGGACAGGATGGAAGTATGGGTCAGATCAGATAAGATATAATCAAATGAAAAAGTGTCTAACACATCAGAAAATGGTAGTCAGATAAATAGTGGCAAATTATTAAAGTGCTTATACACAAACGATTAAAGCTCTAGAAAACATGAGTCGTGAGGCAAGGTTGAAGGAATTGGGCTTATTTAGTTTGGAAAGGAGAAGACTGAGATGGGACATGATAGTGGTTTTCAGGTATCTAAAAGGATATCATAGGGAGAAGGGGAGGGAGGGATTGTTCTCTTTGGCCTCTGAGGTTAGGACAGGAAGCAATGGGCTTAAACTGCAGCAAGGGAGGTTTAGGTTGGACATTAAGAAAAACTTCCTAAGTGGAATAAATTGCCTAGGGAATAAGTTGCCTAGGGAGGTTGTGGAATCTCCATCCCTGGAGATATTTAAGAGCAGATTAGACAGACATCTATCAGGGATAATATAGTGCTAGGTCCTGCGATGAGGGCGGGACCTGGACTTGATGATTTCTCAAGGTCCCTTCTAGTTCTAGTATTCTAATATTCTACGATTCTATGAAATGCTAGAGGTATAAAAAATTAAATGGGTGAACTAGAGTGCCGTGTTTTAAAGGAGGATATTGATATGATAGGCATCACGGAAACTTAGTGGAATGAGGACAATGGGGGACAGTCATACCAGGGTACAAAATATACCAGAAGGCAAGAACAGGTCATGTTTGTGGGGAAGGGGCACTATATAGGAAAGACAATGTAGAATCAAATGAAGTAAAAATCTTAAATGAGACAAAGTGTTCCATAGAATCTCTGTGGATAGTAATTCCATGCTCCAATAAGAAGAATATAGCAGTAGGGATATTTATTGACCACCTGATCAGGACAGTGATAGTGACTATGCAATGCTAAGGGAGATCAGAGAGGCTATGAAAATAAAAAACTTCATGATAGTGGGGGATTTCAACGATCCCCATATTGATTGGATACACATCACCTCAGGATGGGATGCAAAGATAAAGTTTCTTGATACCTTAAATTACTGCTTCTTGGAGCTGCAGTTCTAGAACCCACAAGGAGAGAGGCTGTTCTTGATTTAGTCCTAAGTGGAACGCAGGATCTGGTTCAAGAGGTAAATATAACTGGACCACTTGGAAACAGTGTAATAATGTAATAAAATTTAACATCCCAATTGTGGAAAAAACACCTCAGCGGCCCAACACTGTTGCATTTAATTTCAGAAAGGGGAACTACACAAAAATGAGGAAGTTAGTTCAACAGAAATTAAAAGGTACAGTGACAAAAGTAAAATCTCAGAAAGCTGCATGGAAACTTTTCAAAGACACCATAATAGAGGCCCAACATAAATGTATACCCCAAATTAAAAAACACAGTAAGAGAACCAAAAAAGTGCCACCGAGGCTTAACAACCAAGTAAAAGAAGCAGTGAGAGAGAGACATCTTCTAAAAAGTGGAAGTCAAATCCTAGTGAGGAAAATAGAAAGGAGTGTAAACTTTGTCAGATTAAGTGTAAAAATATGATAAGAAAAGCCATAAAGGAGTTTGAGGAACTGCTAGCCAAAAACTCAAAAAGTAATAGCAAAATGTTTTTAAGTACATCAGAAATAGGAAGCCGGCTAAACAGCCAGAGGGCCCTTGAATGATAAAGGAGCACTCAAAGATGATAAACTTATTGCGGAGAAGCTAAATGAATTCTTTGCTTCAGTCTTCATGGCTGAGGATATTGGGGAGATTCCTAAACCTGAGCCATTCTTTTTAGGTGACAAATCTGAGGAATTGTCCCAGATTGAGGTGTCATTAGAGGAGGTTTTGGAGCAAATTGATAAACTTAACAGTAACAAATCACCGGGACCAGATGGCATTCACCCAAGCGTTCTGAAAGAACTCAAATGTGAAATTGCAGAACTATTAACTGTAGTTTGTAACCTATCCTTTAAATCAGCTCCATACATGATGACTGGAAAATAACTAATGTGACACCAATATATAACGTCAGTACTGGGCAAATTAGTTGAAACTATGGTAAAGAATAAAATTGTCAGACACATAGATGAACATAATTTGTTGGGAGAAAGTCAACATGGTTTCTGTAAAGGGAAATGATGCTTTACTAATGCTAGAGTTCTTTGAGGGGGTCAACAAACATGTGGAGAAGACGGATCCAGTGGATATAATGTACTTAGATTTCCAGAAAGCCTTTGACAAGGTCCCTCAACAAAGGTTCTTAAGTAAAATAAATTGTCATGGGATAAGAGGAAAGATCCTTTCATGGATTGAGAACTGGTTAAAAGACAGGAAACAGAGGGTAGGAATAAATGGTACATTTTCAGAGTGGAGAGAGGTAACTAGTGGGGTCCCCCAAGGGTCTATCCTGAGACCAATCCTATACAATTTATTTATAAATGATCTAGAGATAGGGGTAAACAGTGAAGTGGCAAATTTTGCAAATGATACCAAATTGCTCAACATAGTTAAGACCAAAGCAGACTGTGAAGAGCTTAAAAAAGATTTCACCAAACTAAGTGATTGGGCAACAAAATGGCAAATGAAATTTAATGTTGGTACATGTAAAGTAATGCACGTTGGAAAAAATAATCCCAATTATACATACAATATGATGGGGACTAATCTGGCTACAACTACTTAAGAAAGAGATCTTGGAGTCATTGTGAATACAGGCAGTCCCCGGGTTACGTACAAGATAGGGACTGTAGGTTTGTTCTTAAGTTGAATCTGTATTTAAGTCGGAACTGGCATCCAGATTCAGACACTGCTGAAACTGACCGCCAGTTCTGACTTACATACAGAATCAACTTAAGAACCCCAGGCGTCCCCAAGTCAGCTGCTGCTGAAACTGATCAGCAGCTGATTCCAGGAAACCCGGGACAGAGCAACTCTGCCTGGGGCTTCCTGTAGCCAGCGCTGGTCAGTTTCAGCAGAAGCTGACTTGGGGACACCTGGGGCAGAGCAGCTGGGGTGCTGCTGGGTTGCTCCAGTAGCGCCGCTCCTCGGTGCTACTGGACCAACCCAGCAGCACCCCATCTGCTCTGCCCCAGGCGTCCTGATTCAGCCGCTGCTGAAACTGACCAGCAGCGGCTGAATCAGGACCTGGGGCAGAGCAGCTGGGGTGCTGCCGGGTTGGTCCAGTAGTGCCCAGAGCGGGCGCTGCAGGACCAATCGGCAGCGCCCCAGCTGCTCTGCCCCAGAGTCCAAAACAAAAGCCTGGTCTGCTGGGGGGGGGGAGCACACTAGCTGTGCCCCCCCCCCCCCAGCAGACCAGGGACACGGGGAGCAGAGCCGCAGCGGCAGCGGCAGCGGGGTGCCGCGCCTCTGAGGCTTTGCTCTGGCAAAGCCTCAGAGGCGCGGGACCCCCCCGCGGCTGCGGCTTCAGTCCGGGTGCCTGTGGTCTGCTGGGGACCGTCCCCAGCAGACCACAGGCACCCAGACTGAAGCGGCAGCCACGGCGGTTCCCCGCGCCTCTGAGGCTTTGCTCTGGCAAAGCCTCAGAAGCGCGGGAATCCGCCCGGTGCCCCTGGTCTGCTGGAGACGGTCTCCAGCAGACCAGGGGCATCGGAGCAGCTTACGAACGGGGCTTTCTCGCCCCGACCTCCGGGGTGAGAGAGCCCCGTTCGTAAGTGCGGATCCGACGTAAGTCGGATCCGCGTAAGTCGGAGACTTCCTGTAGTTCTCTGCAAACATCCACTCAGTGTGCAGCGGTAGCCATAAAGGCAAACAATGTTAGGAATCATTAAAAAAGGGATAGAGAATAAGACAGAGAATATCTTACTGCCTCTATATAAAACCATGGTATGCCCTCATCTTGAATACTGTGTACAGATGTGGTCGCCTTGTCTCAAAAAAGATATATTAGCATTGGAAAATCTTCAGAAAAGGGCAACAATAACGATGAGGGGTTTGAAACATGTCCCATATGAAGACAGATTAAAAAAGACTTGGACTTTTCATCTTACAAAAGAGGAGACTTAGGGGAAATATGATAGAGTTCTATAAAATCATGACTGGTATGGAAAAAGCGAATAAGGAAAAGTTATTTACTTATTCCCACAATATAAGAACTAAGGGTCACCAAATGAAATTAATAGGCAGAAGGTTTAAAACAAACAAAAGGAAGTTTTTCTTCACTCAGCGCACAATCAACCTGTTGAACTCCTTGCCACAGGATGTGGTGAAGACTAGGACTTTAATAGGGTTCAAAAAAGAGCTAGATAGATTCATGGAGGTTAGGTATATCAGTGGCTATTAGCCAGGATACGTAGGAGTGGTGTCCCTAGCCTCTGTATGTCTGGCAATGGGTGACAGGAGAGGGATCATGGGAGGATTACCTGTTGTGTTCCCTTCCTCTGGGGCATCTGGTATTGGCCACTGTCTGCAGACAGGATACTGGGTTAGATGCACCTTTGGTCTGACTCACTATGGCTGTTCTTATGTTCTAATGTTCTTATGCATTTTTGTCCTTTTTAATTCAGCCTCTCATCAGCAAACTTTTAAAAAAATTGTTAGATTAATATTGCTGTTTCATTGAGGAACACCTATCTGGAAGTCATCGGCTCCCTGGACCATCTTCAATACATTAATAAGTGAACAGGTCCATCAGCTACTTCAAGATCACATAATGCAGTAACAGCATACACAGAGTGCTGCATGGATACAAAATTCTATATCCGCATCCGTGTCTATATCCGAAAAAATGAACTACGGATATCTGCAACCACAGCCGCAGATGCGCAGGGCTCTAAATATAGAAATACCAAAACTCTATCCAATCCAAATTTGTATTCGTTGTTGAAAATCCCTCTATTAAAAAATCAAACGGGAGATATGTAAGTATCTATAATGGCTCTTGAAAGGTCCTGGGGAATACTCCTTCACAACCCATATTAAAACAATATGCTGGGAAATGTGCTAAATTTTGTAGGTCTGCTTGAGGTTGAATAGGATCTTTGTTCATTATTCTTTAAGACTAGATTTCGAAGCAAACATTTGAAAGGGATAAGTGTCTATAAAATATTGAGTATCTTGAGTTCTGCTGATAAAAATATTCTCTCTTGAGCAGAAGAAAGTGTTTTACCCACAAAATATTTCACTAATGGAAAATTTAAAATGGAGGGTAAAATGCTCAGCCCTCGCATGCTTTGTCAAAGGGGGGTAGTATAACGGACCTCCTTCATTTAGTGCCCCTTTATAAGGAGAGGCCAGGCACAACTGCAGTGTTGCCATTAATTGGAGAGCAACGATTACATGAGGTTAGCATTGAAAGTCACCCCAAATGGGGAGGAGGAGGTGGGTCTTTGACCCATCCTCTCCTCTATAACAATCAGTGGAACAGCCTGTTGATAAGAGGAGCTCATGTTCTAACCTCAGAGAGGGCGGTGCAGCACTTGTGTTCCATGGGTGCTCATGAAAGCCTTGTGCTGAGGAGTTACAGCTTTTCTACAGAGGCCTTGGGGCACATTTTATTTGAGATAGGCAGATAGTGAAAGCCTGAAACAAAATGGAAAGGCACTTTCTTGGGAAACTGAGGGGAGAGTTATAAGGGCTACATGATGTCTAAAGGGTAATAACATCTTAGAAGACCAGAGATTTAGGGTAGTCAATGGGGAAAGCTGTTGGTGGTCTCCTGGTGAATAGGTGTCTATATCAGAGAAAACAGCGCTTCAATTGGCTGTCCCAGCACGGTCCAAAATTTAAACAGTCTTGGACACACAGAAGCTAACAGGACTATTGCTTATGTTGTACCTTGTCTGTTTATAAAGAGAGACTCTGGCCTTCAGTATGTCAACATGGCATCTTTCCTAAATATTAAATTAACTTTATAAAATAAACAAAGAAATATCCTGATTCGTATACATTGGGTCTGCTGTCCTGCGGCACTCATGCCTTCAACCAAAACAGCAGCCTTCACATAAAAAAGTAAAACAAAACCATCTCTTTCATGCAGCAATTGCTTTGCGTTTACATAAACCGTGCAGCTGTCAGAGATCATAGCAAGTCCAAAAATATAGGGACGACGAAGAGGAAAGGAAGAGGGGGGATTACAATTGGGTAAGGTCCAGGTAAACTGAGATTTTAGTTTGCTAATAGATGAACTTTCAGATCAAGTATCAGTATGAAAGTACAGGCTGCGGTAGCCACATAATAGAAAAATGTTCTGGGGCTTTGTTCTTGGTGCTGTTTAAGTAATTCTTCACACATAGAGATATGATAAATGGGAGTGAGAGTATGTATGTGTGTGTGTGTGAGTGCGTGGGGGGAAGTGTTAATCTGGTCAATTTGGATATTTAAAAGAATCATAATCTCAGCTCTTTATGGGCAATTCCTTGTTCTTACAATCCATATTTGCTCCCTTTAAATGTTTAGAGTTTAGTTTGAATAAATCTAAAAGAAGTTCTAGATACAAGTAACTTTTTTGGGGAATGAAGGGATGTGAGAAGTGATAAATTGTAAATTCTAAAACTTTGTTTGGTTGAGGGGTTGCCTAGACATACACTGTCCAAGATGGTAGGAGCGCCATTATCACTGAGTGTACTGTAATTCTGACTCCAGAGTAAATTGCTTTGTTTCTCTGATGTTGTCCATCAAACTTTGTATATGTAAGTACCTTATCTGTAAACTATTAAAGAAAAAAAGCTTTTTCCTTTGCTTGAAGCTTTTTTAGAAGATACCCCAACAGATGCATGTTCACAAAGTTTTTTGATAGTAGTATAACTCAGCTATAAAATGATTAATTGAAGGTTAAAAGAATGTGTCATGGCTGTTAGAGATTACTTACCGAGAATGATTCATTTTTGTCTTTTTAATTTTGTCTTTTTAAAAATAACTTTAACTGGTAGAGCTGATGAGATGCAGAGGGCAAGCTGGGTAAGCAAAGGACACTGACGACAGCAGGGATATTAGTGAAGATTCACTAATTAATTCACTCATCTGTTGGGGGTTTGCTTTGGGTTGGGTTTTTTTGGGGTGAAGGAGGGGGTTATTTTTTTAAATATGGGTCACTTGACCAAAAACAAAAAAGGCAGACTCCAGAGTGTATATTCATTGATTCTGTTGTCACTCACTGTATACTACTCTTGCAGGACATCCATTCCCGTATGCCTTTGATAGACAAAGAAAAATTTATTTCCAAGTGAGAAATTAGGTGCTTCTAAGAATCAGCCTTTCTGAATAGCGTTTGCAGTCAAAAAGGTGAATTATCCAAATGATAGCTATGCATGGTTGGCTTTCCTCTCGGTGTTGCCTTGATTGAGACAAGATGAGCATACTGCTGGCCTTTGTAGTGAATAATTTTGTTAGAACTATATCTGTAGGGAAAGGCTTTTATACTCCAAGAATGACAAGTGTGGCAAATTGCTTACAAAGCCCAGACCTAGAGGCCTCTCTTTCTAAAGCTGCCAGTGCACAGAATACTGCAAAGCTGAATGCAATAGCTGTGTCACTGCTGTAAACAATAGTTCTTGTTTCAACACCATCAGCTTGTTGTCTCGTAAGATTTGTTCACCTGAGACTATTGGATCTCGGATCCCAAGATTACATTTCCACTAAGCAGAACCCTAACTTTACAATGAGGATTGTCTCAATAATATAAACAGTAATCACATGAATAAAATCATGTATAGAGACTTAACCCAAACCCGTCCTTTCCTTTCCCACAACACAAATTTGCCCTTGTACCACTACTGCAGCCTCTTATCCAGTCTGCCTACCTTTTAGCATGCCTCTTTCCAATCTGGACAAAATGCTGCTGCCGAAATCATCTTTGCATGCTCCTCTGAAGTGATTACTATTGTGGAGTCTCCTAACATCTCCAGTCTGGAATGGGACTACGCTGTGCTTGGTGCTGTACAGACATACACAGGCAGAACTGGTCCTATTCCAAGGGGCTTGTAATCTAATTTTCAGCAAATGACAATGGCATTTCCTTCAATCCTTCAGTTTCCTCTGCTGGCTTCCTCTAGCTTTCTGGATCATGTTAACACTTCCCATTCTCACTTGCAAGTTTTTGCAGAACTCTGCCCCTATCTGTACCTCCCTTCTCACATCCTCCTCCTCAGGGTACACCCGCGTCACCTTCCTTCAAGCCACTTTTCCCATTTCCCATGCCTTCTTCCTTGCTCTCTTTCCCTCTGCGAATGCCTTTTCTCTTCTCTTATACCAGATTGTCTTCCCCCCATGTACTCTCACAACCGTACTCTACTCTAAGGAAGTGGAAGAGGGGGAAAATTGTGTTAGTACTGTTACATATATTTTGGTAAACTGTAACAAAAGGAGATGGTTAAATGCACCAGGTCAGATTCTCAACTTGTATAAAGCAGCATAGCTCCCGTGGGGTGAACAGATCTTGGCTGATTTACCCCAGCTGAGGATCAGGGGGTCCTTGAAACATGACACTTTCAAAACAATTCAGTGCCTATATCTGATACAGATGGGGGGAGGGAGGCCAGGGAAAGACACAAGCAAATGGATTTAGAGAAACCATATGGAAACAAGCATACAGATGAGCCCTGATTGGCTTGAACCCTTTCATCCGAGGGCCAATATTATCTGATAGCTTTCTCTCACATGCCTGAAACATCATTTTAATAGTTTTACTTGAGGCAGCTGCTTGAGTCTAGCTACACCCTACCTCATCTAGTGCTGCTGCTCAGTCTAACCTCCACATGCTGGAGTCATTCTCACCTCCTCTCATTGCCGAGGCTTCTCTGCTGCCCAGAGACGCAATGACCAGCTGCCCTTTCTGCCATTGATGTAGTGCTCTTTTGCCTGCTAGTGTAGCAACCCTTAATGTATTATTAGGGCATAGCCCAGTGCTATTAATTATTTTTTATGATTGCAGCAATGTCTCTTTTCATAAATGAGGCTTACAAATCTCACTGCTGGCTGTTATGTATCAGCATATCACGAACCTGTATTTTTTTTAACAGCATGTATAAGTCCAATGATGGATTGCATTAATAAAAAAAGCAGTGTATTGCTGTATGTAAACTAGCTCCTTATGGCATTCTGTGCCTCTCAGCCTTGTATCAACAAAGTGTTCAACAAGGCATTCATTTAGAGAAGGGGGGAAATATCACCTGGCCTGAAAGTTTGGGCTTTGACTTAGTAAAACATACAAACTCTTCTTTGTCCAAACCATGTGCCAAACTGAAAAAGACCAGGAGCAACACAACTGGAATGCAGGGGCTTTTGGACACAGAATGAAAAGCCCCATTTCATGTAAAGAGGAGCTAGATGGTGGATTGCACATACAGAGAAAACTGAGCCCAACTAGATTGTGCAGATTTATAAACAGTGGGAGCAAACCCTCAGCAGGTGTAAAATAATGTAGTCCTAATGCAGTCCTTGTTGAATATGATGTGGATCTCACGAGAGTGGTTTATGACAGCAACATATAATAATCCCGTAGATCTATGCAAGAGTAGTCCGCTGTCCTTTCATCACTCAGTCAAGAACACAATTTTCACACAGGTTTAAATGCTCCTGAAATGACTTAATGCTTCTATCACATTGTGTTCATGTTTGCAAGCCACTGAAGATTATCTTTACAATTAATTGACATGCCATGGATTTTGTTGTAGTTAACAGGGCAAGCAGTAGTCTACTTATAATGTAAGAGTAGAAGCTGGGTATTCAGAAAATGTGAGGTTTTTTAAAATAATAATTCATCCAAAAAGTAATGCTGGATTTGCTGTCACTGAACTGACAGGATGTTATAGCTGCCATAAATAAAACTGACTGCTAAAATCTTTTGGCCTCCCAGATGTACAAATGAACCAGGCATGGATTAACTAGTTTCCTCTGATGTGGTTTGTGCTAATCCAAAATCCCCTGATAACAGAAGAAATTCTTTAATTAGAACATGTTCTTTGTACTCTACAGGACTTTGTATAAATCACTTTTTAGGTCAAGAGTATCCCAACTAAGCGAAGTGTTAGATCCTTATACCTGAATGTGGCACTTAAATGGGTAGGCAGTATGCATACTGGAATCGATTACAGATGGATCGCTCCTCCAAGAACAGAATTTGGGCATAAGTCATTTGAAGCCCTTCCATTTCTTATTGGGTCTGTTCAGAGATAAGAGTACTGGGCCACATTCTCACTCTATATGAACAAAGTGGGGAACAGAGGTGACTTTAAATCACTTTTACACCTCCATATGTTTTTGCACCATCCTTTCTCCCCCCGCCCCGATCCAACCTACACTACTTCAACTACCCTACTAGTGGTGTAGCTGAAAGCATCATACTTACCCCTATGTCTTCCCTCCGGTAAGGTCATCAGGCTGCTCTACCGTTGAATCCAGCTACTTTTCATCTCCTGATGGAATACCGGCATTAACGGGAGAACGCTCAGAGGTTGCATTATCTCTTCTGTATGATAAATAGACTACCGGTGGATCAATCACTGCAGCATCAATCCACTGTGTAGTGAAGACAAGCCCAAAGTGTAAGGCTGGTATTACACAACATACCTTTTTAATTACCCCCTAAGAGCTATTATATTGACTGAGAATACCTAGATGTCCCTTTCCTCTCAGATATGCCTTTGGCACAACCTTTAAATCAGGGGCAATAAAGGGGGGAAATGCAGAGCTTCTCCAATTATGCGTCTTCTGAGGAGCTCCTGTACATCAGAGGTACTCTTGGGGGATCTGTCTCCACTAGCTCTGTTGGCCTTGTGCTGCTGGAAGGTCATAAAACAGCTGCATTGGAATACAGAATCTGGCCCACTCTGAGAGAGTGACAGGTAGGCAATCAGAAGAAAACCCTCTGCATCAAATCATCTCATTGTCATGGTTTAACAAAAGCCAAGCCGAAGAAAAGTCATTCAAAGGTGAGACTAATAGAGAGTAGGCTCTCTGTCAATCTCTAGGGGTACTCCCAGAAAATTTAATTAAATGCTTCGGCTGGTAACTGCTAGACTGTCTTCTGATGTCACCTTTGTTCTCTTTGATCCCTTTTGGTCAACAAATTTAGAGTAGAATCACTGGGGGGAGGGTGGGTCGAGAGAGAAAGCAGAAAGAACAATACAGAGCCTCAGTCTACGCTACAGACCTGTATCGATACAACTACATCACTCAGGGGTATGAAAAAAAAGTACTATAGTGACACAACCCCGCCTCCCTAGGTAGAGAGTGCTCTATCGATTGGAAAGTTTCTCCCGTCACCATAGCTACTGCCTCTCAGGGAGGTGGGAGCAGCTATATCCACAGGAGCAGCTCTACCAATGAGCTATGAAGGAGCATTGTCCATGAAGACAAGCCTTCAGCCACCTCAACTGCAGTCAGCCCAAGTGGTGACTGTGCTGCCATAGTGAGCTTTCTCTTCTAATGGACTAGAAGGCAGCCTGTCCGTGTGGCTATCAGCTCAGCCCTAACAAGAGATGGGTGAACTGCTTCAGTTAAAAAAGCAAATAGTCTCAAGGATCTCACTAGGTGGAACTGATCTCAGTGGGTGGCTCGTAGATTGGATTTGTTTAGGTTAATTACCCAAAGGATTATCAGTTTATAGCACAGGTTCTCAAACTGTGGGTCAGGACCCCATTTTAATGGGGTCACCAGGGCTGGCTTAAGACTTGATGGGGCCCACAGCTGAAGCCAAAGCGCAAGCCCCACTACCCGGGGCCAAAGCTAAAGCCTGAGAACTTCAGCCTTGGGCAGCAGGGCTCAAGTCATAGGCCACCTGCCTTGAGTTGAAGCCTTTGAACTACAGCTTTGGCCCTCTGTCAGGGGCAGTGGGGCTTGGACTTTGGTTCTGGCCTCAGACCCCCAACCCCGGGTAGCAGGGCTTAGACAGGCTCAGGATTTGGCCTCCAGTCGTGGCACCATGTATCCTACAATAGTACAACTGGAAGGCACCTTGAGAGATCAAACTCTGCACTCATGTCAGGACCAAGCACCATCTAGACCTCTCTGACGCAGGGGCAACTAGTGAGGAAGAACACATGACTGGCTCCTTCCCCACATATCTCCTCCCCGTGCCATCCCTAGACTGGGGGAGATCCGGGATAACCACCCCATGCCCTGCTTTGCCCTCTCCCCTCCTCTTCCCTGCCCCACCTCCTCCTCCAGCAATGCTGCGGGGGTCTGATGCTGGCAGTAGGGCCTTCCCCTGCATTCACTAGCAGCAGTGGGGGGCTGATGAAGCAAAGAAATATGGCCACAGCCTGCTTAGCTCTTCCAGCTCCCAGCTGTGTTGCTCTGCTTCCTGCCGGTGAGTACAGGAGGCCCGACACCTGGTGGGAGTGCCAGCCCATCCGTCCCTTTTCCCACTAGTCACCTTTGCCACCAAGAGAGGCTCTGGTTCCTTGCCCCTCCTACCGATGGCATTTGGAGGGGGCAACATGCTCCCTCAGCCCCCCTCACGTATCACCCCACCTGGCAGGTGTTTGTCGAACCCGCTCTTAAAAATCTCCAATGATGGAAATTCTACAACCTTCCTAAGCAATTCATTCCAGTGCTTAACAACCCTGACAGGAAGGTTTCCCTAATGTCCAACCTAAACCTCCCTTCCTGCAATTTAAACCGATTGCTTCTTGTCCTATCCTCAGGGGCTAAGGAGAACAATTTTTATCCCTCCTCCTTGTAACAACCTTTTAGATACTTGATATCGTGTCCCCTCTCGGTCTTCTGTTTTCCAGACTAAACAAGCCCAGTTCTTTCAGTCTTCCCTCATAGGTCATGTTTCCTCGAACTTTAATCGTTTTTTTTGCTCTTCTCTGGACTTTTTGCAATTTATACACATCGGCTGTGTCTACATTGGCATGAATTTCCAGAACTGCTTAAAACGGAACAGTTTTCAGTTATAAGTATTTCCGGAATAGGAGCGTCTACATTGGCAGGATGCTTTTCCGGAAAAGCCCTTATTCCGGAAAAGCGTCCGTGTCAATGTAGACGAGCTTTTCCGGAAAAGAGCCCCGATCGTCATTTTCGCGATCGGGGCTTTTTTCCGGAAAAGACTACTGGGCTGTCTACACTGGCCCTTTTCCAGAGCAGTGTTCCGGAATAAGGACTTATGCCTGAGCGGGAGCAGCATAGTTTTTCCGGAATTGCGGCTGATTTTTTACAGTAGATCATCATTGCTTTTCTGGAAATTCAAGGGCCAGTGTAGACGGCTCGCAGCTTATTCCGGAAAAGCGGCTGATTTTCCGGAATAAGTGGCCCAGTGTAGACACAGCCATCTTTTCTAAACTGGCACATTTATAACCTTCTTTTGGCTCCTTCCACATGCATGCTACATCAACGTAGATTCTCACCTCTATGGCTGTGTCTACACTACAAAGAAAAGTGGGAAAAAGATACACAAATTGCAAACCACAATTTGTGTATCTTTTTCTGCTTTTCTTTCGGAAGAGATTTTTTTGAAATTTGACCCATCTACACAGGGCCAAATTTCAGAAAAACCTCCTTTTTCGACACATCCCTGCTTCCTCATGCAATGCGGACACATTCCTTGGATGCAGACACGTTCCTTGGATGCGGCATAGGTTTTTCAGGATATCTCCAGTATCTTGGTAAAGCTCTGCAGTCTAGATATAGCCTTAGTGACTGTGTCAGAACTTTAAGAGTGGTCAGAACAATATAGAGTCAGAAGGGAAAAAAACAAGAATGAAAATAGTGTGGAAAGGAAAGTGAGTTGCACTTTGAGAGAAATGTCCTAATGAGCGTAGGCATTTGTGTTTCCTCTGATATTGTCGAGTTTTTAATGCTTTAACAGGAAAAATGTATAAATAAGATAAAATAAGTCTTTAGTACAAACAATGATCTCAAGAGATCTGATACTGAAAAAATAAAACCTCTGCTTTAAATCTCCCCTCTCTCTCTGTAACTAACTTTTGTGCAAAGGTTTTATCTGCTCAAATTCAGAATAAAAATTAAAAATGAGGTATGTATGCGTCTGCTTATAAAAACTGTTGACAACTCACAGCAGGGGAGGATGAATATTCGTTTTATCATGCGTGTATCTATATGTAGTCATTCTCTGCTTATCCCCATCTCAGCTGCACAGACACACACATGTGCTTACAGGCAGAGGCCAACTCATTCCACTACACTATAGCAAACAAATGTGATCCATAAAAGCCTAATTAGATTACCCTTTTGCCTGGTGAAGACTTCATAAAGTTCTGTTAATAAAATGAAAAAGAGCTAATAAAATAGAGGAATTTAGCATGTAATGAATTTGAAAATAAAAAGGTCTCTTGTTTTTTAAGGTCAGACAAATGGAATTCACTGGATACATTTAGTTGTCAGTTATAGCTACATTGATGTTCCACCAGAAATGTTGAATAAACAATCTGTCTTCATATTTCTTTAAAACAGTGTGTTAAATATCCTTGTCTTATACTCATACTGGAGGGAGTCCCTTTCTTCCAAACATGCAAGAGTTGATGCTTACTGACAAGTATTCTTAATATTTTATTGTTTGTAACTGCCATTGGTTTTCTTGATGCCGCTTGGAGGATCCTCTCTTCTAAATCACATAGACAATACGGATTGCATATATAATGCCACAAGTTACTAGCAGATGGTGAAATCTCAGTTGTGACATGTTATACATAGGAGTTTGCGGGTGCAATTTTCAGAAGTGCGCAGTGTTTGCATACCTCTGTTCCACTGGAGTCAATGCACTTTTGCTTCTATTGAAATGAATAAGAGACTATCCATAGTGCTATTGAAAATTCTAGTTTTTTATATATAGAGAGAGAGCACTCTCACATGTTAGCATTAATGGCGTAAACTGTGTTTGTCAGAGACAAATCTGAAAGAAAAATATATAATATAGTATCATCTGAGTCTTTTGTTAATTAGATCTAGGTAAATTGCACTAATTCCCACGTTACTGCTTCTGATTAACAGATGTGCTGCCTTGTCTACAAATACAGTATGTTTGCTACTAATATGGGTAGAGTGGGCTAATGCAGTGTTCCACCTCTAGGCATCTTGGCTCACACCCTGATTCAGGTCTTGTGTAAAAATGAGTTTGTAGACCCTGAGGACTTTTTTTTTTTTTTTTTTTAAAAAGCATACCTACTTTGCTGTATTGGTGCCTAGTTTGGCATGTTTCCACCTCTGCTCTGAAGAGGTGCAGGACTGAGATAGCAGTGGCTGCTGGAGGTCAGGAATGAGAAGCATTGACAGAGTAGTCCTGTGGCACCTTAGAGACTAACCAAAATGTATAGAATCACGAGCTTTCGTGGCTAAAGCCCACTTCATTTCTCCAGTTCATCTAAAGAAGTGGGTTTTGCCCAAAAAAGCTCATGATTCTATGTATTTTGGTTAGTCTCTAAGGTGCCACAGGACTACTCCGTCTAGAGGTGGAACACTGCATTAGCCCACTCTACGCATATTAGTAGCAAACATACTGTTAATGAACATGTGTTCATTTTTTTTTGATTGTATCACTTTGGTATATATGGTTTTGCCGATTTTTCTTCCACATATTGATCTGAGGAAGTGGGTCTGGCCCACGAAAGCTCATCACCTAATAAACCATCTTGTTAGTCTTTAAAGTGCTACATAGTTCTGTCTTTTGTTCCATTCCTGTATGATTGCAAAACTGTTTCAAATAGAAACTACCCAGATGAAACACTTCTAGGTAAAGTACTAATGTCCTAAGTAATGGGGTTTGGGTCACTACTCTGGTCAGAATTTCTTCAGTCTAATAGACCTCATTGTTTGTCTGATATTTAGCCTATAGTCTCCCCTTTTAAAATTCATCCATTGCTTTCCCTTGTATCTCCTTTTTCCAATCCAACAAAATCATTATCTGCCTTTTAACTGGAATTGGACTGATCTGACCAAGCTGGTTGGGATCCTCAAACTATCCGCCAAATAGGCTCTGGGTAAGGGGAATTTTGTCTGTGACTTCAAAGTGTCTGTGGTTTCACATGTGTATTTTGACCTGGTTGAGCAAAATTGTGCCAAATAAGCATAATATGTATTTTGTAAAATCAGCGTTAATATCTACTCATATTCTGCCTGAAAACAGCCTTTACATACAACCCTCCCCTCATTTAGTGTTAATGGCTAGGAATTATCTGAACAGCAATTAAGGTCCAGGCTTCTACCTGTACATATGGACATGTATTTGTAACCTCCACCTCCTTTCTTATGGCACTTTCAGGGTGGTGGGTGAAAGCGGATCTGGGGAAAGCAAGCCTCAGCCCTGTCCCACCCCTACCCCGCCCCTGAAGCCAAGACCCAGACCTTCCTGGCCTCATGGCAGGCCACAGCTGATGTGCTGTGGCCCCAGACTGGCCCTCCCTGGTAGCAGCCCCATCCTTCCCTGGTAGCAGCCCCATCAGCCTTCTCCTGTGACTAGGGAAGCCAGGCTGCCATGCCACAGCCGAAGCCTTCCCAGGCAGCGGCCCCAGCCTTCAACAGTCGGGCATATAGGCAGTTTTGGGAAGACTATGCCTTCCCTTGCCTGCATTACCAGCCACCCATGCACTTTGGTGACTTTCTGGAAGACGAAGTGTCAGGATGGTGAACTGCTGCCATCCGTTTATCTGCTGCTCCAACTTTCCAGGCTTGTATTCATGTGAAGCGTGTTTTTTATTCAGATTGTTTTGTCTTGGGTCATAAAGATTTTTTTGATGGGGAAATATGTTGGCTCTGAGTGCGCATCACTAAAGAGAGCAATAAAATAGGAGCACAGATTAGCTTTCCAAAGTATAGGTTAGAAAACTTCAAAAATACAATTATAGGGTTTGAACTGACTTGTATGGATAATAATTTGCTAAATGTTATTTTCTTCAATTTTATAGTGTCCAATAAAAAGGATTTTAAAATAATAATATCCCTCACTGCGATTTTGTGAACCCCTTCAGTATCTGTGAACACAGCATACACTATCCTAGTACTGTACTTCCTGGTGAAGCAACATGTACCAAGTCATGGCATGTCTTGGCTCTCTGTTCAAATGAGTTGCCTTTCTTCAAAACACATATCCCAGGATATGCTTAAATGCTAAGTCTCTACAATTTGGCACACCTCATTATTTAAAAATGTGAAAAACTTCATTGACAGTTCAATTAGAAACTATTAGAGCAGATTGAAAACTTTCCAACTATACAGCATTTTCTGATAAAAATGTTCAGTCAAAACTTAATGTTTCCTTGGAAATGTGTCAACTTTGATATGTCTTTAATTTTAGAAAAATAATTCTGGAAGATTCTTTTCGGCCTTATCATAATGTAGTATTTTGATTTTTTTTAAAAAGTTTACTAATTTACTTTTTAATATATTGTTGTAAATTGTATTATAATTTTAAAAGTCTGAAGCAGAAGCAAACATTTTGGTTTTATGAAAACAAAATGTTTTAGTGGACCTCATATGACATTTTTGAAAATATTGAATTTTTGTTTTGTTTCATTCCAATTTGGAACTAAAACAAATTTTGAAATATCAGAATTTCCCATGGAACTGACATTGAGTTATGTTTAGTCTAAGAGTGAAGGATATGTTGATGCCACAGGTTCAGTCCGCGAGAAGGAACGGGAGGCGGTTGTGTGGGGATGACTGAGAGGGTACCGTGAGTAAAACGCACCAACCTGAGCTGAAGAAGTTCATGGACAAGAAGGTGTCACTGAATGGTAGCTGACATGTCCAAGAGATATTGCAAGGGTTTGAACCCTTCATGAATCTAGTGGTTGATGAGTGTGTGGAGATGGCACAAGGTGGACAACAGAACAATATAGGGATGGTGATAATATGAGGAAACAGCATCAATATATTAGAAGCTTTGGAATGAGTACAGTTTAATCAGTGAACTCCTGCCGAATGCTGTGATAAACCTTTTTTTTTTTCTTTTCTTTTTTTAAACTCCAGCTATCCTGTTAACTACTGAATATCTTTTTCAGGAATGTACCTTCCTTGTGTAAACTTATTTTGATTAAATACATTTTGCAATGGTTAACATTAAAAAAAAAAGAAAAGAAAAAGAATGACCCTTTCAAAAATGTAGCAGCTATTGTTAAACAATGTATTTGTCATCTTTCATATTTGGGAAGGACCATCAACTGCACATTTTGAAGCAGAACCCAGATTGCAAATATCCTGAAATTTAGGGGAACATGGGTTTAGTTCAGTGCATTATATAAAGTGAGAGGCTATTTGCAAAATTCGATTCCAGATCTGAGATTCGAATTTGAACATTCACACACAGAATTCAGGGATGTTCAAATTTTGTTTTGTTTTGTTTTTGTCTAGGCACATCTCCTAATTGCCAGACCTACTTCCTATTTGCTTCGGAAGTGCTCATGGTTTTAAGGCATTGAGCTTCTCCAAGAGTTGCTCAGCACTTTGTAGTATCTGTGGGCTGTAGTATCTACAGTGTAAAACATGAAGTAGAAAACTTGAGAGACAGATCGTTCTTATGAATTAACCTGATTAATAATAAGGCCACAGTCCTGAAAGAAAAACTCCTCAGGCAGATCCTTGTGCTGCAGAGAGTTCCATTGATGTCTATAGGGCTCTTTATGGGAATAAGTATCCACCTATGCAGAACTGCTTGTAGATTCAGGGTATAAGGATGCTCAAAAGATAGTTTAAAAGTCTCAAAGGGGTAGCTGTGTTAATATGTAAAAAGTGAGGTTTGCCCACAGAAGTTCATGATACTATACAAAAGATAGTTGTAAGAGGCTGTACAAAACAAAAGTTTAAGTTCAGTAGGGAAACTCATAATGAAATAGAACGATAATATAGATTCTGCTCTGCAAAATACTTGAAGGAGGCTTGGAATTGTGGCTCCTAGACTCTGATATCAAAATATTTCTGACCCTGAGGACAGGAAGATACTTATCACTTTGAAACATTTCGGATTTGTAACTGTGGGTAAATGCTGCCATTTCAACAGCAACCAAAGTTCATCTGATGTAGATGAATCTTAGAGTCAGAACAGCTATGGTCTGCAGGCATCATATCTATTGAGTGAATTAAAAAGAAACCTAACTCCCAGATGGGCTAACAGAGAGTGGTTGAGTTAATCGCAGCTGGACATCATTATTACATAAATCTCACTTTCCTCCCTTTGGCTAAGTCCATCTGGTCACTTGCAATATTTTCACACACATTTCAGAAGAAATTGTAGCCTGTGGATGTTCATGATCTTAGAGGACTGTAAATTAGCCTTAATGTGCATGTCAGTGAGCTATACCGAAAGGGTTTGAACCATAGACCAGAACAATTCTGAAGAAGTTATTACAATCTGTCAAGTCAATAATTCACATTTTAGAAAAACTGTAAGTACGCATTTACAACTTCGATTCATTTTACAATCTATCAGGCCATTAATCAGAACTTTAAAAAAATCCCTAATGCAATTTTACATAATCTGTGTTCCTATGTTTTGACATGGGAGGCTGTAGCAGCTCAATTAAGGTATCAGGAGGCCTACTGAGGCTCTGTCTACAGTGCCTCTCAGGTCAGACTAGGTGGCTTGAATAGCAGCAAGCACCGAAGTGCTGCATTTTGATTCCCTTAGGTGGATGCTGCAGGCACCAACTAAAAGATTCCTAGTTTGAAGATGCCATGGAGGAGTTCCAGAGCAGCACATTAGTGCACACTGCTATTTGCAGCCCTGAACTCCAACCTACAATGCAGTAGTCACATGGGCGAAGTCCCAAATGGTGAGGACATTCAGAGTTAGGACTGCCATTCCATTCAACAGGTATTCTGTTCTGTTGTATCTTGCTATTGCACTGTGTAAGGTATGCTGGTGATTATTTTGTGTTCTGAAGTACTGGATGGAGACCATACTCCTTACACTCTCCGGGCACATTGGAGAACATGAATGATGGAGAGCATTCATTTTACTTTGGGGGTCTGAACTACACCTTCAGTTGTATTTCAGCTTTTTTTGAACAGTAATACATGAGTAATACATGACATCGTGATCTCTGTGAACTGTCCTTTGCCTCCATTTTATTAATGGAATGAATCAAACCCCCACATCCAACTATGCCAAAATTTGGAGATACTTACAGTCTAAACCTAGATCTGGATCTTAATTTTGCCCATTGTAATTAAGATTCTTGGTGAGAATTAATTATGTCAACTTCATGCATCTTTGTTGGCTCATAAAAAACAGTTGCCCAGATTCCCTAAGTACAGTCATGATGACTTTCTTAAATGAAGTAGGGGAATAAAATGCCAGAGGTAATTTCAGGGTTAAATTCCTATTATTGAATTGCAAGAAAAATAATGATGGCACCTACTACTATTGATTTTTGCCCCTTAACATTGGTCTTGTGTCTTAGTGAGCTATATTTGTGGATTCTTCAATCTGGATAAATCCATTATTTGTATTAAACAGATTCAGTGCCATAGATTCCAAGATCTGCTTTAAAAGATTTGACCCATGAACTAAGGTGAGAAAAAACAAAGTGATCCAAATTTTGGTGTCAGTTACATCAGTGAACACATGGAGTTACTCCCACTCTGATCCAGTGGCCCGATTCTCTTCTCTTATGCACACAATTTACACTTATGTTTTATTTCTTACACACATGAATCTTCCTTATTCAAGAGAATATTTCATTTGCTTCAAGATACCACCATTCAATAGCCAGGAAGACTGAAAGGTTAAGCCATTTCTTTTTTACAACACTGCATTTCTATGGATTTAGGAATACAGATAGTTTGAAGTTCTAATTAAACTTCATTCTATACTACACATAAAAGGCACTACATCAGTGCTAAATATTGTTGAGCATTCTTTCCCCTCCCATGTATTTTATCTTGATTAGTTGTGCCTCCCCTTGATTACTTGTCCTACCCTGTCTTTTGCTGTGGGAAGAATCACTGTTCCACTTCTGAAAAATAGCTTTCTTCCTTTAAGTTCTTTCACTTTTTGTGGTGAGTGACAGAATGCTACCACACATCAGAAATCCCCGACCGCAAGGCTAATCTATGGTGGTGGCAGGCATGGAGAAGGAATGTTCCTAAAATGGAAGATACCTTTACTGCTTCCGAGAGCCATTTGCTTCTGCCATGTGTTCGACCTGTTCATTGACTTCTACATTCATGTGCACAGTCTGAAATGCTTGGCCACCCTTGACTAACAGTACCATGGGAGTTATCATGGCAGATTAAAAGATCCTTTGCAAAGGACTTAAGGGATGGATTTCCCAAAGGCTAAACTAGCATAACTCCAGTTATGTCACTGCAGCTGCACCCAGGGCCGGAATAAGTAAAATGTTCTGTGGGCCTTTGCCTAGCACCATCAGCTCTAGAAACACTTGCTTAGTTGATGCGGCGAGGAGTCCTGTGGCACCTTATAAACTAACTGAAGTGATGGAGCCTAAGCTTTTGTGGGCAAAGACCCACTTCATCAGATGCAGTCTATAAGGTGCCACAGGACTCCTCACCGCTTTTGCAGATTCAGACTAACACGGCTACCCCTCTGATACTTGCTTAGTTGATGCTCATGCTGACATCCCTGTGACATCAACATACTCAAATTGGTATCAAGGGGCAATTTGCAGCATGAGGAAGAGGAGGCCTGTACTCGAGAAGGGATGAAGCAGCCATGCCTTGTGACCTAACCCGAGAATGTTACAGAACTTCAGCGCGTACCCCTCTGAAGAGGTGTCCTTCAGCTGTTTACCAGCATCTCAGAGCCCTGCCTTCAGGTAAGCCAAGGAGTGACTATTATTGAGGCTTCCCCAAGAAGGAAAGGAACAGTAGGTTGCATGATCTGCAGACAGTGGAGATAGCGGAGGATATAATTTGCCGATTCTCTATTCCTGCTGTGATAGAAAGAACACATCTTGGGAGTCAGAGCCCAGGCTCAAACGGTTGGAAATTTAAAGAAATATCTCACCTTGGAAACAGAGTACAGTGATTTTGGAAATCAGTGATACAAAATCTTTCTGGAACCTACAATGCTGTTTTTGAAAAGTCACTTTTCAGTATAGGATCACACTGTTTGCACCATCTTATTCATTTATATCAGTAGTGAAAATGGCCTTTGCAAATAAACTCTCTACTTTCCATTGGAAGGGGATTTTGGAAGAAGAGAATGTAGTCACTATGGTTACATCTACACTGCAGGGCTTAACAAAAATTAGCTATGAAAATTGAGCAATGTCAATTGCGTATCTTATTTTGAAATAACTTATTCTGAAATTGGGAGTGTCTACACAGCACTTTTCTCGAAATAGAGCACTCTTCCTCCAACTTCCCTTACTCCTCGTACAATTAGGGTTACAAGAGATGGAGTAAGAAGTTATCCAGTTTGACAGTATTTTGACACTATTTGGAAATAACTGCCTGCTGTGTAGATGTGAACTAAGTTATTTTGGAATAGCGCTAGTTATTTCAAAATAGTGTTGCAGTGTAGACGTACTCTGAGTTTTTTCCATAGGATGGGTGCTTGAAAAGAGTTTTGCATAAGACAATCAAAACTACTTAATCCTCCTAAACTTGGTTCATATGCTGACAAGGCAGAGATAAAGTGGTTACCGGTCACTTGGCTTGTACTGTTTGCCCAATTGACTTGTTAATCTCAGGTTTTAAAAACCAAATATAAATGCATTACAAACCACTTTAGATTAAGCAGCTCAGACTGTATAGAGTTACACAGAGCGTTGTTTTAGAGTGCACCTGGAAACCAAGATAAAATAACTTGATGTAAGATCCAGCTTGAAAACAAAGTACCATTATGACAAAGCTTTGTTCTAATAAAACTCTGGTAATGGCCATTACCTGCATACTCAATAAGATCTTATTTTGTGTTTTGGTCGCAGAAGAAAGCTAATTATGTCTGATACAAAACCGATTTGCAGAACTCAGCAAAGTTAGGTTTTATAGACCTTGTGGACAGCAGCTGCAGGCTATCAATCTGGCCTCATGATAAATGGTTATGACATTTTCCACAGACACAACTTGCAAAGAAGGTCTTTTATTTATTCTCAAATGTTGAATTCTGCATTATTGATCAGGTGCCATTTGTTAAAGGTTGCTACTTGCTAGAAAGAATTACACAGCCCCTGAGCTACACATAACATAATGAATTATTCCATTAAAGAATAGCTACATTAAGAGAACATTAAGGTTATATGGTGGAGCACTCAACTCAGAAAATGATAGCCAAAGTTGAAGTCAATGGGAATTTTACCTGAATGAGGATTGCAGAATACTGCCAAGCATATATACCACGAATGCTAACAAGCAGTGAATGTTCTTCTATGGCATTTAGTTAGTTGTTTAGTCTGCTTTTATTCACAGACACCAGCATTATTTATTAGAGCATTTTACAAGGCAACAAGCAAGTGGCTGAGATAATTAGTGTTAAAGCTGACTAGGCCGATTGTTTGGCCGTTTCAAATTGCTACACTGTTGCATTTAGCAGGCTAAAGGGTCAATAGTGGTGTTATGCTGTAAACCACAGCTGAGAATACAGAAGAGGTTTACCACTCAATGCAATGGTAGACAAGTTCAGTTTTTCAAGTTAGCAGCTCTGTTTAGTTCTCCTCTGGGCGGTCATGTTTCATCTTCTGTGTTATCCTTTTATGTGCCTTTCTAGCCCCATATCCTCTTGCGTCTGTTAGTAACAGGGCTAAATTGTACCTTCAGATTCACTAGTGTATATCCAGAGTGACAACATGCAACTACTCTGGATTTACATCAGTGTAACTGATAACACAGTTCAGTCCAAAATCTGTACCACTAGAAGCAATGCTTGCTGGCTTCCAGTGAGTTAGGGCCACATTAGTTTCAGATTTGTGTCCCCTAGAATTCCATTGACTTCAGTGGGATGGCAGGGTTGTAAGTGAGGGCAGAATTCAAACACTAATAAGGGCCAAATTCTGGCTTCTCTCTTTAGGAGTCTGCAACGCCTTATGCAGTGAGTGGTCCCTTTGACTTCAGAAAGGCAGCAGAATGTTGGCGTATTATTCATCTATTGCATACCTTGTGTTAGTGCTCCATAAATAAGATTTTAATAATTGATTATTTGGATTAGAGTCTGAAGGTCACAGCAAACATGTAAACCTGAGCTCAATAAAAGATAGTGAAGAAAAATGTCAGTTAAAAGGATTCCACACCTGAGAAGAAGGCTACGGCATGTGTAGGGGAGAAAAGATCCAGGTTCTGTTTCCAGAGCATCCACAGGCATCTTATGTTGCTTTGGATAACTCACTTAATCCCCTTAATATTCAGTTTTCCTGTTTGTAAAATTATGATAAGGAGACTTCCCTCATGTGCATGTTATGAGGCTCAATTAGGGTTGCTAACTCTCCCGCTCATGCCCTATCTCCCAGGAGCAACCTCAGCCAAACCAGTCAGGCGAGCCGGGTGAGGCAGTGGAGTGAAAGCAGGCTCCTTTTACTCTGTGCCACTCCTGTAAGCAGCTAGCATCATCCCTATGGACCCAGGGGTGGTGCAGGGAGTCTTTGTGCTTTGCCTTTACCTGGTTGCAATGCCTTTACCATTGGTTGGGAGCTGTGGCCAATGGGAGCTAAGGGGGTGGTGCCTGGTGGTGCCTGCAGGCAGTGGTGCATGGAGACTCACTGACACCCCCACCTAAAAAAAGCTACCATGTTAATACTTCAGTTTGCAAAGCACTTCTCATGCTGTGAAAGCAAATACAGTAGACATATGATAATCTGGAACCTTTGGGACCTAGGTGGTACCAGATTATCATATATGCCGGATTATCAGGAGGTACTATAAACTGATATATATATATATATATACACATAGTATATACTGTATATAAAGTGTTTTTAACCCTTTTTATTGTAGCACAAGCACTGTCCAGTGTCACACAATGCCAGTGGCAGACTGACTTGGTCCCGTCCGGTTTCGCTCAGTTCAGCTTCTGCCTTGTGACTCCTTTTCTGCCGAAGCTCACTCACTAGGCTCTTGCCATTTTGATGCTGGACTCTCAGGAGTGCCGTACAATTGGATGCCAGTCTATTGGAGTTTTACTGTTGTTAAATTTCCTGTTATTTTCCCATAGCCTTAATCCCCAAAGCTTCTTCCCAAAATCCTGGCTGCACAGTACATACCTTTTTAAGGTTGTTATGCCACTTTCAGAGGTAGGGTTCCTGTGTTGTGTACACAATAATACACAAACCATGTCACCTTATATGGAAATGTCACCTCCTTGGATTTATGTTCACTTCATCCAACAATGCTATTTTTCGTGCTTGTTTTCTTCTGGACAAATGCATATTGGTCTAGCACTTTGGAAGGTTTTTTTTCCTCCCATTGAACTCCCTAATCTTTTCCCCACTCAGTACCTTCAATCACACCCCTCTTCTAGTGAATATTATTATCAGTTTTCACTCCCTTGCTCTGCGCTTACTTTTTCACACTTATCTACATTAAACGGTAATTTGTCACCTTTTGCCGCTCAGCTTTAAATAATGTAAATCCTTCTTATCCGATTGCGCTACTGCTCATTATTTATGGTGCCACACAGTACAATGTTGTGTGCAGACTTGGAAATCTTCCTTCACACGTAATCATGGAGATCATTTGTATAAATAATAAAAAAGCCTATGCTTCTTTGTCTTTTCTGTAATACCTAAGCATTCTTTTGTCTGGCTAACACTTACAATAGAAGTTATCTCAAAGGCATGATTAACAGTGACTTGGAAATTGTTTTTTCTTTTTTCTCACTCTTTCCATTAAAATTCTCATTTGATTAAACAAGAAACAGAGCATGTTGTTAAATAGGAGCGCCTGGTCTCTGCCCTTGTATTTGAACACCAGTAATGAGAAACCCTGAATGCCCCTCTGTCTAGTTAGAAAATTAAGGTAAACTAGCTCCCGAATGTACCAGGCCAGTTATAATGCTTGTTTGCTTCACAAAGGGGACTCTGGAGTTTTTAGCAGTATTATTGAGTGCAGAGCAATGTATCATCTTAAGTACTCCGCAAGGGAAGTTTGAGATGTTGATGCTGTGAGAAATCCACTTGCTTCCTGCTGACCTTCCCAGATAGACACCGTCACACCAGGGATGGAGAGCCCTGATGCATGTGAAATCAGTAGGTTTCCAGGTGGGAACCCTGAATGTAGTGGAGCAGAGCTTGCTGAAGGCTCTGTACCTTGCAGCAGATTCAGTATTTCTGTGGTTGGTTACGCATTGACTAGACAAAAGGACCAGTGGAGTCCTCACTGCCCGGATACCCCAGTCATTACCCTTCTCGTGATGGGAACACACAAGGCTTCTGCTGCCTTGAAGTTATGTGGCACAGGCAGATAAGCTGTCTTTGGGGACATATACCTCCTTGGTCTCTGCAGATTTCTTTGGGGCACAGAATGCCCTTCCTAGGGGGTCCTTATAGGCAGCGTGTGACCTAGTACATACATGTGGAGTTGTTGTTCCTTCTGAGCTTTGTGTGTTTAGCATAAAATATGAATGCTGCCAGTCATCCTGTTCCACTCTTTGTCTAACGACCTTTAAACAATTTGTCCTAAAGGTCAGAACTATGATCAGAATGGGAGTATCCCCTGTGTGGTATTGGAGAGAGGCTTCAGGGGAACCATGTTAGAGCTATGACCGTGTGGAGGTTTGGGGAAAACTCCAGCCTAAAAGACCATTGAAAGTGAAATTATGCAGGAAAGCCAGTCAGTTTAGAAACCACAGGGAAAGTGGAGCCCTCATAAACATTTTCAAAATTCATAGTATGTAGTCAGACATATGTTTTGTTACATTTTTAATCAGAGCTGGAGAATATGTTCTGTACTGAAGGGGAGAAGTGGAGGAGAATTCTCCCTTGTTCTTGTGATTGGTAACCCTAGAGTATTTGGTATGCAAAGCTTCCATTGGCTTCACTGGTAGGGGTCTTCTAAAAAAATCTACAAAGTAGTTCTACAGGAGGCAAGTTTGAAAGCTTGTTCAGGAATGTTTGAACTGGGCTGTTCTGGTTTCTTATGGATATTCTGTAAGAGGTCTGATTTAAAGAAATGGTCAGGAGACGGCAGAATTCCATCTGCCACATATAATCTGGACTAAAATGTTGTGGGGCCTTTTGCAAGTGGACGTGTGTGTTGGGGGGGTTCGAGGGAAGGAGGCACAAGGACGCCAAGACAGATCTCCATCCCTGTGCTTGGGGAAGCCCTGGGCAACAGGGCTGTTCCCTCCATATTTCTTTGGAGCAGGGAAGAACCAAAAGGATAGTGCAGACAGAGTAGATGGTCCCCTATGTGTGGGGGAACTCAAGGAGGAATTATGCCTCCTGATGATATGATCCAAACTCCGCTGTCCCTAAGAAAAGACCCATAAGGTTGCCCTATTCATCATAAGGTTAATGAACCATCAGATGGCAATGCAACATCTCATGTGACTTGGCTGAAGGGACACTGTGGCGGCGTGTTGGCTACCCCCCCCAATCCTGCACTCCTGTCCTCAGCAAGATGAGACTCCGCCAGCCAATAGATTGGGTTTATTGCCTCTCCAGGATACAGCACAGCATAGATGTGATGTGGTTACAGGAGTCAGGGCCAGGCAGCCTCAGACCCCTTGGGGTAGAGGTCCACAGGCCCCTGACCCCTCAGTACTCGGCTTAGTCTCCTCTCTTCATGTCATCCCAGCCAAAAACTGCCCAGCTCCCAGGCCCTGCCCCCCAGCCAGGTGTCCGCCTCCGCCTCCCTTCCTTTGTCTCTCCCCCTTGGAAGAGCCTTTTTATCTGCTCAGGCTGGGACTAGGTGTCTGGGCTAATACACATGTGGGTGAGTCAGTGGGAATCACACATCATAGCATAGGGGAACCCCGGGTTACAGAGCAGACAGCACCCCCACTACGTCACAGATACACAAGCTGCTTTCAGGCAGTTTGTGGTACTCAGCATTGTCTCTGTACCATACCAAATGATAACAGAAGGCTGCTCCTTCTATGAGCAAGATCCAACTGGCATAGGCTTGGTCTTGTGAGCTGAAAGAGATTGCACCCTTGACTACTTATATTCCCTCTCATGGTTTTGTTTTTGTTTTCTTGTTCTTTCAGTTATATTACTTACAGAGACAATAATGTGTTGATGGCTAGGTATCTACAGGGAGTAAAATTGTTGCTGTGCAAGCCACATTAGGTTATAATGAATGAAGGTCTTCTATGCAGATTGCACACGAGTAGCTGGGAGGAACTAGTTACTATTTTGAAGGGGGAAGGCAATTTTGATACCAGTTATTATGAAATGATAGATTGCATTGCTCTAAGGAAAGGAAGGAGTGAGAGCAGCAGAATAAGGACAATAGGCCTGGTAAACAGATTTCAGTAAACTAAGAAAACTGGTAGGTAAGGCCCCATGGGAAGAAGTTCTTAGGAAAGAAAAGGAAGTCAGGAGACCTGGCATTTTCTCAGAGACAGTTTTAAAGGCACAAGAGCAAACTATCCCAAAGGAAGAAAAGACAGAAAAATACACTTGAACCTCCATACTCTGGGTGACCCTAATCTGGAAACACCTGTGGTATAGAGGAGGAAGTCTCTCTGCACGCTGCTGCTCCCTCCCCTCTCCCCCAGCAGGGGGAACAGCAATTCAGCAACACTTTCCCTGTGGCTTTTCCCCACTGCTTCCATAGTGCCTGGGAGTAGCATGCGGTGTGGAGCTACGTATGTCCCTCGGAATGGGGCACTAGGTAAGGGCCAGACTCCCTCATGCTCAGACCCTGCAGTACCTTCCCTGGCCTGGCAAATTCTTTAATCCGGCATACCCTATTTCCCAGGGTTGCCTGATTAAAGAGGTTCAAGTGTGAAAACAGGTCAATATGGCGCCATCAGGAACTCTCTAGTAATCTGAAAAAAATGAGGGAAGAGTAGAAAAATGGACGCATTGCTAAGGATGAGTACAAAAGAATACCACAAGCGTGTAGGGACAAAACCAGAAAAAATAACCCACAAAATTAGTTATATCTAGCAAGGGATAACAGGAGGCTCTATAAATATATTGGAAGCAAGAGAAAGACAAGCTCTTCTACTGAGTGGGGAAATAGAGCTAATAATACATGTGGTGTTTAATGCTAATTTTGCTTCAGTCTTCACTAAAAATGTAAATTGTGACTAGATCCTGAACATAATTGATGTTATCAACAAAGGGGAAAGAACAAGTTAAAGCCTATTTAGATAAGTTAGGCGTAGTCAAGTCAGCAGCACTAGATGACATTCTATGGTGCTTAAGAAACAAGCTGAAAAAAACTTGGAATTGTTAATGATATTTAGGAACTCATGGAGGGTAGGTTGCAGGGGACTGCAGAAGGGTAAACCTAGAACCTTTCTTTAAAAAGGGGAAACAGAGAATCTGGAGAGGGTTGATCAGTCAGCCTAACTATACTACTCAGAAACAAATTATTAAGCAACCCATTTGTAAGGACCTCGAGGATAATAGGGTAATAAGTAATAGTCAACATGATTTGTCAAGAACAAATCATGCCAGAACTACTAATTTCATTCTTGTCAGGGTTATTGACCTAGTGGCTAATATATTTTTGACACACTCCCACATGATATTCTGATAAGCAAACTAGGAAAATGTGGTAGATAAAATTACTGTAAATTGTGTGCAAAACTGATTGAAAGAGTAGTTATCAATGGTTCACTTCCAGACTTGGAGGACAAATCTAATGGAGTCTTGCAGGGATCTATCCTGATTCTAATATTAGTCAATATTTGTATTAATGTCTTAGATGATGGAGTGGAGAGTATGCTTATAAAATCTGAAGAGAATACAAAACTGAGAGGGATTGTTAGCATTTGGGAGGACAGGGTTAGAATTCATAAGGGCCTTAATAAAGTGGAGAACTGGTCAAGAAGATGCAGTTCAGTAAGGTGCAAATTGTAGAAGTTAGGAAGGGAAAAGCAGATGCACAACTATAGAATGGTGAATAACTGGGGAGGTGGTGGTATTAGTAAAAAAGGTCGGGGGGTTACAGTGAATAACACATTGACTATGAATCAACAATGTGATGCAGTTGCAGAAAGAAAAAAGCTATTATCATTCCAGGCATGTCATATACAGGACATGGGTGGTAGTTTTCCACTCTACTCAGCACTAGTGAGGGCTCAGCTGGAATATTATGTACAGATCTGGGTTCCACTTTCTGAGGTAGATGGAGACAAATGGGAAAAAGTCCAGAGAAGAGCAACAAAAATGATAGAAAGTTTAGAAAGGAATGAGAAATGGTTAGAAACTGGCAATACTTAATCTTGAAAAACAAAAGACTGAGAGGGAACCTGATGTGCCTTCAAATATGTTAAGGCTTGTTATAAGGAGGACAAGAATCAATTGTTTTCCATTTCTGCTGGAGGTAGGACAAGAAGTAATCAACTTATTCTGCAGCGGGGAGATTTAAGTTAGAACTTTTTAACTATAAGTATAATAAGCTTTGGAATAGGCTTCCAAGGGAGGTTGTGAAATCGCTGTCATAGGAGATTTTTAACAAGAAGTTAGACAAAACCTGTCAGGGAGGGACTAGATATGTACGTGCATGTGTGGCTGTCTATATCCCTATGTTCATCCTGTTTAAAAGACTATGATAAATTTTGTACAAAATATGCCTTATAAGGTGGCATTTGAAAACTCATAATTTGATTATTATTGTCCTGGTGAAATATGTGTGGCAATGTTCTCTGTAAAGTTATGAAATTCTACTCTGTCATTGCTAAGACATGTTCCAAGTATAGAAAAGCAGACACAAACTAATTCCTCGGAGACAAAAGGCAAACTGATGCCTCAGTCAGGTGATAACAAAGTCAGAGGGTACGTCTACACTACAGCACTAATTCGAACTAACTTAGTTCGAATTAGTTAATTCGAACTAAGCTAATTCGAACTAACGCATCTAGAACTAAAAACTAGTTCGAACTAGCGTTTTGCTAATTCGAACTAGCGCGTCCACACTGATTGGACGCAGGGGCGCATTTAAGGGCGGCTGAAACCGGTTCTAGCAGGGCATCAGGTCAGTAGTTGCTTTGTCGGGCTGCTGTCTGAGGCTATCTGAGGCTCGTGCTTAAAGGGACCCCCCCTGGACAGCCGGTTCTCAGCTTTTCCTGCTTGCTTGCCAACCTCGCCGAGGGACAGCAAAGCGTTGGTCTCTATGCCTGTCTGTGTCAGTGCTTCCCTTCGGGGCCGCCGCCGCAGGTGGCAACATGGAGCCAGAGCTCGCCCTGCACCTTCTGGTGCACTTTCTGGACTTGCTGCTGCAAGCCTGCCAGCAATGGCTCGAGGCTGCCTGGCACCACCTGGTGCACGTCAGCCCCCTGCCTCTCCGCCTGGCCGCCCTGGGGGCCGTGGAGGAGCCGCGGCGGTGCCCCGGCACCCGGCGTGCCCCGCCGCATCTGGCGTCTGGACACCAGCAGCGACTGGTGGGACCGCATCGTCCTGGAGCACTGGGAAGACCGACAGTGGACCCAGAACTTCAGGAGGAGGAGGGACACCTTCCTGGAGCTCTGCGAGTGGCTCGCCCCTGCTCTGCGCAGAAGGGACACTCGCATGAGGCCCGCCATCCCCCTCCAGAAGCGGGTGGCCATCGCCCTCTGGAAGCTCTCCACGCCGGACAGCTACCGATCCATCGGGAACCAGTTCGGCGTGGGGAGATCCACCGTCGGAGCGGTGTTCATGCAGGTATGGCACTCGTCGGCCACTGCGCTGGGGGCACAGGGGGGCTGCAAGGAGGGGATGGGCCGCCCCAGGGACAAAGGGGGGGGCGGGAGGAGGCGAAAGTGCCCCGCACCGGAGGGGTCGGTCTGTCCCGGCCGTACTACACGCTGCCAGGGGGGTTGCTTCCAGGAGTGGAGCATGGGGCACTGCCAGGGCACGAACGCTCCCATCCACCCGGATGCCCCACTGATTGGCGCTTTGCTGTGTCTCTCTCCGCAGGTGGTCAAGGCCATCAACCGGGTGCTGCTCCGCAGGGTGGTCTGATTCGGCGCCCTCGGCTTCCCCATCCGTGCCCCGGAACACCAGGCGTCCCGGTACGTCAACCGCAAGGGGTACTTCTCCGTGATCCTGCAGGCCGTGTGTGACCACCGGGGACAGTTCACGGACATTAATGTGGGCTGGTCCGGCAAAGCACACAACGCCCGGGTGTACCGCAACTCCTCCGTGTGCCAGCGGCTGCAGGACGGGACCTTCTTCCCCGACCTCCACATCAGGGTCGGGGACGTGGACATGCCCGTCTGCCTGGTGGGGGATGCCACCTACGCACTGCAGCCGTGGCTGATGAAGCCCTACACGGGGCACCTTAATCCCTCCTGCCAGGCCTTCAATGCCAGGCTGACCAGGGCCCGCATTGTGGTGGAGGGGGCCTTCGGGCGACTGAAAGCCCACTTTCGATGCCTCCTCACCCGTCTGGACCTGGCCGAGCACAACATCCCTCCCGTGGTGGCAGCATGTTGTGTGCTCCACAATTTATGTGAGAGAAAGGGGGAGGCTTTCCTGCCAGCCTGGATGGCTGAGGCTGACCGCATAGCTGGCCACTACGGTCAGCCCCGCACCGCCGCCGTCCGGGAAGCCCAGCGGGGGGCCGTCTGGATCCGGGAAGCCCTGCAGGAGAGCTTCCTGGTGGAGGAGGAGGACTGACCTCTTCCTTGCATGCCCCACTGGGGCCTTCTTCCACCCAACCCTCCTTCCCCTTTCCCCTCCCTACCTACTGTCAAATAAAGACACCTGTTTTTCAAACAAAAACGTCTTTTTATTTTACATAACTGGGGTGGGGGGAGGGAGGAAGAAGGATGGGACAGGGGAGGGGGAAACCTGGGATGAGGGAGCGGGGAGGGAAGGGAGGAAGGGAAAGGAAAGCTCAGGGGTGGGGGTCCGGCTGCCTCTCCCGTCTCGCAACACTGCGGGTCCGGGGGCGTTGGTGGGGAATGGTTGTGGAGGGTGGGGCAGGAGGGACGGGGGGTGTGGAGGAAGCAGGAGTGGGAGCAGGAGGAGGAGCAGGGGGAGCAGGAGCAGGAGGAATTGGGAAGCGGTCCAGCAGGCTCTGGAGGTGGCCTCGCAGGGCACGGCCCTGCTCCTCCAGGGCCTCCAAACTCCTCCGGCGCAGCCTCAGGTCCTCCTGGACCCAGTGGTCCTGGATACGGATCTGTTGCTCCAGGAACCGGAGGTGCCGCCTCTGGTACTCCTCTTGGTTCCTGGCTCTCCTGCTGGCCCGGGCGCGGGCGGCTGCTGCAGGCGGGGTGGTGCACCCTGCAGTCCCAGGTGCTGCGGCTGTGGTGAAACAAGAACAGCGGTCAATTACCTCAGGGGCCCAGGTGTGTGAAACCCAGATCCCCTCAGCAAGGCCAGGGCCCCTGCAGGATCCCCAGCTGCTGCTCCGTGGTGGGCAAGGCCCAGGCTCACGGTCCCGGGGCTCCCTCTCGCCCAAGCCCACCGTACACATAAGGGGAGCACGATGGTACTCACAGGTGGACGCCTCCCCGGCCTCGGACGACACAGGCGAGCGGCTCTGTGGGGTGCCTCGGGGGTCCCGGGTCCTGGGCAGGCTGCCGGCAGGCTCCTGGCTCTCGGAGCCCTCCTCCTCCTCCTCCTCAGTCTCTTGCAGCTGTCCCTCTGCCCTGGGGTCTATCACGTCCCGGGGGGCAGGGACGGCATGAGCCCCCAGGAGGCGGTCCAGGGCGTGAAAGTGGGGGCATGACTCCGGGTCGGCCTCTGGCAGGCAGGCCAACTAACTTTGTAGTGTAGACATACCCAGATGGACTGTCACCTGGTTAAGCCGTCATTCCTTGGTAGCAAAAGAGTTTATTTTTGGTAAAGAAACAGTTGGTAGTTCCCATACCCACAGACTTGCTGTCTCCTGAATCTCAGCTGGGGATGATTTTTAAAAAAAGAGAACTACAAGAAAGGGAAACAGACTCCCTTCCCCCAAAGATCTTTCCCTTCATTTCCACTGACTGCATTGACCACGATTGAAGGACAAAGGAAGCATCATTGGATGGGGGAGGGATCCTGGCAGAGAGGAATTCAGCCAATGAGACTGCTGGAATGTGTGGCGATTTAGAGTTTTGCTTTGAATTCATTTAGCTTGCCAAGTCAGGAGTTAGTTGTGTTTTACCTTGTATTTCTTTGTAGCCGATTCTGACTTTATGCCCTGAGCCTGGATCTAGACAAGCCTGGGGCCACAGGTTCCCCACCCCTGCTGTAGAGCAGCACCAGCAAAGCAGTGTGAAAGTTTACCTCATGCTGGGAAAACTGAGATGAATGATCTGTGAAACAGTGCAGATTGTACTCTAGGTAAAGTCACAAAGTGGTTCTGCCTTAGCACGCGGTGTGGACTAGATGGCATCTCAAGGTTCTTTCCAGATCTACAGTTGTAAAATTGTATGATTTATTGCTGAAAGCACAAATCATCTTTACTGCTCCTTGTTGGGTTTGCCAGTTGTTCAACTCTGAAGAAACGGAAGGGGTGTCTGGAAGAGAAGGAAACCTAGGACCATAATGGAATGTATTCTGTTGTTTGTGACACTTCTGCTCACACATCCATGCTTTAAAGTGGTTCTGGACTGAGGGCCATGTTTTCTGGAGCACACCACTTATTTTATCTTCCAGCATGCAACTTTTTTACCATAACTTTTCCCCATTTTCATAACTTTTCATTTCCTGTTGTGTGTGTGTGCTGAGATTAACCCCATGGGATTGAGTTTTCTCTCCCATAACTGGTGAAAATCAGGAGTTATTCTAATTTAGCGGAAGCGTCCTGGTGAGTTTTTTTCAGAACAGAGGCAGCAGGCCTACTTCTCCCTTTATTTTATTCTGGTGTGACTCAAGTGGGGTGGCAGGTGAGAAAGCCAGATGAATCGGGCCTCTTTTGTGTAACATGTGTAGCACCAGATTGGTGCTGTACAAATAAGAACGATATATGTTAGTTTGCTGCCGAGTTGCCATAACATTTTTCATCTTCAGTTTCTTGTGCCTTTTGACAGGTGATTAAACAATGGTTTAATTTACAACTCCCATGTTCAGAGGTGAGAAAATTGGATCAGTCTTCAGCAGAAATGGGGAAACTGCAAAGGAACCATTTGTGAGTCCACAATCTTGGGTGCAGCCAGGGACCAGTTTGTCTCCCTGTATAGTTGAGAGCAGCTTCAGGACTGCTCCTAAGCCATGGGACCATCTGCCACTTGGGGATTGCAGGGTGACAGGAGCTTTGGTCTTGCCCTTCCCCATGCATATGCTTCTGGCCTGGACTAGTGCTGGAGGCTGGCCTAGCCACCTTTATGTCATTGAGCAGTTTTCCCTGTGTTGAGGGATATCCTTAGAGCAGGGGTGGACGATAATTTTCACAGGGGGGCCACTTAATGAATTTTGGCACATGGTCATGGGTCAGCTCCACCCCCAGAAGGGGTATGGCCTGGGGCGGGGTTGGGGACTAGACTCCTCCCAGCGTTGTCTAGGACTGGAGACTTTGAATTAAAATCACAGCAAAGGTCTCGTGGCTCTAGGCCCTGCCGCTACTGTGTTGCCTGGCAGCTACCCATAGTTGCTGTGCTTTTAAAGGGCTCATAGCTTCGGCTCCTGCCAGGGTAGCACTACAACCAAGAGCCAGGAGCCATATTAATAGGATCCCTGCTGCCTTGAGTCACTGTTGAAATTGGGTGGAATGGGCAGCAGGATATAATTAGAAAGCGGCCAGATGCAATCTGCAGGCCAGATCAAAGTGTTAGGTGGGACGGATGCAGTCCCTGGGCCGCGTATTGCCCAGTCCTGCCTTAGAGCCTGCTATATAGCCCCCTTTTGCTGGCTATAATAGAGTGCACGATTTAGCCCAATAGATGTAAGTGGCAAAAGAGTATAACTTGCACAGATCTGGCAATTAGAGGGTATGCAAAATTCAGCATGTTCATGAGAAGAAGCCGTTCCCATCAGGTACTACGAGAAGCTGAACTCCTGTCCAATGCAAACTGCTCCCTAGAGAGTAATGGCTAGTGAAGGTGTGAATTAAACTAGCTCTGTGCTTTTTATCTTGCATCTTCCTCTTAGCTGCTTATCTTGCTCCATCAGCTCTCTCGGTCTCTTGGAGTATGAGTTACAAACCCACTGGATCCCACATTAATGTTAGTAGCAGAGCACTGCTGAGCCTCTTATGCACAATGGCCTGATTCTCTTCTCACTCACACTAATGTAAATCAGCAGCAGCTCCACTGAAGCCAGCAGGATTAACTCCTGATGAAAATGGCATGAGAGGAGAATCGGGCCCAATTAAATTTTCTGACCAATTTACACCTGTCATAACTTATCCCAGGCTTTTGTCACTGCTGATGTTGGCCTAGAGATTTCCACTGAAGTTGCCTCCACTTACTGCAGGCTGCATTTGGTTGAATTTGGTCCGATCTTTTTATCTTGACCATCTAGATTTCATTTTAGCTTTAATAGTTATGTCTTTCTTCTGAGCTGGAAGAAGAGGATGTGAGGCGCCTTTTAAATGGTGCAACTTACAAAAATGCTTCCAGATCATCTGGACAATGTGGGAAAGCTTTTGGTTTTACATCCATCATGTGAAAAAAGATACGTGCATAAGCAATGAGAAATGATAGATTTTATTGTGCTGTAATGTTTTGTGGCTTGCTACAGCAAAATACGTCTGCTGCCATTATTTACAGCAGTAACAGTGAGAAATTACAAAGCCCACTCTTCATTAACCTCCAATAAGGCTGTTCCTGCAGCCAGTGATTGCCATTACATTGATGGAGTGCTAATATTGCTCAATAGCCCTGCTCTCCTTGTCTCTCCACTGAAGGCATCGCAATCCCTGCCTCCCCTCTCTCTACAGTGTCCGTCCGACAGAAGGTGCTGAAATGATTGATGAGTAAAGCAGCTCGTAAAGACAAGCACACTGCCCAAAGCAACAGCTGTCTAGCCCTATCCACTGGATAATTAGATAAATGAGCCTCAAACTAAATCTTACAGTCAAGGGTAGGAGGAAGTGATAATATCCCCAGTGTTGAAGCAGATCTCTGAAGACTTGTGTTCCCTTATTCCAGCCTCCATTTCTGCTTATTACTGTTTTATACAGTTTACCTACCCCATGTTCCATTCTACACTGCCAGAAATCTACTAGCCCCTTGCAGGCATTTGGGAGAGGGACATATCACTGGATTAGGTTTGCTTTTTTAAAAAAAATTCCCATGTGGACCTGACTGTTGTAGTTTTCATCACCCACAAAAGCTTTGTCTTTCCGTGTAGATTGAGAACATAACAAAAGGGCCATTGTGGGTCACCACATGGATTTACCAAATGGATTTTCCAGAGGAAAAAACCTGCAGTTAAGCAATTCTCTCCTCTTGGTTCAAGATCAATAGGTTTTTGGGGGCACAGTGTGAAAGCTAGGAAGTGAGACAGCATGGTTCTGTCATCCTTAATTACAATAGAGACTGTTAACAAGTCTGTATTTACTTACAGCTACTGTACAGTAGTATAGAAATACCAAAATAATTTCCCTAGTCATAAAATAACCATGCTATGACTGGAATTATTGAATGGGAACTATGGATAAATGGTGACTTTCTCATGCTGGTGACCCGTGTACATAAATACCTCTATAAAATTGTTACAGTTTAAAAGAAGGCCTTGTAATGAAAGCCTAAGCAATAGAGACTTGATTCTGCTTTCTCTTATCTTGCTGTAGATCAAGAGTAACATCACAGAAGCCAATAACACTGAGTGCAGAACTGATACAAGAGCAAAATAAAGGCCTATAGGCTGGACCCCAAGCTTCTTGAAATCAGTGATAGGTCTCCCACTAAATTTGGTGGGCTTGGATCAAGCCCTGTATGGCACAGTGGAGATCAATCGGTGTGGTCTTTAAGTTTGCAAGCGCTGCTGAGGCTGTCCCTGGAGGCAAGACTTATGTTTTGGAAAAGAAAATTCATGATTCAGAAAAAGTGGGCCACATTCTGAATTCATTCAAGCCCATGTAAATCCAGAGTAAGAATATTGAGTTAATCTGGATTGACATGGGTATGAGACCAACATTTGAGTTTGTTTTATCAGTAGTGTGTATTCCAAGAGCATGCTCTTGTGTCTGGCCTTTTTTTCTGTTGCATGGAAACAATCAGAGGTGTTGACACTGCCAAACACCTGAACAATTATTGGGACTCAAAGAAGAACTTCAGCAGCCAGTCTGAGTGATCCTGTAAATTACAAGTGGTGTATCTTAAACCCTTTAATTACAGGGGATTAACAGGGAGGTGTAGCAGTGGACTAAGGGAATAATGATACACATGAAGTGAAGCATAAAAACCCAATTTCCTGCTTTTAAGGAGAAAAATCTCAATTTATGGTTTATTTAAATTGCAAGGCAGAGAAAAAAGTATTAGAGTTCTTAAACCCCACTGTTCAGCTGGCTTCAAATGAACTGCACTATATTCTCTCTTACCCAGAGCAGCAGCTGTGTTCCGCAACCTGAAATTGAACTGAAAGTCTTTTAAGACCATTCGGTTCCTGGAGCTATCCCCATAGCTGAATGAATTACTGTTCTACCTTCTTTCATACCACCTCCCTGGTGTAGTATATTGCATAGTCCCTCACTGGCTTTAAACCATCACTCCTACCTGTTCATAAATTGCATGTGAAATTGTGAAATGGGAGTTCAATGGGCTATGTGACTCCATCAGTTCTGCCTGTAGGTCGATTTGATTTACTATTGTCATAACCAGAGTTTGGGAATTTACTTGTGTAACAATTAAGCTACATAGATAATAAATAGAATATGTAATGATAATTTGCATTTCAATAGCACCTTCCATCTGAGAATCCTTAAAACACTTGACCAATATGATTGAATGTAGTCATACAGCTTGCCTGTGAGAGGTAATAATTTTACCCATTTTACAGTTGGGAAATGAAGGCAAGATCAAGAGCCTCTTTCTTGTGTATGGTCACACTACATGTTTTTGGCAAATCTGGCAATAGAGCCCATATCTCGCTCATTTATGCCTTAACTACTGCCCATTTGTTCCAAATATGCCTATCCCTCTGACCTGGATGTGATGAAATGGTTTACTGTGCTTAGCAAATGGTACCAGGATTACATTTGTGGTTCTAAGTATTAGTATTCCCATTTTGTTGACCACCTCTACTGTATCTTACACCTTTTTTTCTATTTATTCTTTTTCATCTATACCCAAATGGCAGCTCTCTTAGACTGTAAATTATACTTATTTTTCACATCTAGGGCTTGATTCTTTTTCCAATTTAATTGATGTAAAGTGGGAGTAACTCAGTTGAAGTCAGTGGAGTTACAATGGGATGAAACTGGTGTAATTGAGAGGAGAGTCAGGCTCCTACAAAATGCTAAATCAGTTGTAATACTTTGTTACTACCTTCACTCACTTTTCACCTCCGTTATACACCCAGTGTGTAATTCACAGCGCTGTTTTTGTTCACATTCATTTTGTCCCCAAGATTTCAAAGACAGTTGCATCTCATTTTCCTGGTTTAGATCTGTCCCATAATGCATTCATGTTTAGTAAAAACCTGCCTGTGTTTTATTAGTCTTATTTCAGAAAAGACAGTGCTTTAAAATAGACGAGTAAAACCTCAATCTCCAAAAGAGTCATTCCAACTTGGTATCTGAGATTGAGGTGTCTCCTTAAAATATCTGCTAAAAGCCACACTTTCTAAGTGACATTGTAGATTAATGATTAAAGGGACAGCTCCCATGTTTAATAATTAAAGGATATTTCATTTTGGAAACAATATAAATATTACATATCCATACTATGTGTAATATTTGGAAGAAAACTGTTTAAATGCATATGGAAAATAATGACCTGACGTTAAGACTTTTTCATAGTTTTAGACAATTTTTTAATACCTCCCATTTGCAATTTCATCATACAAGAAAGGTTAGCTAAGACATTTTGGATCTAATTAGCTCTTACCGCAATTTTACCCTTAGGGTATCTCCAGTAGACATTAGTGGAACTGCTTCTGATTTCTAGTTATTTGAGTGAGATCAGAATCGGCCAGTCATTGCATCTGATTTATAATGGGCATCTACTAAGTTAACAATGGCATAAGACAAGTCCAGTAATTTGCCTAACGTCATTATGCTGTCATGAGTGTCTCTTTTAACTGACATTACAGTTCAGAATGCACTGGCCAACATCATAATTCTTCATTCTGACCAATACGAAATTCTCAATCTCTTCTTCAAAACAAATAAATGAAAGACCAACTCTCTGGAAATACCAATGTACATTCCAACCTAGTGTTGCCATCTCATCTCTCTGATACACAGAGAAAGCTCACATATACCAAAAAAACAGGAATTAGTAGGCAAACAATGTATGTTAGAAACTTTTTCTCTGGGGACATCCCTGATGAACTAGTGATAGCAGTTTGTTCAGCATATTTGCACCTTAGGCCATGTCTACACTAGTAAACTATTTCAAAATTACTAAATTCAATTTAACGCACGAATTAACAAATTTGAACTAGTGTCCATGCGCATTCGAAATAGTGTTGAACTAGAGGGAAGCTCCATTAATGTGGATGCTCTACCTCAAACTTAGAGCTCCAGGAAGCACTGGGGAGTAATAGTTCGAATTCCTGTGGAGAGTAGTTATTTTGAAATAACAGCACCAGAGCGTCCACACACACTATTTCAAAATAACTATTTCAGAATTAGCATTACTCCTGATGAAAAGCAGGAGTACAGATTTTGAATTAAGAGACCCATTATTTCAAAATAATGGGCTTGGTAGTGTGGACACTATGCTTATAAATTCAGCCTTAGGGGGGTTATTTCAAAATAAAGTCCTAGTGTAGACGAGGGCTTATGGTAGTAAATTTTATAATTTCCTCTATGCTGGCTTTCTACTCCAGTATGAGAGAGACCTGGTTCTGAAACCTCTGCCATCCTACATGTGGATACATCTATTGGAGAACAGAACAGTCAATTATGTTGATTAAGCAATGAGAAGGTTTAAACCAGTAACTCCGCTGCAGCTAAGGAAGTTACACTGATGTAAAATTCAGATTAGAATTAAGCATGTTAAATTGCAGTTATCTGGCTAATCGTGTGGTTGATACAGTTTGTGTTGACTACACAATTAGTCGATAAGAATTGCTCTCCAAAGCCACAGCAGGGGTAGCTCCAGGAGCAGGGTAGAGCCAGGACTGAACAGTCCCAGCTCGTGCTGGGTCTGGGAGCTACCCGCACTGCAGCTCTGCATTTTAAATGTAGTAAGAGCTGCTGGGCTCTTACTACATTTAAAATGCAGAGGCGCAGCATCTCAGACCAGCATGAGCTGGAACTGCACAGTCCCAGCTTGCACTGAGTCCAGAAGTCCCTGTTCGCAGTGGCCTGCCCTGTCTGCCGCGAACTGGGGCTGCTCTGGCCCCAACCCCTGTACATGGCGGCCAGGGCTGGACGTGGCCAAGAGCTGCTGCCGGAGCAGCTCCTTGGCAGCAGCAGCCACTGTCTTTGGGGGGGCCCAGCTCCCCACTGGAACACCCACGCACAGGATCTCCTGCTTGAGCAGCCTCAGCCCATGGTGAACCTCGGCCTGCTGTGCACAGAGGCTGCTTCACAGCAGCCTTCCCAGTCCCCTCCCTGCCCTCCCGATAGAGGCAGCAAGGGGGGAAAGGAGTGAGTAGTCGATACTCCAGTCGACTACTCGCTATCATCCCTAATTAGAATCAGTCCTGGGGTGTTTTCAATCAGTTCTGCTCCATGCATGAAGTGATCAGGAGTTTGCAGGATATGGGTTCGTTGCACACAACACAGCACATGTACTGTCAGGAAAAAATAGATTTTAAAAGTGTATCAGGCAGTCTATTTTTATTTAAAGTGTTTTATTAATTGGATTTCCAGCAGATCAGTTAAATGTTCCAAATGTTGGCGTGTGTTTAAGATAGGATGCTACAGAGAAAGCAAACGGAGTAAATTGCAATCAGGGAAACAGTTTGGCTACGTCTAGACTGGCATGATTTTCCACAAATGCTTTTAACGGAAAAGTTTTCCGTTAAAAGCATTTGCGGAAAAGAGTGTCTAGATTGGCACGGTCACTTTTCCGCAAAAACACTTTTTGCAGAAAAGCGTCCGTGCCAATCTAGATGCACTTTTCTACAAAAAAGCCCCAATCGCCATTTTCGCGATTGGGGCTTTTTTGCGGAAAACAAATCTGAGCTGTCTACACTGGCCCTTTTGCGCAAAAGCTTTGTGCAAAAGGACTTTTGCCTGAACGGGAGCAGCATAGTATTTCCGCAAGAAGCACTGATTTTTTACATGAGATCGTCAGTGTTCTTGCGGAAATTCAAGCGGCCAGTGTAGGTGCTTTTGCAGAAAAACTTGCCAGTCTAGACACAGCCTTCAAGTTTTATATTTGCTCTTTTTGTTTTCTTGCTCTGTGAGGGACATATTGCTGCATGCCCTCCCTTCCCCGTTGACTTGACTAGTGATCTCTCCCTGAAATGCCTAGAGAATTACATCTGCAATAAATTATATTGAACCAAATTCAGCTCTAGCTCAAGTCGGTGTAATTCCTATTTTCTTCAATGGTAGCTGTGCCTGCCCACAGTGGAGCTGAACAGAATGCCTTTAACAGAATATGGAAAGTGGGAAGGCATAACAAAAAAGGCTTTTTAAATTAGCGATTGGGGAGAAAGGTTAAACAAACAGTGAGGCTGAGTATATGAGAACAGAAACTTCCACACTCCAGCCATGTTTCTCTGCTTTACCTTAATTGGTAGTGCAACACAGAACAGAAAGCCTGTGTACAGGGTCTTAACCAGACTCCCTGTCTAGGGATCAAATTGTTTTCTTACGATAACAGGTTTAAGGCCAAATCATCCCTTGTAGGCATGGGTGTACACAGAAGGGAATGCAAAAATACTGAATAGACTGCATTGATGTCTAGTCATTCCTTTGTCATTCCTTTGTCAATGGAGTTTTAGCAATGATGGATTTGTCCTGGTGAGTTTAACCTCACCAAGCAGCTGATTTAATTTAATCTCTGTTTAGAGGGCTAGTGCCAATGTGAAGGAGGATCACAAGGAGAGCCACTCCCAAAGGGGAAAGGAGAATTTGGGGTTGGGTCCATTTCCTTCTTGTGCATACCAATCACATTCAGATGGTATTTTGTACAAAATTACTCCATATGCTGTGCAGAGTGAAAGAAGCTGCATTTGCCTCAAAAATCTCGAAAATTGGCTTCTCTTGATGCACACATGCCACTTCCATCATGTTAACAGTAGTTTTGCTTCCGCTGTGATGAGGACACCGTTTAATGCACTGCCACTTACCCAAACTTGTGTGTTTGATACAGCTGACATATTTAAGAAACATTTAACCCTAAATTATGTCTGGTTATCATCTTAAAGCCAGTCTGCTTCAGGACAAAACAGCACAGCTGTGACTTGAAAGGAAATACATAGGAGTCAACAACGATGAGGAATATATCCTAAAAGTTAAAAAAGGCATATGCCAAATAACAGTAGAATTACTAAAGGGACCAAAGCTGTTTAGAGTGATCAGTGGTTTTGCTTGTATCTAGAATTATTTCGTTTGGTTAAGGATACTGTATAACAGTGATGGGAAACACAGGCTAGTGAGTGGGCCACATGAGTGGTCCTTCCATCACATCAGTGGGCCACAAGATTGTCATAACCAAGAGGGTCCCTCAGGATAGAGCAGTTTTGCTGATTGCGCTTGCATAGCTAGAATTTGCAAGGTGTGCCGAGAGAGCCATAGCAGCATTTTGATTGGATGCAGGAGTGCACAGCTCTCTATCAATGTTGTGGGCAGTCATCACATACCTCACTTCATGTGATCTTGCTTTACATGTATGTCACACTAGTAAGTCACATGTATGTCACACTGGCAGGGAAAAAAACTATATGGATGGAGACCAGCAAAAACTGGAGACCAGCAAAAACTGCGCATGGGCAACAGTAAACAGAATGTATGGATCACACATCAAACCCTGATGGGCCGTAGGTTGCCCACCACTGCTGTGTAACCTGATTACATCCTCCAAAGATGTATCTTAGTCATAGAAATAGCACCTTGTTATGTGCTCATCGGCTGGGTTGTAAGCTAATGTGTTTTAACACATCCTTTAATACTTATTACATTCCAGGAGATCCTTGGAGATCATTTGAAAAGCTGACCATTAAAACCAGGCTCTTTCACTACTCTTTGATGACACTATGAACTGGGCACTTCATCTCTGCATTTGGCTTAGAAATTAAAAGGTGTAAATTACGGATCTAGCTTTTATGTGCTTGCTTTATGGATCAGCCTTGATAACTTAGCAGCCTAGATTACCTTTTGGTTTGCTTAATTGGTCTACCAGGGTGCAGTTAATTTTCTATTTATTTGAATTGCAAGACCAAAACAGGTGATGTCATACCTTCGTACTGGCATAACAGAGACATTAAAGTACATGGATATGCCTGGTAATTCTTAAATGCACAAATTGGCCATTAAGGCAACAGAGAGAGGGCTCTAGGCCTTATTAATTGTGCACTTTAGGAACCCTGCTTCCTTTACAAACACTAGGATATCCCTTGACCTCAGTGTCCCCACTGGCTTGAGTAAAGTAAGAATGATTTGGCTCAGTGTAATTTGATAGTCTGTTTAGAAAATCCTAAACCCTAGTCTATTCAGTCCTCTAATTAAATCTGTTTTCCTTTCTATGTGTTTGCTGACAGGTGAAAGTCATGGTGCGCATTTGTTCCACCGTTGCCAGGGATACATCTGAGTCCAGCTCTTTTTTGAAGGTTGATCCCCGTAAGAAGCAAATCACTCTGTATGACCCATTGTCCTGCGGAGGCCAGAACACCTTCCAGAAAAGGGGCAACCAGGTTCCCCCCAAGATGTTTGCTTTTGATGCAGTTTTCCCCCAAGATGCCTCTCAGGTAGGCAACATATGACTTGGACTAGCAAGGATCTAAAATGCTTTCCAGGTAGCCCTAGTGTGCCCAAGAGGCAAATTCATCCCTATTGTAATTCCAGAGATTTCACTGGAGCTAGACCAGGGATTAATTCTGTCCATAGATGCCAGCAATATTGTGACAAATACCTTAAATCAAATCTTTGTAATATGATGATGAGCTTTGCTTTAATCTTTTTCTACATGTGCGAGAAATCATATTAGTGATATAAAATGCTGTCTAGCATGCAAACCATCCCCAGATAGCAGTATTTGAGGGTGTCTTTTCAACTATTTTGGGTTAGTGCTTTTGTCGATCATATCAGTGTTGAATGTGAATAATGCAAAGATTGCTAATCCTACATTCTATCCTCAGCTCATTAAGAAACTAAGAAATATTTGTGTGTGCTTTTGCCACCCACTTCACTATAAGACACGTACTTAACCACAGATATATAAATAATTAGTGGTAATATTTATTACTCATTAGAAAACAACAGAGTAACAAATGTCTATAAACTGGGCCAATGGTGAAACAATTGCTGAGGTCTTATCTACAGTAGTAAATTTTCATTAAAATTCCTAGATGTTGTTACTACAAGCTGAGCTCCAGCAGATGGGCATAGTATAAGTGGAATAGATTACCTTAAACAGGGGTCTGGGTTTCTGCCTGTGTTGTTTGTACCTCCTCCGAGAGAATCTGTATGACAAGGTGCTTAAAACACTGCCACGTCTCCAACCATTGCTAACTGATGTAGAGATTCAAACTATGAATGGGAAAATTTTAGAAAATATTTCCTACTGAAGACAAGACAAAAGGGCATGTACCCTATTTGTAGACTCCTCCTCCCCCACCCCACAAACTCATCAATCTATCTGACAGCAGAATTCTAGCTTCCAAAATTCTGTCCATAATTTTCTAAACAATAGGGCTGGTTGAAAAAAATACTATTTTCAACAGAAAAAGGCAAAATAAATTGTATTTTGCATGCAGTTTTACCAAATGATGAGCCTCTTTTCTTCCATTACGAGCATTTTAGCCATCGCTGCTTATTAGGTGAGAAGTCTGTTTAGAATAAAAGAGCCATCTGCCATTTCTCAATCTACATGACTTTTACAAAAGATAATGAAGTTTCAGCACTTCATGCTGAAGCAAATGGACTAGGGGGAATTTAATTCACTCAGAGCCAAGTCCTAATCACCTTACTCATATGAGTAGTTTCATTAACTTCATTGGGGCAACTCACGTACGTAAGGCATGCAAGATTGGGCCCTTAGAGATGATGCCATACTACCAGAGATCAGCAATGACATTTTGGTGCTGTCACAGCCATTAATATTTATGTTTTACTAATTTTATTATTAAATACCTTCATTAATCTCACTTTTTTACCTGTGCAGGCTGAAGTGTGTGCTGGGACTGTGGCTGAGGTGATCCAGTCAGTGGTGAATGGGGCAGACGGCTGCGTGTTCTGTTTTGGCCATGCCAAACTGGGTTGGTGTTGTTACATTGCTTCACACAAACAGCAAATAAGTCTTAAAATGATTTTTATTTTAGATTAAGGAAAACAAAAGTTTCTAAACTGCCTGTGTTCTGTGCACTATTGGAAAATTGGAGCACAGTGGTCATGCATATCTCTTTTCCCTACCTCGTCCTCCGGTCTCATTTGTCCATTTATTCGGTTATTGCACATTGCCTAAGTCCCAGATTGTGAGGTCCCAGCAACCAGGATGCCTTTGTGTTGATTCATCCCCTACTGTGTACAATGGAATTTTGAGCCCTGCCTGTTTTCTGTAGGCACAACTGCAGTAGAAGTAATACAAATAATTAATAATTTGGTGATTAATGAATTATCTCATATAATCGACAACTTCTATGAACATGTTCAGCGTTAGAAATCTATGTAAACATTTCAGTTGTATGGGCTGCTTAAAACTGTCCATATTCCTTCAAGTCTTCAATACTTGTAGTTTAAAATTTAAGGATTGGAACTGGGTGCCTAAATCACATAGTATTTTTTCTATTCCTTGATGGATAACCTATCTATTATAAACCACTTTATTTTTCTGTTTGAAACAATTTTCATGTAATCACTAATTGAATCTCAGGGACTAGTTAAAATTTGCTTCTGTGGCCATTTGCATGATCAAAACTATCAATGCTTACAAAAAGAATGTCATCAAAACAAGATTCTTCTAGGAGACCTTGAAACTCTAATATCATTTTATCTACTGTTAAGCAATATCTAGAGGTATCTGTTGGGAAATGCTAACTCTTTAAAGGCAACAGCTTTACTGCCTTTATTAATTCCTGGAAAATGATCCCAAGCAGTTCTACCACAATAAAAAAATATCAAGGAAACTTCTATTCTTCAGGTAATGAAGAAGTACAGTATGCTGTCAGGCCCTGGTTATCTCAACCAGGTTGTGTTCAATCCAAAATGGAGGCACCTAGAACTGGTGAATATTTGAAGTCTCAGACTGTCATGACTTGCTTAAGGCCAGAGTTTGTGTTTTGTCATCTGAAGAAGTGGGTTGTGCCCACGAAAGCTCATGATACTATCTTTTTTTTCTGTAAGGTGCTACAGGACCACTGATGTTTTTTAAATATTTTTAAGGCCAGACAGTAAGTCAATGGCAGATATAGAATCCATGCTCTGAGTCCAGTGTCCTACCAATTGGCTGATCCTTGCCTCCTAATTTCCATGTTTTTAATTATCTTATCTAGACTGAGATAAACTATAAAACATTAGCTGACACTATGCAGCTGCCTTCTGCAACATTCCTACTTCTACAGACACACAAAGACAGTCTCACAAAGAGTTGTAAAGTCTAAAAGTAAAATTGCTGCACTTATGTTTTTACCATTAGATTCCACTTACGTCCATAATTCATGAAATGAAATAAGTTAAAAACAAAGCCACACAAAATTGTTTCAGTTGTATGCATATCAATATCATTTGTGGGACAGCTATAGAAAGAGCTGTAAATGAGGAAGAATATGAAAACTTGCCTAGATGCAGTAAATGAAGGAATATGGGAAGCAGAGTAAGATAATACTGTATGCATGCTTTCAATTAACAGATGTTTCTAGAGACTGGTTTGTACCAAAATCCTGGTTCTACAGAACTCCCAACTTAGGGAATGTTTTGATCTGGATCAAAACCCCACATCATGGGCCCACCTCTGGACCAGATTATCCATTATACCTAGCTTCTGCTGAGTGTAGCTAAAAGGGGGATACAGAAAAGAAGTGAGCTGCATGATCCCATGCCCAGTTCTATGTCCGTTCCAGCCCGAACATCCTGTAGAACCACCGAGAGGCTGCTGTAATGTATGCTGGCTAGCAACACGCCACCCTCTCCCTGGAGATAATTTCCCAATTTGGGGATTGCTGGAGCACATGATACTCAGCCACTCTCTATCCTGCATGCCCTCTACACTGTTGACTGCAGAGTGCTGTAGGAGCCAGCTATATCCTAGCTAAGGATTTCCAGAATGTTAGGGGATTCTTCATCTAGGAAGATCTGGCTGTTTTTTGGCCCCTTTATGGTGTCAGAATGCTGCAGAGAAATGGATCACAACTCTGACTCTAGCCTAGCAGCTTTAAATGCTGTCATTTGTCCTTTGTTTCTGTCTCTCCATCCTTAGAAAGGAAATTGTTTTCCAGAGCCTTTGCAGAACAGTGTCACCTGACAGAAAGCTCTGGACGTGTGAAGTATAATTTAATTTTCTTTTCTCCCCTCCCTCCTACCTGACAGGAAAGTCGTACACCATGATTGGAAAGGATGATTCCATGCAGAACCTTGGCATAATCCCCTGTGCCATCTCCTGGCTCTTCAAGCTGATTAATGAACGGAAAGAAAAGACAGGCGCCCGTTTCTCAGTCCGGATCTCCGCAGTGGAAGTGTGGGGAAAAGAAGAAAATCTGAGGGACTTACTGTCAGAAGTAGCGACAGGCAGCCTGCAGGATGGTCAGTCCCCGGGTGTCTACCTTTGTGAGGATCCAATCTGTGGCATGCAGGTGAATTTAAAGTTTTATTTTAAGTGGAAACTAATCTCTATCAATGTGATATTTAGGCTTGAAAGGATTGGATTTTCATCAGTAAATGCTGGCAAACATCAATTGCTGCATATCCACACACAGTGATAAAAAATATTTCCATTGATGATAACTGAAATTTCCAGGCAAAGCAAGAAAAATGCTTCTCAAGAACCTGTTTGAGTTTGATTTAAGGATATTTACTTGTATATTTTGATGTGTCAGCTCTGCTGGCAATTTTTGTGTTAACCGTTATAAAGCTTTAACGTTTTGATTCCCAGAATCTGTCATTAAATAACTATTGCCTGCTCCCTCCCTAATTTCCTGCAACTGTATAAAAAAATGTAAATTTATAAAAATTAAAAAATGCTTTAAAATAAACATTGATATCACTCATCAAAATTACACCCAAAATTAAATGAAATTCTTCCAAGCATAGTGAGCCACTGAGGTGGTAGAACTAAAATTCAAGACCTAGGCAAAGCATAAACTTTTAGACTTGCGTGTGTTTACTTTGAAACATACAAGCACTTTATGACTTGCAGCTGTGAGGCCATCTGCTTTCCTGGCCTCAGTATTTGTACCTCCAGTGTAACTGATGATGAGCAGGGGTTGGTGTTTGCAATAAAATTTGAAAACCTTGAGAGCAAACAAAATGATTCCCCCGCTCCTCCCTCCTCCCCCAAAAATGAGAAGATGACTTGTGATCTCTCTTGTAGAACAATAAGCTAAAATATTTACACTATTGCACAAATAGCTGGAGGCCATTTAGATGGCTGTTTATCTCTCTATAAATTACATTATTCATAGAGTTGCTATTAACAATGTTGTAGGAAATATTAATAGTTACCTATTAATTCTGGCCAAGAAATAAATGCCAAAGTGGGACAAGCCAAGAATAACTCCAACTCTCTTCAGGCTAAGAGGAGTCATTAGGAACACCTAAGTGGCTCATATTACTTTCAGGACAACCACTAGAAAGCCAATGACTTTTTAATGTATTTAATTGGTACAAAAATACCCACTCTTTCCTTTTACTGTATATACAGCAACAGGCCTTGTTCCCGCGTGAGCTGACAATTTGTGGGGAAATCTACAGAGACAAGGCACAATGACAGTCTCTAAACTCTGAGCACCATAGCAGCTACTTTCTTCTAGCAGCCTCAGGGTAACAATCACTCCAGAGTTTGGGGATGGTGGAAGCAGGTCCACAGGATTATACACAATGTGGTCAACCTCAGCTCTCAAAGTGCAGTATGTAGAAAACAAGGGCCTCACCGTTTCACAGCGACACACAACACAACTCAATTAAAGTTTGATATATTCAGAGGAAAAGAAGGTAAAGTGTTCTCTTAATATCTGTACAAAATCAGTAACACGATTCCTAGATGTCACATTATTCTTAATCAGACTTTAGTGTATTTGGTTTTGAGCATTATCTTGTTGCTCACAAGGTGAGGTGGCTTTAGTATGCATCTTACCGCAAACTGTGCTCTGCATCAGCTGAGGAAATATGCTTTAGTAGGAAAGCAAGTAGATTACTACGACTTCATTAGGCAGTGCATTGCCTTCTAATGATGTTATTTATTCTTTTTTGGGCTCCTTCTCTTTTAAGAGGGAAACTTACTCTGGGGTTGCACTCATAGTAACTAAAAAGAAAACTTTTAAGTGTATTTAAACCTCTCAGACAAACAGAACTCCACTGTGGACAAGTTCTGTGCATTACCAGCCCCAATGCCATCATCAGGGTACGTATAGTTATTAAAAGATTAAGATGGCATGGATTAAAAACTGGCTAACTTATAGATTTTAAAACCCCCATAATTGTTAATGGGGAATCGTAATTTAGAGAGTGTGTTTCCAGTGGGGTCATGCAGGGTTGGTTCTTAGCCCAAAGCTTTGTAATATTTTTATCAATGACCTGGAAGAAAACATAAGATCATCACAGATGAAGCTTACAGAAGACACGCAAATTGGGGGAGTGGTAAACAGCCAGCCCAGCCAAAGTGTTTGCAGGGCCCTAGGCAGCACACTGTCATTGCCTGCACCGTGCAGATGGGCGGCTTCCAACCAGGGCAGTGAGCGAGCAGCTGGGCATGCAGGTGAGCAGTTGGGCATGCAGGTGCCAGGCAGCAGGGGGCCCTAATCATGCAGGGCCCAAAGCAACCACGTTGCTCACCTTGCCCTAAGGCTGGGACTGGTAAATAGGGATGTGAATGGGTAACTGGTTACGTGGTAAGCATCACCTTCAGTGGGTGATGCTTACTGGAGAATGGTTAACAGCTACCCAGGAGCAGCCCTGAGGAGTTGCTGTGCAGACTGGAAATTGGCAGTCTTGCACAGGGGCGGGGAGCTGAAAGTGGAATGCCCCATGGCATAGGGGGCCGCTCCAGCTCAGCCATGGTTGGCAGGGGGCTGTTTCCCTCCCACCTACCCCTCCCCCCCCGTTTAATCAGTTAACTGGTTGAGCTTAATGTTTAACTGTTTAAATGGGATTCTACATCTCTAGTGGGAAATCATAGAACACTAGAACTGGAAGGGACCTCGAGAGGTCGTCAAGTCCAGTTCCTTGCCCTCGTGGCAGGAAAAAGCATGGTCTATATTGGGGTGAGCAAAAGGGCCTCTGCGGGCTGGATCTGGCCCACCAAGTGGGTTGGGCCAGTCTGCAGAGGCCCTGTCGCTTCCCCACTCCTAGGCCAATCGGTCTGGGGGCAGGGAAGCACGCGAAGCTTCCTCCCGCCCTGTGAGCAGCACACAGCGCTTTGAAGCGCCACACACTGCTCACACAGCCTGAGGAGACACCACGTGCTCCCCCGCCCCAAACCCTAGTTGGTCTGGGGGCAGGAGGAGTGTGCGAAGTTTCCTCCGCCCTCTCCCCCGCTCTGCGAGGCGCGAACGGCACTTCAAAGTGCCATACACTCACGCAGGGCGGGAGCAGGCTGAGGGAAGCTTCACACAGCTCCCCCGCCCCCAGGCCAATCAGGGCTTGGGAGCAGGGGAGCACGTGGTGTCTCCTCAGGCTGTGTGAGCAGTGTGTGGCGCTTCAAAGCGCTGTGTGCTGCTCACAGGGTGGGAGGAAGCTTCGTGCGCTCCCCTGCCCCCAGGGCAATCAGCCTGGGAGTGGGGAATTGTGTAAAGCTTCTTCCTGCACTGCCAGGGGCTTGGGTGCCTAGTGGAAAGGGGGGGCAAAGGGGCTCCCGCACTCCCAGACCAATTATGGTCTGGGGGTGGGGAAGCCCAGAAACATTCTGGCCCCGCCCCTTCTGGATTAGGCCTTTCCCCTTCCGGGCCAGCCTGGGGCCAAAAATTATTGCCCACCCCGGTCTATATCATCCCTGATACATGTCTATTCTAACCTGTTCGTAAACAATGGAGATTCCACAACCTCCCTAAGCAATTTATTCTAGTATTTAACCACCCTGACAGTTAGGAAGTTTTTCCTAATGTCCAACCTAACCTCCCTTGCTGCAGTTTAATCCCATTGCTTCTTGTCCTAGCCTCAGAGGCCAAGGAAAACAATTTCCCCCCCTCCTCCCCGTGATATCCTTTTAGATACCTGAAAATCTCTATCATGCCTCCCCTCCCCCCCCCCCCGTCTTCTCCTTTCCAAACTAAACAAGCCCAATTCCTTCAGCCTTGCTTCATAGGTCATGTTTTCTAGACCTTTAATCATTCTTGTTGCTCTTCTCTGCACCTTCTCCAATTGCTTCACATCTTTCTTGAAATGCGGTGCCCAGAACTGAACACAATACTCCAACTGAGGCCTAATCAGCGCAGAGTAGAGCGGAAGAATCACTTCTTGTGTCTTGCTTACAACACTCCTGTTAATACATCCCAGAATCATGTTTGCTTTTTTTGCAACAGCGTCACACTGTTGACTCATATTTAGCTTGTGGTCCACTATAACCCCTAGATCCCTTTCCGCAGTACTCCTTCCTAGACAGTCACTTCCCACTCTTGAAGAGAGAACACTGATAGAGATATGGATCACTCTGTAGGTTGTGCACAAGCAAACAATATGTATTTTACTATGGCCAAATGTAAAATTGAACATCTGGGAATGTGGGGGACCCTATCCTGGGAAGCAGTGACTCTTAAAGAGATTTTTGGATCATGGTGGATAATCAGTCGTGACACTGTGGGCAAAAGAGCTAATGTGATCCTTGTATGTATATACAGGAGAATCACAAGTAGGAGCAGAGAAGCTAATTTATCTCTGTATTTGGCACTGGTGTGACAGCTGCTAGAATCCTGTGTCCAGCACTGGTGCCCACTATTCAAGAAGGTTGTTGATTAATTGGAGACAAGAACCATGAAAATGATTCAAGGACAGGAAAACATGACTTATGTTGGCTCTCAAAAGAGCTCAGTCTATTTAGTTTAACAAAGAGAAAGTTGAGGAGTAACTTGATTACAAAAGTCTCTACATGGGAAACAGATTTTTAACAATGGCCTCTTTAGTCTAGCAGAATAAGGTATAATGCAATCCAATGGCTGGAAATTCAGACTTGGAAATAAGGCATACATTTTTAACAGAGAGGGTAATTTACCACTGAAACAATTTAACAAGGGCTATTGTGGAGTCTTCATCTCTGACAGTGGATGTTTTTCTAAAAGCTTATGTGCTAAGGATTATTTGGGGACGTTCTAAAGCCTGTATTACACATGAGGTCAGACTAGATCAGTGTTTCTCAAACTGTAGGTCAGGACCTCAAAGTGGGCCACAACCCTGTATTAATGCAGTTGCCAGGGCTGGCTTAGACTTGCTGGGGCCAAAGCAGCCACCACCCAGAGACAAAGCAGAACCCAAAGGTTTCAGCCCTGGGCATCAGGTCTCAGATTACAGGTGCCACAAGGGAATGAAACCCTTGGCCTTGGGTTTTGGTTCTCTCATTTGCAGGATGAGACTTGGGTGGGCTAATGCTTCAGTCCCCCCTCCTGGGGTTATGAGGAAATTTTTTGTTGTCAGAAGGGGGTCATGGTACAGTGAAGTTTGGGAACCCCTGATTAGATGGTCACAGTAGTCCCTTGAAATCTATGGAGCTATGAATGTCATATTTTAGAATCACATGACACGTCTCCAAGCTATTGTTAGATGACATGAAGCGCGCACACATTCCTCACGTTATCAGGGGTTAATAATACCTGACTGCAAGCTGGCTCTCATTTTGGAGAGAGAAGAGCAGTATACACTCCCAACACTGGAGACTGTGACTGAGGTCCAACAAACGCGATTGTATGGACATGACACATGGTGCTTCATCTAATAGATTGCCTCTGACCAGCGTGTGGGGGAAGACACAACAGCGCTTCCTCTTCTCTGCCTCTCACAAGGGCTGAGCATAGTCCACAGGCATTTGGTTTCCCAGAGTGCAGGGACTGCTCCCTCCTCAGTCCCTGGGACACAAACCATAGCCCTGCGCCCACCTCTGCCCCAGTCAGGAGAGCTGGCCAGGTGCAGAGAAGGGGGCATCCTGGTGAGCTCACTGTGCCTCTCTTTAGGGCAGTACAGCTCAGAATTCTCCCTGGTGTGCTAAGAGCTGGAACCAGTAGTTCCCTGCTGTTGCGAGGCTTTTTAAGCACTATTGCAACAAGAAGTCCAAGTCAGGGCAACCCTGGCAGCCCCTGAATAAGGGGGGCTCAACCCTCCTTTGCTTGGTCCCTTCACGGGTACAGGGATGAATCTACTCGGTGGTTCTAACTTCTCCTCAACGTGATTCTATCGCTGACACTAGCAAGCCTGTCGGTTGTCACAGCGATGGAGCTGCAAAAACAGCACTTCCGTGTGACATCTGAGTTTTCTTTTAAAAAACCAAACTGCATCCACAGAGGAACCTTATGCTCATTAGTGGTCCCTGCTTCCATCTATGTAAGTGAAAAGCATGACGTTTTTCATTGTTTTTTTTAAACATGGGCCACAGCCAATGCAATGCCTCCTCATGTATATTTTTGGGCCTATGTACAGAGAGAGAGAGAAAAGCAATAATGAGGATTTGGGCATGTACAATGTGTTTTAAAAAAAAAAGGCACCATGAATTTATATTTCTGCTCTAGTGTTTCATTTCTCTGTTAAGTCTCAACAAAAGGGGATAACAGAGTAATCCACTTTAGCAGAGCAAACATTGTGGTAATGCCTGTTAACTGACATCTCTGAAATGAATGGCTATAAATTGCAAACACTGGTGGTTAAAAACCAACTGCAAGTCCAAGGTAATGTAATATATGACATGAACATTAGGAAAGTAATGCAACATGGACACTTACATGTATCTTTCCATCCCCCTAGGACTATGTCTAGTTCTTAGATTTTCTTATAACTGCAGCCAAAGATACAGCAATTAGGTACAGCAATATATTCTCAGGCAAAAGCCTGGACATGACAATCTGTCTTCTGAAGCGTCTGGTACTGGCCATGCTCAGTGACAAGATAGTTGATCCACAGGTCTCATCCAGTCTCTCAGACTCACGTGCCTTGTCAGTCCGATTTAGCTGTGCTTAGACTTCCGGGCACCAAGAATGTTACATGCTCGTGCTGAAAGCCGACAGGGCTGCTTTATCTGCTGTCCCCTGGGTTGCCTTGCAGCTTCAAAACCAGAGTGAGCTCCGTGCCCCCACTGCAGAGAAGGCTGCCTTCTTCCTCGATGCAGCTATTGCCTCCCGCCGAAGCAACCAGCGAGACTGTGATGAGGAGGATCACAGGAACTCTCACATGCTCTTCACTCTGCATATCTACCAATACCGAATGGAGAAAAGTGGCAAAGGCGGAAGTAAGTTATTCTGTTTTCTTCTGGTTCCTCTCCACGTGCAGTTATATAAACTACTGTCCCCTTAAAAACAATATGGATCCAGTTGTCTATGGGTGTACATCAGTTGATTAGCATTGCACCTTTGAAAACGGAACTGTGCCAATTCCTGCCAGTGGAGCATTTGGCCCTATACACACAGCCCAAGTCATTGTTACAAGATGTTATTTCTATCTGTTGGCTCTTCAGTTGCGTTTCTGGTGTGAATTAGTGAACAGATCTTCACATCTAAATGAAAAACACCATTAGACCTGGTCTTAATTATCACCCTTACTGGGAGCCTCAGCGCAGGGCTTAAAGATCAAAAGGCTATGGAGACTGAAGGTTCTTCTCACCAGTGGGGGGTAGCCTTTTTGGTTTATGATTGAAGGAGGGGTATGTGTGTGTGTAAATAAGCTGGAATTGTCAATGTCTGTTCTGTAGCACATAAATAACATAATTCAGAATGTAGAGCTGGTGACTTGTGCTCGCTGTCTCTCTCTCTCTAACTGGGTTGGATTTCTGGCTTTGCCATAGACGGCTTTGACCTTGGAAACTTAGCTTAGATCCAGAACCTCAAATATATTTAGGCACCTGGAGTCCTAATTACACAGGGAGTGAGGCATCTCTGGAAATCTGAGCCTAACTTTCTTTTTGCTTCAGTTTTCTATTGTAAAATGAGGACAATAATACTTCTCTCCCCATTGTGTCATTGTATACTGATAAATTCTGTCACGCAAGGACTATTTCTTCTTGTATGTTTCTATAGTGCCTAACACAATAAGGACAAAAATTTTAGGCACCACTGTAAAACAAGTAATGATTAGATTGTAAATTCTTTGATTCAGGGACTACCTCTTGTTATGTTTGTGCAGTGCCTGGCATCAGGAGAACATGCTCTTGTTTGGTAGCAAAGCTCTCATATAAATGGTAAATAAAATAATAATTCTCACTCAGGAAATATTCCCATTGATTTTGATGGACTACAGACTTCTGTCTCTGACCCAGTTTTATTTTTCAGTAAATAAACTGCAGATTTCATTGTATATATATTTAGCACTTCAGAGAGGTTCTGAGAGATTTTACAAAGATACTCCTGTCTGTTGAAAGCATAGGAAAAGCCAGCTACCAAAAAGACAAAAAGTCTTCGAAACTATTGCAGGAGAGAGTCTGCTGCACACATTGTAACAGTCCTCTGTGCAGGAAGAGGCTATGAATGCCGAGACACACGTGGGTGTAGCAACATGCCAGCTGTACGCTTGCTCAGCACTGAACCTGTCCCCAGCACTAGGACCGTTGGATTCTCATAAACGCTCCCCGTACAATGAATACAGGGTTGCTTTACTCAGGGTGCCAGAAACAAACACTGCAGTTTACCTGTGCAAAAATGTAAACACAGCCCCCGCTAGCTCCCAGTCTATCCCCTTGAGGCTGAACAGTACAGGGAACAAAGTGGGGTGTAGTGCCAGGACTACTCATGCTACAATCAACAGTGTGCTGGCCAGAGTCCAGTCCTTTTTGTCTGATCCCTATTGTCTTGTTCTAACTCACTCACTCAACCCTCCCACACTTTTGCAACCTGTTGCTTGGCATCCAGCGCTAAGACTGTCCTGCTTGCCAACAGCAGGCTGCTCCCACTCTGGCTTTGTGCCTTTCAGTCCTTTCTCCCAAGCTGTCCATATGTCTCTGTGCAGCCAGCTCCTGGCCACTGCCTCAGCATACTGCTGTTGCTCCTACCCAACCTCCAGCTCCCTCCTGAGCCCAGGTCCTCTCTGACCTCTACCAGTATTCCATCAAGCACAGGGAAGGGATTCTGAAGCCCTCTGCTTGCTGGATGTTGCACTGGATTCTAGCTCAGTATCCAGTAAGGAGCCAGTGTGTTCATTACGATGTGTTTAGTGAGTGGGACATTTTTGCCAATGTTGCACACAATTCCAAGATATCAAAGAACATTCCCTTCCCTAATCATGGTGAAAAGTCAATCTCAAGTTATCAACAACCAAAAATTGGAGAAAAAAAAATCAGTTCAGGTCTGTTTTAATTGGATAACGTTGAAACTTTTGTTTCAATTTTGACCTTTTTATGTGATTTATTTTTTTTTACTGTAATGTAGATTTTGAAATGAGAAGTAATTTCAAGCTAGAAAAATAATTTTGTCATTTCAAAATTTTGAAACAAAATAGTGTTTTAAAAGATAGTGCAAATAAATTATCAGAAATGACCCTTTTGTGTAAGCATTTTTAGTTTTGTTAAATTGGCATTTTCTGGTCACAAAATTTCATCAAAAAGTTTCTAATAATTTCTAATGTATAGTTCTTGTGGACCTCAGTGGTACTGCAAAGACCATGAATATTTCAGCTTGTGTATTTCTACAAACTATTTTAGATAGGAAGCAGACTGGAATCTAAAATGTCCAAAGAGTGGGCAACATTGCCATGTTTATGCCTGAAGTTTGAATTAAGTGTATTCAGATATACTGTTCTGAAAATGTAAGCGCTGTAAGAGTCAGAGGGTTGCTTAAAATGGAAGTGGAGATTGCATGCGTTTAAGTAATAACCCCTGTGGAACTTGCAGCCAAAACTCAATTAACTAAAGGTTTATTAACCACCCTGCAGTGGAAAGGAAGACTGTGAACACTCCAACTGTTTGGCTGTTAGGAAGAAAGAGGACTGGTTTTGAGGGCCTTACCATTAGAATAATTTAATACTCCATGCTTTTTACATGCACACACAGCCTATTTTCAAATGCAATTTTTAAAAGACCTGTGGAGTAAAGGCTATTTGTTTCCCGATGGCTATAATGACTAATTCTAAAAGATTACATGATCCCATAGATTTATAATGTGAGATGCATCATTCCCTAGCTATGGTTATGTTTCGCTATCAAGCCATACTACCCTGAACTGAATGTTTCTGTATTGTGGTGACCTAACAAGCCAAGAAAGTGAGATGATGGAAGAATGTGTATGTGTGAGGTTGGGGGGCAGGGAGGATTATGCCAAGGAAAGGGTTCCTAGTGCTGATCAGAGCTAGTTTGCTGTAGTGAAACAGTTTTTAGAAAACAGTGGCAAGATAGTAATGTCGGTTCAACCAGCAGGGTAAAAATAAGCTTCTGGTGAGTCAGAGATCAAAAAATGTAAGCCTTGCTGTATTCAGAAGAGTGATTATAAAAGTGAAACTTTGGTACTGTATTTATCTACAATGATTGTCAGAAGCAGACAACATTGAAATCAGTGTTGCAGATTTTTTTTAAATTGTCAGTACTAGAGTCAAACTGCCCATAACCAGTGAAACTTTACGATATTCATCTTACCTCATCTTCTGCAAAAACTGCACTTAACTTTTGATACCAGAATTATGGGAAGTAAAAAAGCATGCCGAATGGAGAACTTCCTTTTCCAATCCCAGTCTGAGTGTATGGTGCAGTCAGCCTAAAAACAAGTCTTGTTTTGACTTGCTGGTTCTCTTAAGTGTCTGCACAGTGTGTTCTACTTGACTACTTGCTGCTGGATGAGGAGCCTCTGATCTTGACATAAATTTCTCTTGAGGAAAATCTGAAATTCCTCAGTAGCAATCTTAGCCTGTTTATCTGAAACTCTCTGCTGCATATGGTTAGCCAGAAGATACATAGTCCTAGCCCCTAATAGTCTTAGCACCAGAAGTGTTAGTTTTATTTGCCCATCCTGGCCACTCAGAATATTCAGCAGCACCAACCAAACACATTTCCTTAATTCTTCTCAGTAACATTATTGCGTAATCTTCACCAAAGCTCAGTAGCTGATTTCCACAGTTGACGTGGAACAGTATGTGGCATCTGACTGCTACAGTGTCCAATTTGATTGGTTTCAGTGCCTTGGTCCAAAATTAGTGTCTAATGATCAGCTTTTCATTTCACTTTTCTGAGGTGGTGATCTGTGAAATTCAACCAGAATCTGGAGATGTGAACTTTTTGGTATTGTTATTCTTATATTCAATGGTAATCTCTTTCTGCTGACAAATAAACCTTCTATTTAAAAAAAAACCCAAGAATATGGATACAATCTCTCATGCACTATGGAAAAAAGTGCATTGCATTACGTTAGTCAAAATTATCTTTCTTATGGACTGGACAGTCCTGGCTCCTCATTTGCTCAACAAACTGTTTATACAGGCAGTCCCCGGGTTACATACAAGATAGGGACTGTAGGTTTGTTCTTAAGTTGAATTTGTATGTAAGTCGGAACTGGTACATATTGTAGGGGAAACTCTAGCCAAACATTTCTCCAGAACTCAGTTTTATTCTCCCACACCTCACTTCCCTCAGTCCTTTATTCTCAAGCTGAGGTGTCTGCTGAGAAAAGCCGCGCCGCGTCTCCCTGGTCTGCTGGGGGGAAGCAGGTAGTGCGGGGTTACCTCACCCCGTTTGTAAGTAGGGATCCGATGTAAGTCGGATCCATGTAACCCGGGGACTGCCTGTATAAATCATTCTAGCTAATGTTCCCCATTGGCTTTTGTAGGAATTTCTCATCTATTCTTCCTCTCCATAACTCCTCTGTAGGCTGGGAAATGGTGTCTAGAGGCTCTGAAGCCATTGTTCCTCCATAGGGTACGACCTAAAGGGAACATCTACACAACAGGGGAAAAGTTGAATTAAGATACTCAACTTCAGCTACGTCAGTTGCGTAGCTGAAGTCGAAATAGCTTAATTCGGCTTTTGGCACTGTCTACACAGCAAGAAGTCAAAGAAAGAGCACTCTTCCTTCTACTTCCCTCATTCCTTGTAAAATAAGGGTTACAGGATTCGGAGTAGGAAGTCTTCCATCTCAACATTGTTTTTGAACTAATGGCTTGCTATGTAGATTCATGCTATGTTAATTAGAAATAACTTCAGTTATTCCAAAATAACGCTGCTGTGTAGACATGCCCAAAGTGTTCAGTGTTCTCAGAGCTAGCAAATTCCAAAGAGGGCTACATGGAGATTTTTTAAGAGTCCACTCTCCATTCACATAGCTGATATGCTCTTTTGTGTTTTAGGTGAAAATTATTTCCTTCTGTTGAATTCCTTTCTCCACGATGGTACCTGCAAGTTGAGGCTGCATGTCTTTGTACCGCAGCTCCTAAACTTCAGCTTATTGAAGAAACACAGCTATGGTTGATATGACGTTTCCAAACAATGGATCCCTCCATACATGGGTCCCTCCATCTTTCTGATGTCCTCCTAGGGTAGTGACCCCTGCACAGTGTGGGCTGAATTTTCCTTCCTTTCTTTACATAGATAGAGGGGTTCTCACAAAATGCTGGGTATTTCTCTTGGTGAAATCAAAGCAGCAGGAGCTATTACATTTGAGTTTAAGATTGTTTCATTCTATGACACAATTCGGAGTTCTGGATTTCTGGTTCTACTTACATAACTTTCTTTCCTGACCCTAAATGGCAGGCTGTGAAAAGCATTTTAGGACAAGGAAAATATCAGATGCGTTTTCTCCTTCTCTGTGGTTTCTCCTTCTCTGTGGTTTCTGAAGTGAACTGCTCATCATGCAGCTAGTTTGTATGCTTAGGGTATAAAGTGAGTTATAAGCACTTCATTCAAGAACACATAGTTCATATCATCCAGTGTTCAGTGTAAACAAAACATTCAGGAAAGAAAATGTATGCTTATCACCTATTGACAACAGCTGATCTTCATGGAAATATGCTCAGTGCCATTGGCATAAAAACATTGCTGCAACTTTTCCGTGGGCAGTTTTTTCGCCAAAGTGGTAATGATCCATTTTTCCATTCGTGGCCATTTTTTACTTTCATTTTTAACCACAGACGTCTTCCAAACGCTGCTTCACTAGTTTCCTTGTCCTTTCTAAAAGGATCCCATCACAAAGGTATTATACTCTCAGCAGTAGCTTTTTCTTCCTTTCTTCCACAAATCCAATGAACCAGCCATTCCTTTTTAATCAACCCTCATGCCTTTTCTCATTCATCAAAATAACAAGTCAGTGCAACAATGATTAGATCTCAATTGACAAACTACAGCTAACAATTCAACCTTCAACCTGTTTGACTCAAAAAGTAATGTAGGGGAGTGTCTCATTTTTTGGTGTTTTTTACCTTTTATTGTTTTTGATTTGAAAGAAAAGGTCAAAGCATTTTTGTTTTGAAGATGTCAAAATGAAATGTTTTGATTTTTAAAAGTTGTTTTAATTTTTCAGCTTCAATTATTTATTGAATTTAACCTGAATTTATGAATAATTTCAGTAGACTTGAAATAACACTTTCATTGAATAAAATATTTATATGAAAAATGTTGCCCAGCTCCTTCTCTCTAGTAACCACCTACAGTCACCACAGTTCTTGAAGCTGGAAGCACCACACTATATACTGTATTCCTTAATGAAACCTGCTGCAACTCCATTTATCAGCTGGTATCTGAAATGGCAGGGTTACTATTTCAGTGTTTGCTGTAGGTTTTACAATATAACAGTTCACCGACATATAACAGGGACGATATTTTTAAAAATAATCTAGAGATCACTGTAAAATAGCTCTTTAAATGATACTTTAAATTGTGATTGCTTTAAAATTCTGTTCTATCCTGAAAAATGATTCTGTGAAACTGGCAGTAGTTCCCTGCTCATGTCATGATTACTCCATATCAGTTCTGTTCATTTTAGTAGTGAAAAGGCTTAGTTTTACAGCTACCAGTCCTTCATACATAACCTGGGAATGTCTAGTTTATTTCCTTCCTCCTTGTGCATCATCATTGATATAACGGAACTGCAAGAGGACTTACCTTAGCTCTGGTTTATACTAGACCCAGAAGATCAGATTAAGGTACACAATTTCATCTATATAAATAATGTAGTGAGAGTTGACATAACCTTACATCGAATTTGGCACCGTCTCCACAGTGGGAGGTTGATGGGAGCAAACACTCTTGTTGGCTTCTCTGACTCTTTGTGAATCGAGGGGTACTGGTGCTGACTGGAGGCACCCTCTGCATTTGATTTAGCAGGTCCTTATTAGACCTGCTAAATTGAATACCCGAAGATTGATCTCTAGTGCAGTAAGTATAAATGTGGCCTCAGTTATACTTATATTCTGTTCTGGAGATTAATGTGCTTATGGAGGGGCAGATGAGAATTTAATATGAAGACAATGGAATTGCTGAAGTGAAAATATGGATATAGTTTGACTGCAGAACCTTTACCACTGATGGTGATGCCTATGTGGTAAAGATCTTAATTCAAGTAGAGTTTTCAGGGCAGATGTGCCAAATATGCATCTTCCAACTTGTAAACTGAACATATAGGAAATGCTGTATAATGTTGCGTTTACAGATTTACTGTTCAGGGTAGACTTACACTGTAAAGAAGAACTGTTAATATTAATAGAGCCAAAATGTAACCGCTCTTCCTTCCAAAGCACTCCCAAAGCCCATGAAATTTGTTTCTTAGTATGTGGTTTGTTTTCTTGAAATAAGTGTTGCATTAATTTTATTTCCCTTAAAGCTCATAAACAGTGCCACCAAGCATAAATGTGTGCTCATAATGGATGGAAAATATAAAGGAAAAAATAAAGTTATGTCTTTGGATGAATTTGATGATAGTAATTTTACAATTCTGAAAATTTAGTTGTGAAAAATATTTTGAATAATGGCCTTCTGATATCTAAGGAGTACACAGCAGAGTCAGCTGGAATAATGCCTTGTAACTCAGGTATGTCTTGAAGTGATCTCTGAGTATTCTTCATAAATTCACCTTCAGAATCATTAGAAATCTGAACAATTTTCAAGAAAAGCTGAATCTTCTACAAACTTCTGTGGATTTCTGTTGATTCTCCAGAGGGGATGATGAAGTAAGGGAGGGATTGAAACCACATCAGAACTTTTTCCACCAATGAGCTCTTCAAGCTGTAGTTCTGTGGCCAGATTTCCCCTTTCTTGACTCAGAGCCAAGAACATGAATGGATGGACTTGGAATCAAACTTTTTTTTTTTTTTTTTTTTTTTTAAAGGGAGAACCACAGTGATTCCTGCAGAAGTTGCAGGAGTAATGCTAATGCCGGCAGTTTTTAAACAGATCAGCAATATACAGCTGTGAGTTAGGACTCCTACTGTTTATAACTGCTCGCATTACTGAGATAGGGCTTCTGAACTATTTCCCCTTCATAGGTCATGATGAGCCTATTTGCTTTCGGAGGAAGCTCTTTCCAGGAGCTACACTTAGAGCAACTCATCAGAGGTGCAATGCTAATCGCTCCTCTTCTTTCTGATCTTCATTGTTGGCAGTGTCTGGAGGTCGCAGCCGCTTACATCTCATTGACCTGGGAAGCTGTGTGAAAGCGCTCAGCAAAAATCGAGAGGGAGGCGCCGGACTCTGTCTGTCACTGTCAGCACTTGGCAATGTCATCCTTGCCCTCGTCAATGGCAGCAAACACATCCCATACAAGTAAGTGATATTCTATATTAAGACAAAATAGGTGGTGGTCAGGGGAGCTGACAGCCTCCACAAGCCCCATGGCAAGGTGAGGGAGGCCCAGCTCCGCACTCCTTAAAGGGGCGTGGCTTTGGGTGGGAGGGATGGGGCCGGAGCAGCCACTCTCCATGCTACCTGGAGCATGACGCCTCCACCCCCTCCCCCACCCCCAGCCTTCAGAGCTGCACGGGCGTTCCAGAAGTGATTTAAAGGGCCCAGGGCTCCAGATGTCTCTGCTGCCTCAGTGGCAGCCTGGAATCCTGGGCCCCTTTGAATTGCCAGGCTCTGGAGCAACTGCTGCCTTTGTCCCCCATCGGCAGGCATGGCAGTGGTGAGTGCCTTTCTGTCATGTTAGCTGTTTGTGTTCGTTGTGGCGGGGTGGGGCTGAGTAGTACTGCTCAAGAAGGATGGAGGAATGAATGATAGAAAACTATAGGCTAGATCCAGTGCTCTTGGAAGTAAGTGGCAATGGGACTCAGTGGTTGTGTCATATCTGCCAGCTAGACTGAGAAGAGAGATGTCAGTTCTGAACCTTGTGCCTCCAAGGATCAGGACAGAGTTTCTCCATCTCCTTCAGACATAATGCTTGCACACGGTGCTTGCACATATAAGACAATTCTAACTTTGCCAACGCTGTCTTTTTCCAGAAGTGGATCCCTCTGAGTGAATCCTCCTTCCTTCTAAAGAAAGGAGGTGATGGTTTCAAAGATAACAACCAGTAAGGGCAGAGCCGTGTGGGCACAGGGGACTGAAAATTAGAACAGTAGTCCTGTTCTCTCTGGGTATTCAAAGATTTGCAGAATCTGAGATGTCAGAATGCTAGACTCCCTGTTTATTCCTTATGGAAAAATTTAGAGGGTACTGCAAGTGAAAACTCAGATGTTTTCTTATTTCCAAAGTGTTTTTTAGCCTCTCATAGGTTGTGTCTACATAGCAGGGCTTGACTCGAAACATGCTATGCAAATTGAGCTACATCAATTGTATAGCTTATTTTGAAATTGGGAGCATCTACACAACCCTTATTTTGAAATAGAGCACTCTTCCTCTGACTTCCCTTACTCCTCATATAATGAGGGTTACAGGAGTCAGAGTAAGAAGGCCTCCAGCTTGATAGTATTTTGATATTATTTTGAAATAACTGCCTGCTGTGTAGATGCAGACTAGTTATTTTGAAATAATGTTGCTGTGTAGATGTACCCTTAGTGGGTAAAACACGCGTAATAATGAAAATTCAGCATTGTTGCAAGGTTTAGTTACTGCATTTCAAAAGCTTCTTGACTTTTTTCTAGTCTTGTGTGAATCTGTGTGTCACCCTATCAGCTTGCAAAAAAAAAAAAATGTGTTCCATTTGTCATGTCAGACAACTAGTCTGTGCTGCTGCAGCTAGCTTCTGGGAAATTGGAGGAAATGTGCACATAGAGGATATGCTTTGTCCTCATTTCTCTTCATCGTTGTCGCAGGCCATTTGTAACATGTGTGAGTCTTAGAGCAAGTTTGGATTCATTAGTTTGCAGTCACACAGGCTCCCAATCCATATTCTAATAATTCTGACTTTGTGAATCATATGGCTTTCCTAGTCGAGAGTATAAAGTACAGGTAGCAGCAACTGGAGCTTCCAGGTTGTAGTGTCATGAGCAAAGACTAATCATCTAGTCATCATCTGATACTGTGGAGTGCAGATGAATGTTGCCATACAATGAAGGAAACTTTGAAGGGACTCAGGAGAAAGATGCATCTCGAAAGTTGTGTGAGCTGTTCATAAAAAATAATTTATTTCATTAATTTTACCTTTTTTATAGTCCAGAATCCACAAACAGATCATCTTCTTTTGCAAATTTATTCCTGATTTGAAATTATTCTCAATTTTTATTTATTTTTTGTCTTGATATTAGACATTCAAAATTCAAGCTGGTCACATACATGAGCTGGCTTTCTTTCTCATCCCAGCTTGGATGATCATGACTGTAGTAATGAGGTTCCTAGTTGTGAAATTGGTTTGGAAAGCTAATATAAACATTTGTTCCATGATTATTTGGCTGTGTGAACTTAAAATCTGCTTTTCACAGATATTCATACCAGAATTCAAACTCAAAAGGACCAAATGATCTCATAAAAAATATCAATGAATATTCATGGAACATCTTGTGGAGCATTTGCCTAGCTTTGGTGTGAAAACGGATTGTATGACACACTTGACAATGCAGCTTAAAATATGTTTATGAAAAATCTGTCACCTTTCTTTTTGACATTTGTGGGTTGAAAGGAAGGCAGTCTGAATGACTGGGAGAGGATGTTTGTGAGAGATGGCCCCGAGGCTAGGACTATACATACGTAAAATAGTTACCAAATACAACAGCTGTCTTTCTTGGCAATGTGTGCCTAGACGAAAGGCAATAGCAAAAGTGCCTTCTACTTGCTGCTTTGGCAATCTCTCATTGCAGTGATCCCCCAGCTGTCATACTGTACTTCTTTAGGGTTTACATAGACTCAGAGGTGCCAGCACACTTGTTCATATTTGTGTTTATCTAGTGAAAAGCAGCTAAAGCTCCTTCTTGTTCAGCATCTCCTCCAGAATCTGTTGATAAAAGAAGAGCGTAAATGGCTTGCCAGCTGTCAATGAGACACAGCCCTCCTAACATACTTTCCAAGGAGCCTTTTCAATTTCATAGTAGAATATGTGCTTATGTATTTGGGGCCAAATTGCTTGTAACTCTGCCAGGGAAGATATGAGAGTGAAAGCTCCTCACCCCATGCATACCCCATTGAGTAGCTAGGAAATTGGTGTCCCCATGCTTGGGAGAGTGCAGACACTGCTTTTTCCATGCACCAGCAACAGTGCAATTGCTTCAGGGTCAAAGTCAGATGAGGAGGCATGCCCAGTGCGCATCATAGGGAATGGATCTCACAGTTCTAAAGGAGTGTTATAACCGCTACCCTGGGAATTTAGGTCAAACTCAGCCACATTAGGTTGAATTTCTAAACCAGCTCATTCCATCAACATTATGGCCCGTTAAAGCCGAATTCTCTACTCCTGCTATTCACAAGAAGTAACTCCAAATTCAAACTTGCATGGTTGACTTTATGGTAGTACAGATGCAGCACCGTGAAAGTCAAAGTTCTTGGCCTCTGGGAGGTGTCCCACAGTGTTGCGTGGTGACCACTCTAGCCAGGACTTTCAACTCTGCTGCTCTCCAGGTGCACAGGAAAAGCCCTGGGGAAATTTCAATTTCATTTCCTGTGTGACCAGCATGGTGAGCAGACCTCAGCAGGCAGCACATCTCAGCAGCACACCTGACCTTGAGTTCCTGGGGTTGCACATGAGCATCAGGATGAAGCATGCAGGATATCTTGGATCTCACTGCAGTGTGGGGAGAGGAATATGTTGTTGTAAAACCACAAACCATCAGAAGGAACACAGATAGCTATACCAAGACTGCAGTGGGCATGGAGGAGAAAGGATACAGCAGAGACGCCCAACAGTGTCTCATAAAAATAAAGGAGCTGAGGCAGTCGTACCAGAAAAAAAAGGAGGCAAATGAACAGTCTGGATCATCACCACAAACATGCTGCTTCTATGAGCAGCTGCATGTGATCCTAGAGGAGGACATGACCGTAGCAGAAGGGTATTGATTGTCTTGGCTTTTTGGATCACAACAGCCCCACCTGTAGATTTCCCCACTCCAAATTGATTCCCAACTAACCAGTAGCTGTCTGCCATTGCAAGCAATTGCCACTCGCTTCTCCACTGTCAGAACAGGTCTAATTCTGGTATTCTTGTACTTCAGGGTGGGGGAAAGCAATTCATAAACTTCCATGAAAGTGGCCTTCCACATGTGAAAGTTTTGCAGCCACTGGTGATCATCCCATAGCTGCATAACAACGTGGTCTCACCAGTCTGTGCTTGTCTGACGGTACCAGAACTGGAGTTTCACTATGTTTAGAGGATTGAATGCCAGCAGCATTTGCCAGTCGCTCAACTCAAGTGCTTCACAGAAGAGCATGTTCATGACCTCCCGAGATTCTTCCTCATTCTGGCAAACCCTGGATACGCTCTGGCTATACTCAAGCATAAAGCTCACCATGGTTAATATGATTGCCATAATGCTTTGATGCTGAATGGGATCTACGATGGGTTCCATTCTTACACTGCTAAGGCATCTGTGTGGATAACCAGGGGAAAAAAGGGAGCAAAAAACCTTTTTGCTGTCTCTTTCAAGCAGGGGAGGAGGGAGGAGACAAGTGCATTATGGGACACTGGTGGCATGTACCCAGAACCACTGGCTGCACAGTTTTGGTCCTAATGTGCAGTGGGAGCATAACTCAGAATGCAAAGGGGCACTGGAACTGTATATTTCACAGTGCATCGCTTTCAAAGTCAATGGTAGCCACCCTACTGGGGGGGGGGGGTGTTATTTCGAACTGCGTCGATTTCTTGTGCACAGCGATAACATGCACCTTCAACTTTATAAAACTGCTAAAAAGTCAACCTTAATAAATTTGACCTTATCTCACAATATAGACATGGCCATTCACTCCCCCCATTCAAATGGTGTATTGTAACATCTCAATACCTGGATCTCTGTCTGGCTCTGCATGCTCCAGTCTGGCCAGTGTAATTCAGAGGTTTTACATTTCTTGAAGGTGACATGTTATTGCGTTGTTAAGAGTAAGCTGTGAGCCTAAATATATGTGAGCTAAGTTACTTGCAAATGGTACTTTAAAATTAACGCACATTTTCTAATGTGACAGTGTGATGCGGTATGTGGACTCAGCAAACGTCCATAAAACAGCAGATAGAGACAGCATCCTATTTAGTTTTTATGTTATTAAACAGCAATTGGTATTTATGTGGCAGTCTATCAATATACCCAATATGGTTTATTGGGAACCCAACACTTTAAAATCTCAGACATGCTTATGTCACATCTTACTACACAAATTAGATCAGATAAGGACAAATGATGTTTGTTTCTCTCAGTGAAGAAAGTCAGTTCTCTGCACTATAAAGTGCTGAGAGACCTCAACTTCTATTCAATACTACATCAAGCCCCATATTTGCAAGAAGAAGTTTTACAAACAATGGTCCCGATTTATAGCAGGGGTAAGCAAACTTATCTGCACTGACTTCAGTGGAGTTTGAATTTTTATGCAAGGGACAAACATGTGTCCACAGTTTATTCCTTGTGCTTAAATATGCTTTGGCTGTTTCTTCATGTCCATGAGGCTATAGAATTTTGAAAGCCAGGGAGGTGGAAGCAGATTCTCTTGCCAGAGAAAAACAGACTGGAGACAATAACACAGACTGTTATTAACTGCAGCATAGACTCAGCAAATGGAGATTAACATAGCAATGTAGAAATTCTCAGATCAGATCAGGTACCTGGTATCCTACCTCTGATCTGGACCAATTCTAGATGCTTCAGATGAAGGTGTGAGAATTCTCATGATAGACCATAATATATAGTTAGAGATCCATTTGTGCATGGACGTATAACTTTATATCTCATAGCATCAAATTTAATGTAATTCTGGATTTTTTCATTATCTATACAAATAGCTAGTCCTTTTAAAAATCTTACTAAGCTCTTGGCCCCGTGATATCTGTGGGAGTGAGTTCTTGCTAGTTATGCATTGGGTGAAAGGTAATATGTCCCTCTATCAATTTTAAATGAGTAGCCTTTTGATTTAATTGGTGTCCCCTTGTTCTGACATTATGAATATCTCCTGAGAAGAGTAGGAAAGGATTGTTTCTTTTGCTTGAATGTAAAATAGTTGCAACTCCAAAAAAGTGGAAGGGACAAAATTCCAGCACTGAGCATGTTTTATAGGACTTAAGTGTGCTATTGGGAAGAAGGTTTTGCTAAGAAGTATGCAATAATTGTTACTATTTTAAAGCATTCAGATTTACAAGAGTGGTGCTGCCTCTGATTTCAAAGATGAACGTGTTTAAACCTTCATATGAATACCCATTTGCACAAACTCTAGATACCAGTTTATAGACCTCTCTGTTCAAAAATGACTCTGGTTGCTAGGTAACAGTAGTGGTGATAATTCATGGTAATGCCTTGTTGGAAATAATCATGTTTCCACATTTTAATGACACTGAGGATGCAAGAAAATAGTGTTTAGAAAAGTGCAGGGACATATGAATTCCTTTCTCAGAAATATCAGAGGATTTTATTTTATTTAATAGATCTTGTCTTGTAAATACATTCTTTACCTTCGTTTGTGTTACTGAAAGCATCCTGTATTTTGAGCTACTAATGCTTATCCAGTAAGGCAGCATGGTCCAATAGGTAGGCGGATAAGAGTCAAGAAATCTGGGATTTTTTTGCACTGCCATAGACTTGTGTATCTATCAATCTGTGTAGGTGGCCCATGTTACTGCAGTGTATGAGTGCCTCTCAAATGCTGGATGATGAGGAGTATTATCATCATAGGCAGGAAATTGAGGTCCAAAGAGATTAAGTGGTTTGCTCAAGAATACATAGGAAGTCCATGACAGAGCCAACTATGGAATTCAGATCTCTTGAGTCACAATCTATTGCCTGAACCATCAGACTGTCTTTCCTCTCGTACTGTGTGACTTGGGCATGTCACTTAACCCTAGTCATTCCTCAGTTTCCAATAAAATAAGGATACTGCTACTCCACCCTGTTTTGTAAAGGGCATTGAGATTGATGGGTGAAAAGCACTGAATAATAGCCAAATATATAAATATTGGCTGGGTTGGTTCTTCATTGGTATGTCATTTTTAGTGCAATGACTATACTGGAATCAAGGAGTCGCTACAGTAGGGTGGGGAAGCTGGCTTTTTGTTTAGTCAAAAATAGTCTATTGCTATAGCTAGGAAAGAGGGGAAACTGTTTTGAGCTAAAGCGGCGAGGAGTCTAGTGGCACCTTATAGACTAACTGAAGTGTAGGAGCATAAGCTTTCGTGGGCAAAGACCCACTTCGCCAGAAGTGGGTCTTTGCCCACGAAAGCTTATGCTCCTACACTTCAGTTAGTCTAAATCTGCAAAAGCGGCAAGGAGTCCTGCGGCACCTTATAGACTAACACGGCTACCCCTCTGTTTTGAGCTAATTCATCATAGTATAAGAATTTCCCTCACACGATATGTGTTATGTTAAATTTATCATTCTTTTCTAGTCATGGAGAAAACGATTAATTGAATGTATATGAAAGGTCCATTTACATTCTCCGTTACACAACTGCACGTCCTGAGTAGCTCTTTTGAAGTCAGTGGTGACGTATCTCTGTAAAAGCTGGCACGGGAGGAGAATCAGGGTTGAAATGCCTGTGATATTGCATGCATTGTCATGACATTCATTGCATGAGTTAGATTTATTCCTCTCTCTGTGGTACAGAAATATATCAGTGTGATCTCTTTGCTACGGACAAGGGGACAGCTACAAAACAACTATCCGTACACAAAACACTATCCAGCATAATCTGACAAGGGGCACAGAGGCCTTACTGAGAGTATGTCTACATTATGAGCTGGATGTGTAAATTCCCTAAAAATAAAGTGTAGCTGTGGCGGCAGGAGGAACTAGCCACCCCGAGTACATACTTAGCCTCTTGGAAAGAACCCATGTAGGATGGATAGCCACTCTACTTTTAACGTGCTAGTTCTCAGTGGGCTAGCACAGATATAACTCGTTAAGCTGGAAAGTACTCTAGGTTCTCCTTCGCTCTTCAGATTGCGATTAAACCTCTTGAAATGCTCCTCATGGACTATCCTCTAGAATGTAAAGGTGAGGAACATATATGCAGCTTCTCACTCAGGTGTAAATCCAGAGTAATTCAGGTGACGTCAATATAGTTATACTGGCATAACACTAGTGTGAATGAGCAAAGAGGCCATTACGTAATGCTAACTCATACACAATCAATGGCCTTAATGGATCTGATCATCTCTACCCGGACACCAGGTAAATCAGAAGTAACTCCATTGACACCAGTGTAAAAATGGTGTCGGTGTAGAATCAGGCAAAATATGCTTTGTCCAACACTAGAAATCTTTGGAAGGGCCTCCTTCAAATTCTTATGCACAACACTGCTATTTCCCTGGTTCATGTATCTTCATCATTAGTCTCCCTCCTGATTCTGTCAGTAATCAGGTGAAAGAACAGGCTCCCTCAATGCCATCCAGAAAGGAGGTTTTCTACTAAGTGTAAGGAGCAACTGTGGAGGGAAAAGTTGACAATTACAGCTAACAAATTGCAGATAATTCCAGTTAAGAAGAAGAATATTGTAATGGTAGAGATTGCTGCTTGGTAGAGCTCCTCTCATTAACTAGAGTTGGCACATACAAACTCTGTCTTTGGCTACTGTGGCTGCTACAGAGTGGGAGAAAGACAGACCAAAAGGGATACAAGGCCTGTTAACAGAAGCGGAGGGCAGCAGGATAGTTAGAAACAGCTGGTGGCCCAGGCAGATTGGAGCCAGCTGACTCCACTGCAGACCTGCTGGTGGCCTTTAAAAGCTTCCACAGTTGGAAGGTGTGGGAGAGTGTGAGAGGACAGAAGCAGAGGTAGAGGAAAGACAGAGAGTCAGAGAGCTTAAATTTGAGAGTAAGCCCTAACAACTCTAGAGCAGAAACAGCAGGGGAGGCAGTCCCAGACTGAGTGGCTGGGCCCCCTAACCCAGAAACGAGCTGCAAGCCTCAGCCCCTGGGAAAGGGGGCAAGCTGCCAGCGCAAGCAGTGGCTGGGAAGAGAGAGGCCCTTGCCACACTATGATGTTCCACCAAATCTTACCTTAATAAAACTTAGTACCTCTTCTGCATTCTGGGCCAGTTCTGCTGCCACTGAAACTAATGACAAAACTGCCATTCATTTCACTAAGGACAGAATCAGGCTCTCTCTGAAGTGAGATTTATTGCTAGAGCCTATGGTGCAATTCAAGAGTTTTTATATTGGCTTTACACTAGTGTAACTCTACTTACTTCAGTTATTCTTGATTTACAATCAGGCGAAATCAGAATGTGTCTGTGTCACCTTTATCTTCTCTTTGATAAAGGCATGGTCTACAGATCACTGAAGTAATTGGAAAAACTCACATTAACTTCAGTGGGTTTTGCATTAGCACCCTAGTCCAATGTGATTAGATGAATTTAAATAACTTAGTGCATTAGAAATAGGTGAATTAATTTACTAGTCCAAATTATATTCATGGAAATCTGAGTACAGATAAAACAGGAATAGAAAAGAGAGAGAGAGAGATGAGGACATATAGGCATGAGAGTTGGCAGAGAACCAAGGGACTAAAAGAGAAAATGTTCCTGAAGGGAGAGAAGGTGGAAGAGAGAGATCTCTTAATGAAACTGGGACACGAGGCTTCCAGGATGCAGCAATGCACAGGGTGGAATTAGGAAGAGAAGAAGAAAGAGGAATGAGCCTTTTCAGGAAGAGCAATAGAGCTAGAAAACATCACTGAGGCATCCAGCTTGGGGAGATTCATTAATACATGCTTAGAAAAAAGTTAGAAAACTTGGTATTCTCCAATTCCTAATGAATGATTTCCATTGTTAATCACCCATAACAAAAGGCTTTTGCATGATGTTGGCAGGGAGACTCTAAGGTCTAAAACGAAGTCAATAGAATGATGCCATTTTACATTACTTGAGAGGCTGGCCCTAAGTATCTACTCTCTGTGATGCTACTCAGTGACACTGACTCTACGTTTTGCAAAGTAGAAGAAGAGCAAATGAAATTGTAACTGAGTGGTGAGAATCACAAAACTGTCAAGGTGGGAATAATGATTTTCTTGGAGCTCATGGGTATTAAAGACGCTTTTAGGGATTTTTCATTGTTGGCAGATATGGTTGAAGATTCTACCATCTCAAATTTCAGGCAGATTTTCTTCATTAAACCAAGGATCCTCATGAAGTAGATTCTGGGATTTGCAATTTGTGAATGCAAGAAAAGTCTTACCTGCACCCCTACCTGCACTTCATTAGAGGAAATCAAATTATACATCAAGAGCAGGAGGATAATAAAATACCGATTTCATCAGCCATCAACATTAATTGTTGGTGAGCAATGAATACGTCATCTAGGTCAGTTTGTATCATTTAGCTTGTTTGAGGGCTCAGATCTCAGTTACTTTCCCACCAGATCAGCCTGCTTCATCATTGTGTAACAAAAGGCAGCGCACCAGATCTCAGCTGGTGTGAATTGGCATAGCTCCACTGATTCCAATGTCAACTGACACCCATTGAAAATTTGACTCAGAGCCTCTATAGTGGTATTACAAGCCACAGCGTTGGGCTTCATGAATTTCTCTGCCTTGGGGTTCACACTGGGGATGCCAGACAACATAAAGTCAATACAATGGATGTAAACTGTCCTTTTCACTGAGCCTAATACACCGATTTTACTGCATTACTCAATTGGCATTAATATTGTTACTCCTAGTATACACCAAAGCACATCTGAGGGTATTTTTTTCCTAAATAGTTTATTTCGAAATAGGACGTCTACACTACAGGGAAGCCTCAAAATTAGTCCAAAGCAGACTTCCCTAATATGGACGTGCTACCTCGACTTAGAGCTCCAGGAGGCCCTGGGGAGTAATTACTTTGAATAGCCTTGGGGAGGAGCTATTTCAAAATAGTAGTAATGGAGCTTCCACACTACTGTTATTCCAAAATAGCTATTTTGGTATAAGTGTTATTCCTCATGGAATGAAGTTTACAGATTTCAAAATAAGCCATCCGTTATTTTGAAATTATTTTTAAAAAACAGAATTGTTGTGTAGACACTCGCATTGTTATTTCAAAATAACATCAGTTATTCCAAAATAAGTGTGCTGTGTAGATGCACCATGAGAGAAGAATCGGGCCCATAGTCTAGCTCTTTCAATTCCTTTTAGAATTGAACTCGCCCAAATACTTTTATGTAGATGCTGTGATATGCAAATAATGATAGACTACTAAGGAAAATTAGGAGCTAAGTGATCATGGTTTACAGTCATACTTAATGAGAATTAATAATTATGCCTAAATACTTGTTCCCAGCAAAAGTATGCAGCTGTATCAGGGAATGATTCTAGGTTGATCCAGGGCCAGCATGCACATAGCTGCACAAGTGAGCCAACAATGTGCAATTATTGCTCAAATATAACTTGATTGAGGCTCAATTAGGCGTTAACTGTGATTTTGCATACAAATGAATTTGTGCTTAATTCATTAAAATGGTATCTTGAACATTAACAGCACTTCAATCAGGGTATCCACCCGTACATTCTCACCTGTTTCACAACTAGTTCAGGCTCAATTGAACATTAATAGATTTTCTCCCATGCAAATGAGGTAATAATTCATTTCATGTACAACTGAACAATTTTGAAATAGTCGTGTTCTTGGAATGGATAGATGCCATTAGTTGCAGCAAACTATCTAAAATGTGCAGTCATTTTTTTTTAGACTAAGTTCAATTTGTTTTTAGCACCAATACGTTAAATGTTTGCATTCAAATGAAAAAGGATCAGCTATCATTACTGAAATTAATTTTCATTCCCTCCCACCTTAAAAAAAAAAAAAAAAAAAAAAAAAAGCAGACAATTCAGAGGCATCAGATTGCAGCCAAAATAGATAAGAACTCTTCTCTATGTAGCATAATTTCACACTCCCTAAAATATTGTGTTCAGTTCTGGGCATCTCCGTGCCAGAAAGAGGTTGGCAAACTTGAGGGAATTCAGAAGACAGCAGCAAGTATTGTTAAAGGTCTGGAGGGACTGACTTATTTGTTAGGCCTGAGTAAAAGAAATAAAGCTTTGTTGTAAATACATAGGGGAGAGAGAAATTTATTTATGGAGACACAAGAGGATACAGTTAAGTTGGAGTAATGAAAATAAACAAAGGGAGAAATTACACTGAAAAATGTGCTGAAGGAGAAGCATGTTGGAATAATTTCCCAAGGGATGTGGTGAAATCCTCATCAACATAATAATTTATAAGTGAGCTGGACATACCACTGATAAATATACTGTTTGACAGACTGGTGATTGGTAGGGAATAGACTTAATTGTAAAGCTTTCTGCCAAATTCTGCTTTGTGTTATGCCAGTGTAAATCTCTATCAACCCCATTGCACCTGGTGAAATTACTCTGGATTTACGCTACTATCATTTAAAGTGGGAATTGTCTCTTTATCTTTAAGGTCAACAGTTCTACCTGCTTTTCCTCATACTGGGTTAAACCAGGAGTAAAATCAATGAAATCAAAAGGACTACACAGGCGCAGATGAGAGGGGCACTGGCCCACTAGGTCTTCGGAGCATTTGAACTACAGTACTAATGCACGGTGTCATCTCCTTCTAAGCTTTGATATAACGCCTTCATATTTTTGTAATATATTTGAAAATAAAGTAACAAAAATAATCCCATTATCTTCCTTTCTAAATTATCAATGTTTTTTGCATGTTGGTTGCCTGAAGGCTTAAACTCAAGCCAACAGATGTGCAGCGTTTTTTTTTTTTAAATGCACGCAGACTTTTTAAGATATACAAGCTGGTAAAAATCAACCAACTTGTAAAATACTAAACAATTTAAGGCTCCTTTTATGCCATGAAACTGAACTGATTAGAAACCCCATTTTAAAGTTTAAATAATTGTCAGCCATTCAACATATCACTACTAGCTACATGTGATAGGGACAGGTGGGACTGGTCTCAAATAGGTGTGTTAGCCTCTATCTAGAATGGCTTATAATCACGAGTGTCTACCCCACAGCAGACGTGCCCCTGGTGATGTGTTTTATAATTATACCTCACTGAGCCAGTAACAAAGGTAAACTCCTGGGTCACTCTACCAGTCTTGCCAAGGAGTCACAGAGAAGCCACCCCAGGCGCTCCAATCTATCTTACCACCCAGGCAAGCTGGACTAATTACCATGGATAATGTATACCAAAGATGTTCAGCTTACTCAGAACTTCCAGTCCCTGAGGCAAGCTCCCTTGCATGTTGAATTTCAAAGGTGGGAAAGGACCCTTCTCCAGTTCTTTGTCCCTTAAGGCCCATTTTAATCTTGGATAGGCCTCGTTAATAGGTGTGGGGGGACAATTCCTGTGCCTGGGTTCATAACTTCAGAGCGAACATTTTCAAAGTTATAAAGCAAAATTTACCTATTTCCTTATAGTATGGGACACTGACACTGAGTGAGGTGAATGCTTGCAGCAGCTTACAGATATTCCATAGAGTCTAAATGCTAAACATATTCTTATAAGATTAGCACCTGTCTTGAACAATAATAACATTCAGGTGAACTGGTTGAGTTTCCAGCTATGAGTCTGTCTGTTCTTAGCTAATGCCCAGGAGTTTGGTTAGAACTGGCACATGTTTTATCAGCATTACAGTTTCCATCAATATGTTTTGTCCCATCCACCCCATCAGCAAAATGGATGATCTGATCCGTCTGTTTTTTTATTTTCTGATATGATGGCCAAATGTGGTCAGTTATGAAGAGTAGAAGAGGCTTGAGTTCTTGAGGTTGCTCTCTATTTAGCACTATTTTCCCTAGTATATGTAGCAATGTAGACATAGGCACCGCCCACTAAGGAAATCAATGTCGAAGTGTATGTTAGTTGGTGTCAAAATGTATATCCCCTGTGGCTTCTTTCAGTCTGGCTGAAAAGGGTTGTCCCACTAAGACAGGGTATGTCTACACTACCACTAAGACAGGGTATGTCTATACTACCACCCTAGTTCGAACAAGGGTGGTTAATGTAGTCAATCGAAGTTGCAAATGAAGCCCGGGATTTAAATATCCCGGGCTTCATTTGCATCTTGCCGGGCGCTGCCATTTTTAAATCCCCGGTAGTTCGGACTCCGTGCCCACGGCTACACGCAGCACGGAGTAGGTAGTTCAAATTAGGCTTTCTAATTCGAACTACCGTTACACCTCATTCCACAAGGAGTTCGAACTACCTACTCCGTGCCGCGTGTAGCTGCGGGCACGGAGTCTGAACTACTGGGGATTTAAAAATGGCAGCACCTGGCAAGATGCAAATGAAGCCCGGGATATTTAAATCCCGGGCTTCATTTGCAACTTCGATTGACTACATTAACCACCCTAGTTCGAAGTAGGGTGGTAGTGTAGACATACCCACCGAGAAGAACAACTGAGTTCAATATTGCTAAGCATTTCAAGTGATACCCTGCTATCTTGGATGTAACTGGAATTGAGCAAGGGATCTGTGGAACCATACTCATGAGATGCTCTAGTTTGAGCCAAAGGACCAAGTCCTATAGTTGGGAGTCTAACAGACTTGTATCCTTTATGAATTGGGCTCACTGAGTGACACATACCACTAGTTTTGGTGTTATCTACACAGCAGTAAGTCCGAGGAAAAGCACTCTTCCTCTGACTTCCCTTACTCCTTGTAAAATTAGGGTTACCAGGAGCTGGAGTAAGAAGTCCTCAGCTCGACGTTATTTTGACATGTTGAAATAACTGCTTGTAGTGTAGACACAGACTATGTTATTTCAGAATATCTTTAGTTATTCCTAAATAACACTGCTGTGTAGATGTACCCATAGCCAAAATAAGCTTTTTCAACTTATGCTACACAATTGACGTAGCTCAGGTTGCGTAGCTTATTTCGGCTTTAGCCCTGCTGTGTAGATGTGCCCCAAGTGAACAATAGGTTAAACTCCAGCACTTTGCTCTGATGGGTGTTGAACATGACTAACTCAGTCAGCACCTAGGGACAGCTGTTTTCAACACCACTTGAGGGAAGATGGGTAAGTGGAGATACCTTTTACACTCACTGTCAATAATGCCATGTCCTTTTTATGAAGGCAGGACTGAGTTCCTTGAAACCACCTTTTGAATATGGAATATACCTTTTCACGTCAAACCACTGACATTAGCAGAGTAACAAAATCTGCTGTGTTTGTAGGTCTTTGGCGCTGGAAATATGCTCCTATTCTAGCTGCAAGGCTGTGCAGAAGGACACAGTTACTGAATTCCCATTTGCTACCCACTTAGCATATGGTGGCTGGAAAAAGAGAGCTGTTTGCAGAGAAAGCATTTGCAGTAGAAGTGCTGTGAGGTGCAAAATAGTTAGAGGTTCTGCAGAAAAAGAGAGCTCCTGAGATTGTTTGGCTCTGATTCAATCAGAAGCCTTCCAAATGGATCTAGAAACAGAGTTGAATACTGCTTGCCTTATTTGTGTAAGTAAATCCACTGGACATGACTATCCTCTCACTTACACAAATACAACTTGGGAGTAACTCCACTGCAGTCCATAGTCAAACTGGTGTAAACCAGGAGCAAATTAGAGGAGACTAGGCTCCTCTGATTTCAGTGATATTGCTTACATGGACAAGAGTTGATGGAGAAAGCACATGTCAGTAAAACAGAATTGGTTAGTTGCTAAAGAATATTAGAGGAGTGGACCCTGTTTATTCCAGAGAGATTCTGAATGCCCCAATATGGACACTCCTCACCTAGATTTTTGGCTTCTTGTCCTGGTGTTTGGTTTGCAATAAAAGCTAGGCTGTGCTTTCAGTAGCACTCTGGGATCTTTGCATTATATAGAATCCAAAATAAGCCTGTTGAAATGGTAGCAGCTCCTCCCCTCGCTTCTCCTCAGTGAGTGATTGCTGGCATTTTGGATGTTTATGTGGTGTTTTATGGTGCTATAACCAAGACTTTACTCCGGACTCTGCAGACCGGCCTCTGTAATGGCTTATGTTAATTCTGTGCTACATTTTACAGAAGTTCTGTTTAGTCCTTCACCTGAAAACACCTGCTAAAGTCATCTATGGCCCTTCACATGTATAAGGTTCTTTCTATTCAACTTAAGTGTGGCAGGCCACCACCACTGTAAGTCAAAAGAAATGTGTTCACTGGAATGCTCCAGATGCTTTATAGTTATGTGTGTATTTGAAGGAGACATTTATAGCCTCCCTCGTGCAAAATGTCCCAGCAGCTGCCATCTATGTGTTCCCAGTCTAGGCCAGGTGGAGCATCACTTTCATTCTCAGAGTCCTCTTTGGGCTGCCATGAAAGGGAGAGAGCATCATTAGAACCTGGCTCTATTGAACATGCTTTTAATATTTAAATGGATCTTAAAAATATTTTCTCAGCTTTTCTTGGAAATGGCTGAGATTAAGCATGGAAAATTTCAGCCCCATTGATTTTTTGCAAGGTTGAGTGGGTGAAAGCAAAACATTATTAGGGAAGAGAGCATGCAATCTTTGACTCCTGCAGATTCTATAGCACAATATAATTTTTACAAGCCTGCTCATCTTGGTAGGCAAATATTCACATTGGTGAATGAAACACGATTCTGAAGTTTCTGTGTTCACATTATTTTGTCACATGTCTGCAAATTAGAGAATAACCTTTGAAACCAGCCAAGTTCCACTGGCCTTTTTTCTATCAGATTAAAAATGATATTGTCTATGCTAACCATATCATATGTAGATTTATATATAATATTGCCCTTACTTCTGCCACATGTGTCTGGATACCAGTGGTGCTCCTCTGCTGAGCAGTGGCAGATTCTTTTAGGAATCCCAGATGAAAACTAATGTGTAATTCCCCAAAAAATCAAGAAATTACTCTAGTCATTGGCCAAGAGAGAGTTCAAATTCACCTGTAGTTCACAGTCCTCCCCATTCACCCAGAATGTTCTATAACCAAAAACTAACAACACTTTCTGAAGACTAACGATTGTTTGCACACAAAGAACTCAGAAGACGGTGTGTACTAGTGTCACCTTGTGATATCAGCGATGACAGTAATAATATGGATATGTGAAAATCATTCAGACTTGGAACGACACATCTGTTTCACTCATAAACTTTAAAACATACTTATCCCAGTACAGGGGGCACAGGATTTTATTAATAATTTTGAGTCATTAACACAGCAAATAGAAGTATATGCTGTACAGTAAATATTACTGGGAAGTGCTTTATTAATTTCTCTTTACTCTTCTCCCAGAAATATAGAAACCCCACCGTTCCCATTAAAATCTTAACTCATGGCCCATATTTAATCTGTGTTCTCTTCTACATATTATATCCCTATTACCTTTGATTTGTAACAATAACTGAAGTGATTCTTCACATAAATTCCTTTTTAAAGATGTAAAGTTGGGCAGTACCACTCTTTGTACTCAAAGCCATCTTGTTCCTTTTACTGACAATTACTGTCTTAATGCAAAAGAGATTGGATTTCTTCAAATCAAATAATACTCTGCTGACATTTATTGTGACATACCACTCACATCACTTTACCCAGCATTGCAATGCCTGCATGCAAAAGAATGTTATTCTGTGTTAAAGTCATAACGCACAGTCAGAATCTAACTGCAACGACCTTGTCACAGCACCTGTTTTCATAGGGTCGGAGCAATAGGTCGGCAGCTCAGCTTATGTTTATCCTCAGGTATTTTTTGTATTTAAATCTACAAAGATCTGGAAATTCCCTCTGATCTTCATGAGAAGAGCCAGTGTTTGGGAGGAGGGAATGTCCAGATCTTTGTAGATTTACAAAGTGTCCTGCCTCAGGTGGATCAAATCCTTCCCGCTCGCAATGGTTCAGCTAGACAGAGCTAGAGGAGTGCAGAACATCCACTCCTAGCGCAGCCTGCATTAGATTAAGGATGTTAAATTGCGGTTAATTGACCAGTCAAATAGTCAATGAAATTTCCATCGACTACTCAACTAGTCGATAGGCACTTCTGCATTCCTCCTCTGAAATGTACAAGAGCCCCCGCTGCATTCAGAGAAGGAATGCAGAACTCGGCATACAGCCCGGGGCCAGCTGACTGTTGGCTGCACGCGGGTGCCTGCTTTGAAAAGTACAAAGCTCAGAGTCCCCCATTGACCCCGGGCTCCATGCTGCACTGAATGCCCCAGCTGACTCCAGGCTCCATAGCTGCCGCTCTGAAATGCAGAGGGGGCATTTCAAAGGGGCAGCACCATGGAGCCCAAGATCAGGTGGGGACTCCCCAGCTGATCCTGGCTCCACGCGGCATTTCCCTAGAACCTGGAGTCAGCTGGAGAATCAGCAGGCTCCATGGCGCTTTGGCGTTTTAAAGGGGCAGCATTACACAGCTGAGCCGCGATCAGCTGTGCAGAGGCTGCCCCTTTGAAATGCTGCTTTGGGGTTTCAAAGCAGCAGCACCGCACAGCTGATCCCAGGCTCATCTGTGTGGCACTGCCGCTTTGAAGTACTCCTTCCCCCACTTTGTTGCCTCTATCTTATAGAGGAAGCAAAGGGGGAAATCGACTAGTCGACAGGCTATCCAGTAAGTCGACTAGTCCTTACCATCGTTACACTAGATACAGTATCGCAGAAATGCTTAGGGATGTTCAACTGACAGAGCAAAAGCCACACTGATGCTCTGCAGGAAATGATAGAGCTGGGCAAAATGAACATCATCAGATCCAGCATGACGTCAAGCCAAATCAGTGTAGAATATTGTAATTGTGGGCTAGATTCTGTCATCCTTTCTTAGGCAGAACTCTCTTTGACACTAATGGGGGGTTGCATTTGTTCAGACTACAGGGCAGGGGCCTTAAAAACAATCTTCTTTACTGTAGTATTTTAACATTAATCCTCATAGCACCTTTCCCTGTGATCTACATGCTCTGTCTTTCACCTGTTTTATTAAATACTCCATATAGAGCAGAGATGGTAGCACATATTCTCTACACAAGCACACATCCCCCTACACAGATCTTACCATCTTTAAACATTTGCGTTGATTAATAAGACAACAGGATGAAAATATCTCCACATTCTTTCCTTTCACTCCAATTTACTTCTGTGCTACTCTTTCTTTATTAGATTAATTAAAAAATGAGATATGAGTGTCACAGCTGCAGTCTCTTCAGAACGTTGTATCCATGTCCTAAATTCCTGCTGGGATTCCTCATATGGTTTCATAATCTTTTCCAGACAGAATGGTTTCACGCAGTCAGAGAAATGTAGGGGTTGGAAGAGACCTTGAGAAATCATGAAGTCCGGCCTCACTTTGCCGAGGCAGGACCAAGTAAATCTAGAACATTTTTTGCAGCTGTTGCTCTAACCTGCTGTTAAAAATATATTGGGATCCTATTTAATACTAGTTACACCACACTATGTGTAATCTTAATTCTAGAATTCTTCTGAACAGGAGCATCACCATGGCTGAGAGTCTTGTGTGGCATCACAGGCCCAACACAGAACTCCCAGCCCTGTAGGGAGAAAGGGGTGCAAGATAGGTGTAAAGGCACCTTTGATCCTTCCTCCTCCTGGGCTTCTCCTGATATAAACTGAACCACCCTGGGGACATGCCTAATAGCAGCCTCCCTAGGCTGCCCAGTGGTCCATAGTGCTGCTTGGCAACTCCACAAGCATGCCCCTGGCATGCAAACACTCTTTCCCCCTCCCCCCACCAGCATGTTGCCTCTGGCAGGCCTTGTGAAGGAGTCAGTGGGAAGTAGCCTTACAGCTGCATCTTCAGTGTCAGCCTTGGGGCAGTCCTTTCCAACCCTGATATGGAACTTAAAAGCCCAATTTATGCCGTTCCATCCCCAGTATAGGGTGTAAACGTGCTGTAGGGGGAGTGGAGTCTTCTCACCTTGCGTTTTCTTCCATGCCTGGCAGGTAAGATTATAAAATGGCATTAGCTACTGTTACAACTGATTTAACGCCACTTATCACAATAGTAAGAATTCAAAACTGAGTTGTTTTTTATCCTGTGTTACAGTTTTAAGCATTAAGTGGTGCTTGGCTCATTAGTGTGTGATATTCAAACAAGCTAGCCAAGCTGCCACTAATTTCAGAGGAGTCTGAATTAATAGTTGGGTTTTGGTGCTTTCCATTTCTAGGCTGGTGGTCCTATTTCTAGGTTTGATGGCTACTTGTAATTCCTGACGTAACATTTACAACAAAAATACTAGAACGGAAGTAAAAGTCTTCCTTATTTATAATAAACTACCAGGTGAGGCCCATCATTGACCAGGCAAAGTCATTTTGTGTAGATTACACTTATAGGAAAGTTCAATAAATTAAATATATGTAATAGAATTTTTTATTAATGTGCTTGCAAAAGGGAAGTTAAAAAACAGTTTTAAATGTGTAGGATTTCAACTTCAAACATTATTCATTTTATTGAATAATTACCACACACAGTACATTTGAATCAGAAACTTGTAAAGCTTCCATTACTCGTTCTGTAACTAATTTGAATTATTTTGTGATATGTAACAGTAAAAATGTTCTTTGAACTAAAACAACAGTGGAGTAGGAGACTCACTTTTAATTTAACAGATATTTTTATGAACTCTAATCATAATAGTAATGACTTTTTTTTCTGATGGAAAACAAAAATAATTATTTAAACCTTTCACCCAGCATATTCTGGTGTAAAAAATAGTGCATTCAGCTAATTTAAGTCGCAGGATTGTTTATGCAAAATTTGGTATCGGAGGTAATCACGAAGTATGACTATTTTGCACAAACTAATCCACAAATAAACAAATTTTTCAAAATATCTAATAGATAAAGGATTAATTAAAAGGGCTTGTATAAAATTTTCTTCTAAGTTACACCACATGCACCTCCATACTTTCAAAGCCGATGCATGTGTTGTAAATCAAGACAGGATTTGGGCCCTTGTTATTTCATTGTTGCTGCTACAGTGAAGGCTTTCAAAAGAAAACAGGAATATTAAGCCAGTTACTGTACAGTGTAGTAAAAGTCATATACCAAATGGAAAAATTAACTAAACTTGAACTGGAAACGAATAAAAATATTATATAGGGTTGCCAGGTGTCCAGTATTGGCCCGGTATTTGCGGCTTTTGTCCAGTAAAAAAACCCAGAAAATACCTGACATGTAAAATGTCCGGTATTTTCTGTTTTTCTCGGATGGAAGGCTGCTTGGGACATTCTTCCCCTGCTGGCAGGGGGCGGGAGGAGCATGGGGATTTAAAGGTGCCGTGACTCTTTTTTTTTTTTTGTGTACGGTTGGTTTTTTTGCTCAACAACTTTGGTCCCCCTTTTTTTCCCCTCAACTAATTTTTTTCCCGCCATGTTCGATGTTTTTTTGTGAAACTATCTGGCAACCCTAATACTATAATGGTCTTGAATTGCCATACAAATCCATTAGCTATCAATGTATTTACTCCATGCCTGTTCGAGAACCTGAAATCCCACAGAATTAATTGGACAGAAAACCGAAGCCTGTATATGAAATTACGTTTGAAAAAACAGTGGCCTATGCAATGGGGCAGGAAAGATTTAGCAAATCTGTGTAACCTGACTTTTGTGAGCTCTGCTTTGTTATTGCAGAGGTATAATTCCCTGGCTGTAACCACTCCCAAGCTCCCCTAATAGGAAGTGTTTCTAAACAAGTTCCTTTGTTTAGATGTTTTTTCTCAATAGTCAGTGACAGGGATGACTGTTGTACTCAATCATCATCATCATCATCATCAACCACCACCATGGGCTCAGCACCCGTTAGTGTCTGATGCCTCCCTCACTATTTCCTTCCATCTTTCCCTGTCCAGTGCAGAGTGGCTTAGTTTCTGTAGACTAGCTCCGCACCAGTCTACTATATCATCTACCCAGTCTCTCTGGGGTCTGCCTTTCCTATTTGGACCATCCATGCTATGCTTCAAAACCAGGATGTTGGACATGGCCTATAGAACATGATCTAGCGCTGTAATATATGCTCCAAATGGTTTTTAATTTCTTCAAATCATTCTCTGTTTGTAATCCAATGAGACTGCTGAATTTTTCTGCTGAGTAAAATCTCTCCAGTCAGCAGATGAACTGCCTTCTAAAAGATAGGCTCATCAATGTTTGGTTGTTTTTGTTTTTGTTTTGTGAATACATTCACTGCTAAATTGCCTGAATTAAGATGTCCATTCAGATCACTTAGTTCTGTTGCATAATGGAAACAATTATGTAAGTTGACAGCTACATGTGTGGAAAGTCATATGATAGCTAGGACCTCAGGACTCATACTCAGAAATTATTGGGACAAATCCTGAAAGCTTTACTCGGTTAAAAAAAACATTGGGGTAAATCTAAATGTCAGTATAGGTGCTCTGCTTATGGAGGGGAACCTTGCAGTGATCAGACTATGGATGGTCAGGCTGCCAGGGAAGGGGGTTTGAAATGACCAATGATGCACGTGCTCCCCACCTCTCCACTAAAACTCTTTAGATCCTAAACCCTTTCTCTTCTGTATGCGGGCACCTGGGAAGCAATTACAGTCCACTATGGGGACAATGGGAAGTCTGGGGAGTTGTGTTTCCTCCCTTTTTCTGCTGCCTTGCATTTGAGGCTGAGGAATTCCTTCATCTTAATAAGAGGACTGTCAAGTGATTAAAAAAATTAATTGTGATTAATCACACTGTTAAAAATAATAAGACTTCAGCTGACCCTGGGCTCCATGCTGGCTACTCCTTTGAAATTCCGTGGTGGCGTTTCAAAGGGGTAGCTACATGGGAGACTGGGATCAGCTGTGCAGTGCTGCCCTTTTGAAATGCTGCTGTGGCATTTCAAAGGGACAGCGCTGTGGGAGCCCAGGATCAGCTGGAGTCCCCAGCTGACCCCTGGCTATGTGCAGCACTGCCCCTTTGAAATGCTGCAGCAGCGTTTCAAAGGGACAGCGCAAGCAGCACCTGGGATCAGCTACACAGTGCTGCCTCTTTGAACCACTGCTGCAGTGTTTCAAAGGGGCAGCGCTGAGTGGAGCCAAGGATCAGCTGTGCCGCTTCGCCTGTGAAATGCAGGGACTTCAGATGACCCTGTCTCCGCTTTGCACTGCGCCTTTGAAACATCGTGGAGGCATTTCAAAGGGTCAGCACTGCAGAAATGCCTGCAATTAACGTGTGTTAAAACATTAATGCGTTAATTCTATGCTACGTTTATCACAGGTGTTAACTCATGTTAATTGACAGCCCTACTTAATAGGGTCCTCAGCTGACAGACAGCTGCATTTCAGACCTGTCAACAGGGAGCTCTGATTCAGCCCTGTTGGTGAGAGGAAGCCCCTCTGCTTCAGCCACAGAAGTCCAGCAGACATTCATGTTTGGAGACTCCACCCCCAAAAAGGTTAACTGCAGAAATAATGGCCTAGCATTACTCACTGGTGATCCTACCTCTGGGCACCCTACCTCTGAGGGTATGTTTCCCAGATGGATGACAGAATGGAAAGAGCTTTTTTTTAAGTGACAAACTCAGTTCTTGTTTGAAATTGTCCATTTAACAATGCTAAGATTTTCTTCAATTACTAATAATGTTTGGAGCACCTAGAAGCTTTGCATCGCCATCTTTTAACTATTTAAATCAAGATAAATGCATAGCTAATAGCAGTACTTTTGTGGCTCTCTCACTTTCCTACCCTCTCAAATCTGTTCTGAATGCCTACTTGGGAGGATGCAGCAACTGTCATGGAGAGATTAACACAGTGGTCCCCAACGCGGTGCCCGCGGGCGCCATGACGCCCGCCGGGCCATTTATGTGCACCCGCGGAGCAATCTGGGCTGGCCCCACCCCCGGACGTGCGGCAGGTGCCAGTCCCGGGCGCATGGGCGGCCCGTGCCCCAGGGTCGCGGCGCGTGCCGGTGCCGGCCCCGGGCACGCAGCACCAAGGTGGCCCATGGCCCCGGGTGTACGGCGCATGCCAGCCCCGGGCGTGCGGTGCATGCCAGTGCTGGCCCCGGCCCTGGCCCCGAGTGTGCTGCACATGCCGGTGCTGGCCCCGGGCGCGCGGCACCTGGGCGGCCCGTAGCCCGGGTGTGTGGCGCGTGCCAGCCCCGGGCGCGTGGCCCCTGGGCAGCCCCTGCCCGGGGTCACGGCACATGCTGGTGCCGGCCCCGGGCTTGCGGCGCATGCTTGGCCCTGCCCCCAGTCACGTGGCCTGTGAGCGGCCCCACCCCCGTATGCCCAGCGCGTGAACGGCCCTGCCCCCAGGCGCTTGGCAGCCCCAAAACGTTGGGGACCACTGGATTAACACATGCTGCAGATTTTGAGAATGATTTCTGGGTAAGGTAGATGTCTATCAGGCTTCATAGCACACTATCGTTAGCACGGGTATAATTGAAAACAAAGTAACAATTATGCTGCAAAGTTTAAGGGCGTTTTCTTCTCCATACTGTCACTAGCAATTAAGAGATCTGTGACACTTCAGAGATATAAAAGTCTATTGTGGGGCTTTTCTAATTAATGGTATTGTAGTGGGAAAAATAGATACAAGAATCCATTTATAGGGGAAGTGAAACTTCAGATAACATGAAAATGGAATGTGAAACATTAATATGCTAACTTTCTGAAGAGATGAAGATAAATGTAATTAATACAGCTAAATCTAATTCTCCAACTGGTTAAAATGACAAGTTTATATCTATTACAAATCAGGATTACACACTTAAGGCCTCCCACTCGTACTCACAATGAGCAGCACCTTACTCTGGAAGCAATTCCCTTGGCTTTAGTGGACTTCTTCTGGAGTAAGGGTAGGTCTACACTGCCACCCTAGTTCGAACTAGGGTGGCTAATGTAGTCATTCAAAATTGCAAATGAAGCCCGGGATTTAAATATCCCGGGCTTCATTTGCATGTTCCCGGGCGCCGCCATTTTTAAATGCCCCGTAGTTCGAACGACCTTGCAGGAGGAATAATGGTAGTTCGAATTAGGAGCTTTAATTTGAACTACCTAGTCCGTGCCGCGTGTAGCTGCGGGCAGGTAGTTCAAACTATGTGGTGGCAGTGTAGACATACCCTAAGGTACTACTCAATGTGAGTTAAAAATGTAGAAATGGTCATTTACCCACTTGACTTCCATTGACTCCAGTAACCCTTGGTGGAGCCATTCTTCATGCAGTTGCTCACTTTTTTATTGAATCATTTACAGATAGGCCTTCATGATATCGACTAGCAAGGAGGGCCACATGCTGTCTGTGCCTTGTAGGTTTAAACCTTTGGTTTGGTTTAAACCTCCTGCCTATTCCTGTCCTCAGGTCACCCCAACTCTTGTGTTAAGTGATGGGGTGAATAACATGTCCTTACTCACATCTCCACTTGGTTTGTAGAGCTTTAGCACATCCTGCCTTTGTAATGGCTTTCCCATGCTGAATCATAAAACCATTAAATGCTAGAACTGCAAGGGACCTCGAGGTTATCAAGTCCAGTTTCCTGCCCTCATGGCAGGACCCAGTACCATCTCGACCTTCCCAGATGGATGCCTATCTAACCTGCTCTTAAATATCTCCACAGGTAGAGATTCCACAACCTCTCTAGACAATTTATTCCAGTGCTTGACCACCCTAACAGGAAGTTTTTCCTAATATCTGACCTAAACCTCCTTTCCTGCAATTTAAGCCCATTGCTGCTTCTCCTATCATCAGAAGTCAAGGAGAACAGTTTTTCTCCCTCCTTGTAACACCCTTTTAGTTACTTAAAAACTGTGATCATGTCCACTCTGTCTTCTCTTTTCCAAAATAAACAAACCCAGTTCTTTCAGTTTTCCCTTATAGGTCATGTTCTCTAGATCTTCACTCATTTTTGTTGCTCTTCTCTGGACCTGCTCCAATTTCTCCTCATCTTTCTTGAAATGTGGTGCTCAGAACTGGACACAATTCTCCAACTGAGGCTTAATCAGAATAGAGTGGAAGAATGACTTCTTGTGTTTTGCTCACAACACTCCTGCTAATGCATCCCATAATCATGTTTGCTTTTTCTGCATCAGTGTCATATTGTTGACATATGTTTAACTTGTGGTCCACTATGGCTCCTAGATCTCTTTCTGCAGTAGTCCTTCCTAGATAATTATTTCCCATGGGAGCCGGGTCCCCCTTTCCCATGGTTACAGGTGAGGCCCCCTAACCACTAGGCAGACCCCAGGGTACTCCCCTGCCGTTTTGAGGGGTGTAAATTGGGGGCTCCCGCCTCCTGGGGTTTGTCACTGGTGAGCAATCCCTATCCTAACGCCTTCCCCTGATCAAGAGGACAATGGCTTCTTGAGAAAGAGACTGGGGTTGACAAGTTTGGCCCACCGCAAAAAGACTATCATCTGGAAGGCAGGAAATCCTGTGCAAACTTCTGTTGACCAGGCAGCAGGTGGATTTGAACCAGGCTCTCCCATAACCCAGGCAAATAGCCTAACCACTGGGCTAGAGAGCGAGGGTCCTGAGGGGTGAGTGAAGCTGCTACTTGTGGAGGCGAGTTCCCCAGCCTGCGGCTTCACCTCTGCTCCATCCAGGCTCCTCTCCTTCCCCATTATCTCCCTCTTCTCGCTGCTCACCCGTTCCACTCTGCCCATTTTAAATGCATCTCAGACCACTTGCAAGTGAAGATCATTGCCATCTGAGGGCTCTTTCCTGCCTGTGTGACGTGAATTTATGCTCTCCATACAGTCCCAGCAAAAGTTCACATTCTAAAAACTGCCCACCCTAATTGGCTCTGCAGTTGGCAGTACCAGTAAGGCAATCTCACTTGGCCTATGGCAGTTTGCATTGCCTCATTGTTGCAGTTTACTATTGTCACTATTTGATGTTGTGCTTTTGAAATTTTGTAACAAATACCCAGATTTATTTTACTTCACTAGTGATGATTGAATAATAGGAATCAACTATCTGATTTACATCACATTTATTAAAGTCAATCATTAATTTGCCGCAGATAAATGGTTATTCTTTCTCCAGTCTTTCACTTTAATGCTGTGAATTGAACACACTAGGGGGCTAGTGTGCAAAATCTCTCATCAAAATGCCAAGTGTTTTGCTGAGTGACCTTTCTACTTTCCTGGAGAGTTGACCTATTTGTGTTAGTTGCAAATCCAAATTGAGTGGCTTCTGAAACTGAACAGCAATCAGTTTATTTTCAGGTACCACTCACTTTGGAATTGCAATTAGGATAACTAGAGCTCCTCTCCGGTACAGGAAATTGGAAAGGCCATGCTGGAAAATTGTTGGTAACTTGAGGGGGGGGGGGGGCATAAACTACTTTTGGCTGTTACTATAGAACAAACGAGTCTAACCAGAATGAAGTAATTACGAAATCTGCCTGAAAGGTCATGAATATTCATTAAACTATCATGAACGTTTGATGTTAATTTCACTTGAGGAAATAACCCTGGCAGTCCATAGTAGATACATGTGAGCTTTAATGCTCCCCAGTAGGGGAGAGCAAAACACTGTTACAGGAAACCTTTAATAAACAGTATCTCTGTAGAAAACCTTCTCTCCCGCACCAAAAACCTGTATCCATACTAGAGCTGGGTGAAATATTTCATGCGAACCATTATTTTGCTGGTAAACACCAGGCCAGTGTCACTCAAAACAATTTGTGAATTCGAGCCAGTGTCAGCTCATTGTATTGATCAAATAAAAGAAATTCTTAAATCCCCAATTAATTTTGGCATTTCTGCACTAGCTATTTTGACTATTCATTTCAGAAAGACATTTTGTTTCAGAATGTCGTCCTTGTTTTATTTCATTTTAAAAAGATTTTAAAACATAAGAAACATTTGGCTCGACCTGAAACACTTTTATCTTTTTCATTTTGCCGGAAAAATAAAAATAAAATTCATTTTGGAGCAACCCCTTTTAGTTGCTCACTTTAGCCACCAAACTGAAAAGTTGGTTGTTCTCACGGCTCTGATTAATATAGAAGACAGGTAAATGCTGATACTGCCTTTCCAGAGCAGAATGGGTCCTGGAGAGTATGATCAGCCGAGTAGGCAATCACCTTCCGCACACCAATTTACTGAGTGGAACTGAGGTTGGGGTCACAGGCGGTCACCATCCTTTACCACCTTCTAAAGCAGTGATTCTCAACAAAGGGTCTGGGGCACCATGGGGCCATGAGCAGGTTTCAGGGGGTCTGCCAAACAGGACCAGTAGTAGATTCACTGGGGCAGAGAGCCAAAAACCTATGCATGGGGCTAAAACCCCAGGCCCTGAGTCCTGCCACCCAGGGCAGAAGCTGAAGCCTTAGCAATGTAGCTTTGTGGGTATCCCCGTGGTGTAGGGCTATGGACAATTGCTCTGCTTCATGCCCTTCATGCCAGCCATGACTGTTGAATGCAGAAGACCAGCAGTTGTGACATAGGTTGGCTGTGGAGTTTTCATAGCAAGTTGGGGGGAGGTCAGAAAGAAAAAGGTCGAGATCCCCTGTTCTAAACTATGTTCAGAGGGGTGTCAGCGCTTCAGGATGTAGTGACTTTCAGTGAGGACACTGGAGACCAATGACAGCTGTTAGCTGGTGAGAGCTGGGCTGTTCAGAATCTCAGAAGAGTAGGTTACTTATTAAGTGTGGGTGTCGGTATCTCACTTTAGGCCCCAAAGTCTGAAAATGTGCCCCCCCCCCCGCCTTGTGTGTAAGTTATCCTGCGAATAACTGAGCAACCGCTATGAAGTCAGTGGTAGCCGAGGGAGCTCAGCACCCCTGCAGGATGGAGATCTTCAGTGTGGGTCACAAATCCTCTTTCAGAGCTGGCTGCGGTCTCCTGGACCTTCTCCAGTCTGGCTTCCAAGCCCTGCGCACCTCTGAATGGCAACAGACTTTGCTGCTCCACAATTTTTCTCTGGTCCAGCCACCTCTCCCCTGTCCTAATCACTATAGGGACTGGTGCAAATGCTGGAATAATGGGGAGAAGAATGCTTTTTTAAAATGTCTCCAGAGTTGATTTTTAGGGAAGGTTTTTTTTTCCTGCTGCTTTGACTAGCTGGGTTTTCTTTAATGCCAGTTTCTCTACAGATCATGTATCCATTGCACAGCCCTTCCCCAATCACTTTATAATCTGCATTGCTCCTCCTTCGCCACCCAAACAAACGGAGTTGTTTCAACAGGGTGCAGTGCACGCTCTTAAACTACTTCCACTGCCTCTAGCAGAAGATGCAACTGGTCTGCTAATCATGTGAGCCAGCCAACTGGCTTGGAAGAGACATTAGAGGATTGGGCCTCTCGCCAGTTGCCATAATGCTTCCAAGTGGGAGAGTGAAATTATCAAAGTGGGGGGAGGGAAACAGCTGTCTGCAGGAAGGGCACTTTACTTGCCATTTGAGAATGAGCTCTGGTGTTTTGTTAATGCAACGTTAGGTCACTTGTAAGATTTTGATGTGATTTAAAAGTGGGAACTGGGTTACTGGGGTTACTGGTGTGTATATATATTTAAAACACCACCTTATTAGAAAGCATTTACTGATTGAGTTTTTTATCTGCCATCAGCATTTTTGCTGCCTATGGAGTTTTCTCCAACATATGGTTGGGAAGCCTAATTAGCTCACTAGATTAACTGAGCTTCCTTTTTTCAATAGAGATTTCATTGGGAACTGACATCTGTAAAGAGGCACAGTCTCATTTAGCATTAGCATTCTACTTCTCTGTGTTCATCTCGGAGGGATTCTGGGTTTTGTTTTTTAATAGCTTTTTTTAGTGATATTTCAACTGTAAATGGCAGGCATTAGGATATGGAGGGGAAGCGAGCCTTTCATATACTGTAGTCAGGTTTCAATACATGGTTTCCCCCTCTCCAGTCACCACCTGGTCTTTTGCATCACCCATCAGCCCATTCCCCCACATTAGGAATGTAAAATCCCATTTAAAATGTTAACTTTGTTAAACTGTATGTTTATTTGGTTTACTGGCCCACCACGGTGCAGGTTGGGGGCTGCTCTGCATGGTGGGCCTGGCTGGGCTGAAGCAGGTGGCGGCTGCTCTGGCCGGGCCAGGCAGGGCCAGCTCTACCATGCTGTGGGCAGGAGACTGCTTGGGTCAAGTTAGATAGTGCCTGCTGCACTGCACCACGCTGGGCACTGGTTAACTGATATGCAGCAAATTTTAGCTATGACTGACCTCTGAGCAGTGTTCCCTCTAATCTTTTCCATCCATATGCAGAATACATTTTTATGTGCACTGTAGCATGTGCAAATGTGCCCCACCAGTAGAAACAAACAAACAAAAAAAACCCCTAGCTGTGGGCGCTCTGCTAATCAGCGGGGCAGCATTTGGATCTGTCCTGAGCAGCCGCACAAGTGCACACCTTACAGGGAACACTTCCCTTGCAGGTTTATGAAGTCTTACATCTCTTTCTCTTTACACCAGTTGTGGAGGGCAGGGGTGAGCAATAAAAAAATGGCAGCCGCCCGGGTTAGTCCCTGGCGAGCCACTGCCGCTGTGTTTTCCTGTGCCTCTGCAGGTATCGGGCAATCGCAGCTCTCGTTGGCTGTGGCTCGTTGTTCATAGCTAATGGGAGTGGCAGAAAGCAATGCAGACCGGGACACCGCTCTCCGCTGCTCCCATTGGCTGCGAACAGCGATCCGTGGCCAATGAAAGCTGAGATTGCCCAATACCTGCGGAGACGCAGGTAAATATAGAAGTGGAGCCCACCAGCGACTAACCCTACAGACCGGATCTGGCCTGTGGACCAGAATTTGCCCACCCCTGGTGTAGGGACTAATCACAATGAGTCCTCAGCTGTGAGTGCTTCCTGGGAGCACAAAGCATCAAGAAAGAGGGAAGTGGGAGAGGGGCCATCCCTCCTGGAGCTACTCCAAGCCTGGTGCAGCCCTGTGCTGCTCAGAATTGGGCTGTGAATAGCAAGAGAAATGAAGCTTTTCAACTTACAAAACAGAGCTGTTCTAGGCTAATATAATGGCTTCACTGTGAGAGGGTTTCCACTATGAGTAGGTTTAAATTAATTTGATTATACAATAGAAATCCAGAAGAGCCTAAAGCCCGTAACAGCATGTGTGTTACTGTCAGTTTACAGTCCAGCCCTTCTGGCTCTTTCCATAGCCTTTTGAAGTCTTTTCCGCTTGGGAAGAGTCAGACCATTATACACAAGTTATAGCTCTTGAATAAGCACTTTTATGATCAGAGGTTAGTTAAGTTTAATAGGGGAAAAAAAGAAGCTTTTATTTGTACTTTTGGGGCTCTGTCCTTCTGTCATTAACTACTTTGTCTTTAATGGTGAAAAAGAAATGATATGTATCATTGTGCACGTACACACACATGTACACACAACCACAAAAATGTGACGGTTATGAACTCGTAAAAAGCCAGGAAATGTAAATGACTATTCTAATACGGTAATTCTCGTCAAAGGCAATGGAGCCTGCCCCAATGTGGGAGAGCCAGGGCCCCCTTCTCCTCTTTTGCCTGAAGCCCTGCCCTCCCCCCCTCCCTCCCCGGCAAGTCATAAGCCGGAACAGGGGAGGGATCATGTGAGGATTACCTATTGTGATCCCTCCCTCTGGGGCACCTGGCATTGGCCACCGTGGGCAGGCAGGATACTGGGCTAGAGGGACCTTTGGTCTGACCCAGTATGGCCGTTCTTATGTTCTTATTTAACGGGGGAGCTGGAGACCCTCCACCTGCCAGGGTGAGGAGATTGAGAGCAGCTCCTGGTCCATGCCCCCGCCTTTCCATGGCCAGGCTGTGGCCCCCTAGCCAGAGCTGGGTCTTGGTGAGAACTGCATGCAGCATGGGAGCAGCTCTGAGGAGTTGCTAACCCTCCTGCCCTGAGCAGGAAGTGGGGCGGGGACACGGGTTGGGGGTTACTCTCAGCTCACACCCGATTCTCATTCAAGCCCTTCTCATTTCATGGTTTGATAAATGCAACTTCTCTCTTCCTGCCCATGAACACTGCCTCTCGTAAATCCATTCCCGATGCTTCTCAGATTATTTTCCTTGGTAGTGACTCTGTTCACTTAAGCACACACACCCCTTTGAGTCCCTCCACTGGCTCTGCAGTCTCCTGAGTGTCAAACACAAGCTTCTTATCTTCACAGCTTAGCCCCACTCCAGCTTGCTTATAGAGAGTAACATCATGATGTAAGTGGCTGCTTTCACTTTCCCAGAGTTCCTCCTCAAAGGCCTACCAATCAGTTTCTCTCTGAAACCCATCCCCTGTTTCTCCTCGGTTGTCTTTAATCCTGAGATTTCCCTGATATAAACAATAAAGCTGTTACCTTATCTTACTTCAAAACCCTCCTTATCTCAGCTTTCATGCCTATTGACCACAGCTTTAAAAAAAGCACTTCTCCCCAACCTTCCCCTGCCTATCTTTTCCTAGTTTTATTAACTTGCCTATTCCCACCACCTCTACTCTGCCTCTACCCCAATTTAATAAAAAACAGAAAACCAAAACATGTACCATATTTGTGGGCTTGAAAGTAACATACCAATCCTATGTCTTTGTCTCTCTTGTGTATTTTAGACTGTACGTCTTGCCGGACAAGTGTTCTCTCATACCTGAGTAATGACCCAAAACCAACTGGGGATTTTCCGTGCTATCATACTATACATGCTTACTATTACTAATAAAGCCATGCATAGACCCAAGGGAGCAGAGTTAAAGCTTCATATGCAAACATAGCTCCAATATTTACTGACTTTTTGAATGTTACAAAACACCCGTGCAAATAATTACATTACAAATTACTTGCAGGCCTTTCTTAGCTTATCATGTAACAATAACACACCTAGATGGTTGACAATGTTCTCCATTTGGCCTAGTGCTAGCAAGACACCAAGGTGTGTGATTAATAGAGGGTAGTTCCACACACACTGATATGTCGCATTGCTTAATTAAAATGCAATGTTCACTAGGACGCCTTACTTTTTCTACATTCCTGTCACTGGTCAGAGTTCTCAAAGAAGTGGGATGGTTTGGGCAGGAGAAGAAAAAAGAAAATGTTTGTTTTAATAAGGTTAGCACCCACGAACAAGCATATAAGGGGATTGACTAAATAGTCTCAGAGAAAAAGCAGTGACTTTAACTGGATGTATTTCTTATATTTCTCTTACATCTGGAGGACAGTAGTTTTCTTTCTCCACCAAGTGGATGAAATATGGTCCTGATAATGCCTGTGAAATTCCCTTTCATGTTGTATGTAATACCCAGTCCTGACTACTTCCCATTCAGTTGATGGATTTAATGTTACTTCCCTTAAGAAAAGCAATCCTTACATCCCTTTCTTCTTTGTATCACATTTCGAATACTTTGGCTAACATGGGTTCATATAAAATTGAAGTACTTACATCACTAGCGGCGAGGAGTCCTGTGGCACCTTATAGACCTGTGGCTTTTGCAGATTCAGACTAACATGGCTACCCCTCTGATACTTACATCACTAGCTAGAGCAAGGTAAGTACAGACATTATATAAGCTATGCCTGCTCCCGTCTGCCAGTGTGTCTCATGCCTGACATGTGGCAGTCTGTGAAGAAGCCCGGTCATGCCAAGCTTTGTGCGGGGGAAGGTCCCATGGGGATGAGAGACCCTGCTTCCCTCATGGTATCAACAACTGGGATGTTGATAAAATTATTATCTGCTGGAACTTTTTATACTTCCCTCAGCATTACGCTACAAAAACTCATCAGCAAAAGGCCAGATTTAAAGCCCATTGAAAAGCACCGGACACTTGAAACTTAGAGCAAGGAAACTGTTCTGTGCTCTCAGTTCTGCCTTGGTGGGCCCAGCCTGTGAGGAAAAGGAAGCTGCCTCGCACAAATGCAGAGGGGAGAAGAGCTGGACCTGGGAGGGGGGTGAGTAGAGAGACTAGATTGGGGCAGGGGTCTTGGTGAAGGAAAATGGGACTGGAATTAAGTGAGAGCATATGACTGCTTAGGCTGGAAGATGAGGAACCAGAGGAGAGGACTGAGGCAAGGTGAGGGACTGGGGGTTGGGGTGTGGGGAGGCGGGGACAGGACAGTTTGGGCTAGGAGTCTGGATTGCAAGCTGGTGGAGAAGGGAAACAGGAACTGACTAGGTGAGCTGCCTGAAACAAGTTGCCTAGAGTGGGTGAGGATCCAAGAATGGAAGACTGGAACTGGAAGCCAGGATGGGGGGAAAGATTAGAGCTCAGAAGGGGCAGCACAAAGTGGGAAACTGACTGGCCAGGTGTGGAACCTGTGAGTGGGTGGAGGGAAGAGACAGGAATGGACCAAGCACCCATTGCAGGAAACAGGGGCAGCAGGGTTAGACGTGGCAGGGAGAACACTGTCCAAAGGGTCTGCGCCAGCTCGAGAACATTTCACTTCTCTGCTGTCAGCAAATATATGTGAAACCCACTGGCAGTGAGTGAGTCTCATCCTTCTCTAGTGCTGGCCCACAGAAAGGATGAAAACCTACTACTGCTATCTGGGTATGTCTACACTAGTCTCCCTAATTCGAACTGGGGAGGCTAATGTAGGCATTCAAAGTTGCAAATCAAGCCCGGGATTTAAATATCCCGCACTTGATTTGCATTTTCCCGGCCGGTCGCCATTTTTGAAATTTACAAGTCTGGACTAACTGCCCACGTCTACACGCGGCAGGGACCCATTAGTTCGAATTAAAGCCCCTAGTTTGAACTACCTGTTAAACCTCATTCCAGGAGGAATAACAGGTAGTTCGAACTAGGGCTTTATTTCAAACTACCAGGTCCCTGCTGCGTGTAGACACGGGCAGTTAGTCCAGACTTGTGAATTTAAAAAAAATATATATCATCCCAGGCTTGATTTGTAACTTCGAATGCCTACATTAGCCTCCCTAGTTCGAACTAGGGGGCTAGTGTAGACATACCCTCAGTTACTCCATTAGCTCATGGGCAGAGGCTTTGCGGTGCATATAAAAATTGTAACCCTGCTGATGCCCCCAAGGAATGTATATGTGATGCCATGGGATGGAATTTTCAGTTGGCTCTTTTCAAATCCGAAGCAATGAACACCTAAAAATACATGAAACACATGTTAGGGTTCCAAAGTGAAGCACACAATATTTAGGAAGTGAGGGTGCGTCTACACTTCATCCTTTGCTTGAAATAAGCTATGCAATTTGAGCTATGCAAAATGCGTTGCTTATTTTGAGTTAATTTCAAAATAAATCACCATTCAGAAACATCCCTTAATCCTCGTGGGTTGAGGTTTACAGGGACGTCGGAAGAGCAACCCTGGTATATTTCCTAATAATGAGCTTGCTTAAAAGATACGGTATAGCTATTTCAGGATACCGGATAGTGCTGCAGTCTAAATGTGCCCTGACAGAATTAATGTTCCCTGAACAACCTTCATTTGGCTCCCTTTGTGCTTGAAATTTGTGAGGCCATCTTTACACAATTACTGCAAAGGCCGGGAGTGGGCACTCACCTCTTGGGAGCCTCCTCCTGCTGTGTGCAGTACTGCAGTCCTTTTGCCATTTTTTTCAAAACAAAAATGTTAGATCCTCTCATTCCTTGGGAAACTTTGAACTTAAATAAAAACAACCATGCAGAATGGGGATTCCGGATTCCAGTCAACTGTAGTCTATACCCTTATTCTCTGTTGAGTGAATAACTGAACAGCAGTTTAGGCCTATTCCACTTTCCACTGGTACCATGCATCAAGTGTCTGAAAAAGGAATGGTTAGCTCTCTGTAGTATGACCCTAGCTTTACTCCCACATTTCTGTGTGGCAATCTGCAATGGAGTTCATACAATTTAGAGCTGTATTGATTCCTGCTGCATTTCCACAGCAGCTGCTGCTGATATGGGGTCCAGAACATGGCAGCATGGCTCCTGCATGAAGAACTGTTCTGCTAGTAGGGACGTGAAGTGGAATGTTAGAGCAGGATGGAGGTAGGAGCCATCCACATGGACAGCTCCTACCTCCCCAAATCTCATGGGTGCTTCTACATAGAGCCTGGAAATACACAGGGTTCTAAGGTCTCTCCTCTTCTCCCTGTGGTTTCCCCATGTCCCAACCCCTGAAAGAGTGATTACTAGAAATGCCAAGAGTTTTTCTGACAGTTTCCCCTTCCTTGGCTTTCTCTATCGTAGCAATCTAGTTTTGTGTTTCACTGTGTATCATCATTCCTATTTGTGATGATATTACTGCTCTGAGGTCTGAAAGAGGGAGGTCCATTCCCTGTCCTTTGTTCTCTGCAGGAGAGCATGCGTTGTTATGCAGTGTGTGCTGCAAATTGCCTTATGGTAAATTTTCTAACACAAACATGTTAATGGATGTGACAGAAATAAATGTTTAAAATGAAGACAGCAGGAAAAAACTAGAGTTGGAAGGGAATGGAGAAAATCATGTCCATCCTCCATGCCATTTTGCTCCTCTGGGAAGAGAATAAAAAACCTCTCTGCATTCCCTGAAATCTTTCAAGGGAAGGCTGAACGTGCACCCCGTCTAAGAAGAGCTGTGAATGTTGTTCAAATACAAAGCCTCTTTAGAAGCAGCAGCTTCATTTAATATTTCCCACAGTTTAGTTTAGTTTACATAGTCAGGGAACAGCATCAGAATCTGTAATGACTCCTCTTTACAAAAGACATTTAGTTCAGACCTCCTTTTTGTAAAATCCTGTAAGCTGGCTTAGTCCTGGGCCCTTGACCTGTGCTCAGGCCTGTAAGTAAAGGTCCAGCGGCTCCTTTCAAATGATTGGACCTAAGGGCAGGGCAGGCAGCAATGCAAACACAGTCCCTCAGTCAATGAGGCCCCAGGCCCTGGTTCAGGGCAGGATAGCAAAAACAAATGTAGTCCCAAAGTTAGTACGGCCCAGGCCCCACTTGAGGGCGGGGGTGTCAAACAAACACAGTTCCCCCAGCACGAGTGGGAAATGGGGAGACTGCCACTGGTATATGGGGGTAGCTGGAGGGATGCAAGCCCTCCCTACTCCACCCTGTCCTGGCCCAGGGCCCTAGCTGCCGCTGGGGTCAGCGGGGCTCCAGCCTGCGACACGCTGACACATACTACAATGTCATGTGATCAGCCTGACAGGTGTTGGCTTCCTCTGGGCCGCTTCCTAATTCCCTCTCTGCATCTACCTAGCTCCATGCCGGCTGCTGGTCTGCGGGGTTGTGACAGTCTGAACCCTTGGGCAGGGTGTAGAAGGTCTGCTCTTTGGAGCAAGGGCCCAGCAGTCTGGACCAGTCCTCAGCCTTTGTAAGGTCCTCTGGGCCCTCCTGGCTTGGGGGCTCAGGGTAGGCCTCTGCCTCCTCCATTGGCTGGGGCCCTACTGATCTCCTGGCCTGGGCTTTTATGCTCCCTGCCCCATCCCTTGGCTTCTGTAGAGTAAAAGGGGCAGGACCCAGCTAGTCCCACCTGAGCTCGGAGGGGGTTCTTCCCCGTGGGGTCAGTGAGCGGCCACCCCTGCTTACTACAAATCCACTGCCCCACGAGGAAAGGGCTTTAGCTTTTGCAAATTTCACCCCCCTCATCCCATCTACCATAATGAAATGATTCAGTTTCTTTCTTTAGTCTGACATAAATGCCATGTCTGTATTCAGAAGAACAAAGCATTTACTCTGTGTCTTGGACAATCTGTCAGGGTTATTTTAGAATATACCAAGACCCATTGAAAATATTTTACCCATAATTTACTGCTGGGGAAAAAAGGAGAGTAAATATATATAATCTGCCACTGAGTGACTCTGATGGGATGGCATTTCCCCCCAGACCTTTTTCTTTTCTTTCAATCTGAGCATGTTCTACTGCAGGATATTAGCCAACCATGATTGAGGGAACGTGTCTCATGATAACATGCAAAATGTTTGCAAAAAATATGATTAGCAGCTATTTTTCTTCTCTTGTGGGGAACCCTTTTGCAACATACCATATTGGTAGGAGGCTGCTTATTGTATATCAGAGCAAAGTGGAGGTCACAGCCAAAATAAAGCCAGTTAACACTGAATGAGTGAGCTTTATTCTTAGAAATCAGGAATTGGCTAGGTTTTTCCAGCTGCTGCTATTTCAGAGTAATCTTAATGAAATTCCCTTTTTAGTTTACTATTTGATATATTTCAAGAGAACAGCTGAATTATATCACAGGTATTTCCTCCACACCTTCACTCCTCTTGCTGAATGCATTTATTTTGGTGTAACGCAGGTGATGAGGGTTACGCTATATTCATAACATATACATTTCTAGGAAGGCCATAGCACAGTTTGCTGATGATGGTTCTGTGGATTATGTATTCTCCTGAGACCTAAATGGCTAGAATGCATTCCGTTGCTCTTCCCCCTGTCATTGCATGTTTTGCTTTTATGGACGCATGAGTAAATGTAAGGCTTGTTATTGATTTCTGTGCTGATGTTAATAATTTCCATGTAAGTCTGCTTTGGCGTGACAGTTACTGATGTACAGAATTTGACATCTTAATTATTCTTTGATGGGAAGGGGGTGCACTAAACTGATAAAAGAGCCTTTTATCTCTGGATCTGTGGGTTCAAAGATGGCTTAGGTTGAAGTGAAATGAGAGAGGTTGTCTGTGTCTAATCCTTGTGGACATCTGTTTACATCTCAAAGCCATCACATAGTCTTGACTATGTCAGGAAGCAGATGTACCAAGAGAGATTGTTCTTTTGGCATCTCTGACCCAGCTGAAACCAAAAAGTAGTGAACATCTCAAGAGAGATGTAATTTATGAGCTTTACAGCCTTATTTCTAGAATAAAGGTATTCCGGTGTTCATCCAAACAGAGTTGTGGAGTCAAACTGGGATTCATTAAAAGCCTGGTCAGAGTTCTAGGGAGATGGCCTACTTGTTCTTAACGTTGGTGTGGCCTCTCAGGGTATAACCAATGATGAATTGGAGTGTGTCTCAAGGACTCATACGAGCCTCTTCTTAAGCAAGCTAGCTGCTGAGTCCCATGAAGAAAACAAAGATTCGCCATTTCTAACAGTGGAAAATAGGAGGGTGTTATATTAGTCTTTTCCCCCGTCATCATTTTCCTGGCATATTTCAGATCTTGTAATTATATCACCCATCAGTTGGTAATGATTACCAGTTCTTCCTCACTCCAGCCTCCACAAGGAAAGGAAAAATATACTTAGACTAAGCTTCTTCAGATGCATTAATAAGACACTGGCATTTCCCCAGCAGCACTCCATGCTCCAGCATGCCAGCATAACCCACCTGAAGTGTTGGCACCCCCCATGGAGCTTACTCCCCTTCCTCCCCCCCCACACACACCCAGGACAAAGTCTTCTGTCTGTACCTGCACCAGCAGCTGCAGCCCAACTAGGCAGACACAGAGAGGGTTTGATGCTTGCTGCAGCCCAGACGGGAGTGAGTCAGGACACTCCAAAGAAACTCTGCACCCCCACCTCACTGCACAGACTTAGGGCAGGGGGTTGCGGGGTGAGGATGGGAATGGAGTGCCAGGTGGAAGCTCTGGCTGGGAGGTGCTTATCTAGATGGCTCCTAACCAGTAGCCCAGCAAGACAGACAGGCTCCCTGCCTGCCAGCAGTCCCACATCACTCAAAGCAGCTGGCTGTTCCATGTGGCTCTCTGCACCACACTGGATAAGAGGAGGTTTCACATGCTACCCCGTCCCCAGCACAATTACTCACCTCCCATTGGCCAGTTGCTGGCCAATACAAGCTTAAAGATTGTGCTCAGGCCAAAGCAGTATGCAACACCTCCCTCCATGCAGCACAGAGAGCCACATGGAGCACCAGACACTTTGAGAGGCATGGAGCTGCTTTGTGCCCGCAAGTCCCAGCAGAGTGGGCTGTGGGCCAAATTAAAAGGCTTGGGGGCCCACGGACCATATCTTTCTGCTCCTGCTCCAAAAGTTATTTGGGGAGCAGTTCTATGGCTTGTGTTCCACAGGTCAGACCAGGTGATCAGAGTGGTCCTTTCTGGCCTTAGAATCTGAATTAGTGGATTAGAAAAGAATTGGAGCCTGTCATGACATCAGAGTTTGTTTTTAGACTGTATACATTCCCTTTTACTACCATGCTTCCTGAGAGCTAGTCTTGACCAAGTATTATTATGGACACAGGTCCTTCAGTCTCCCTTCTGTCTTAGTTGTGACAACAGTGCTAGGGGAATAGAACAGTAAAAAAAGACCGAGGAGGAATCAGAAAAAGAAAAAAGTTCTAATTTTAGCCCAAGGGTTTTTCAGCTTGCTGAGCCGCAAATGTAATTGGGTACAACCTGGAGAACAATCCTAATTGGTATTCCATTAAAAAGGGAGAAAAAAATCTTGCTGAGATCTGAAGTCAAATGACAACAGTCAAAAGTGAAACACAGCTCACTAATGTAGCCTTAATTCATTTTATTTTCAGAGACAGCAAGCTCACCATGTTGCTCCGGGAGTCCCTGGGGAATATGAACTGCCGTACCACTATGATAGCTCACATTTCGGCAGTGGCAGGAAATTACACTGAAACACTGTCCACCATCCAGATTGCATCCCGGGTCCTGAGGATGAAGAAAAAGAAAACTAAGGTAAGAAAATATGTAACTCCTTCTCTTCTTGTAGTGGAAAACAAGGAACCTACAGAGCCCTTAGAAAGCTGAAAAGGCCTGAAGAGCAGCATATAACAAAATCAGTATTCATAATTTTGAGTCTCTGGGTTTGCATGTCTTTTATGTTAGCTGTGTGGTTTAGAGTTTATAACAGAGAGTAAAGGAGTGAAACCTTCAACCTAAAATGCAGAGGGGAGTTTCAAGCACATCTATTATACAAGCTTTCTAAGCCTAACTCCAAGTCTGTCAACTATAGAAGTGGAAATATAGCTGGTAATGTGCTTTTTTCTCAATTAAAATTGCAAGGGTAATTTTAAACAATAATTCTATTTTTTTTACAGTTAGAAGAAATGAGATTTAATGAAGAAAAAAGTTCCCTGTTTTTCCCATAAGACAGCAAGAATAGTATAACACAAGGCAAAATCTTTATCTCTGCACAGACACACAAATTTGGTAGATTTTCCAAGTAGTGGACTAATAGGGAGTGAGGTATATCCATTTTCAAGCTTCCAGTGCACTAGTTCTTTTTATAGCCTTGATTGTTAACTTGTTACAGCAGATGAGTTTTGTGACAATAATCTAAAATGACAATGTGGGATAATGCTAAATACGATCTAAGACCAATGAATGGACTTCATCTACCATGTCACAACGAGTGAGCCACAGAAAGAGATGCACACCACACAACGTATACCCAAGTCTGTACTGTGATCCCAGTTGGATTTTCCTTATCTTTCATTCAGGCCATGCATTGGAAAGCAGTATTGTCTAGTGGTTAGAGTTGGGTCTCGCTCCATTTGTTCTCTATCATACCGTGGACAAAATAGAGCTAATAATACCTATCCAACTCTCAGTACTTTGAGATAATTAAATGCAAATTTCAGTATAACTATTAAGTTCTTCTTCTTCTTAGATTTTCGCTCCCTTGCTCACCAAGGTTCATAGCAGTGCTTTATTGAGTACATTGGTGTGTATGTCATGCATTTATGCAATACCATGTCTTGTTTGGTCATTTTAGGATTCAACTGCATGTGCAGCTGGGATTCTGCTGTGTGTGTGCTTTATGGAAGCTATGTGTGGTTCTGACATTCCTTTTGCTCTCCTATCACAGTACACATCAAGCTCTTCTGGAGGTGAAAGCTCCTGTGAAGAAGGGAGAATGAGGAGGCCAACCCAGTTGAGACCCTTCCATTCTAGAAATGTAGTTGACCCAGACTTCCCTATTCTGCACTTATCAAGTGATCCTGATTATTCTTCCAGCAGCGAACAGTCCTGTGACACCGTGATTTATGTTGGCCCCAATGGCACAGCCCTCTCTGACAAGGAACTGACAGATAATGAAGGCCCCCCTGATTTTGTCCCTATAGTTCCTGCTCTGCAGAAAACCAAAACTGAGGGCAAACTGGAGGAAGTGAGTGAGACAGACTCCAGTGCGTCCGAGAGAGACTGCCTGAAGTGCAACACCTTTGCTGAGCTTCAGGAGCGGCTGGACTGTATTGATGGCAGTGAGGAGAGCAACAAATTTCCATTTGAAGAGCTGCCTGTTCAGGTTAGCACAGACCAGACGTCCAAGTGCCCTGTGCCAAGCCAAGGGGCAGGTCTCAGCCATTTATCGGCATCGGAGAAGGACGATGCCTCAGCTGACTGTCAGCAACCTGAGAAGGAAAATATAAATGCAACAAGCAACAAAATTCAGAGAAATCACTCCCCTGTTCCATCTGGAGCTCTACCTAACATTTCAACTCCCCCTTCTCCTAGGAGTGTCACTGGCAGTTGTAGTAGCCAGCTTGGCTCTTCCCAGTTAGCCCACAGCACAAGCCTGCAGAGCAGCAGAGAGAGCCTCAACACCTGTGGTTTTGTAGAAGGCAAACCCAGGACAATGGGTTCACCACGGCTTGGCATTGCAAGTCTCTCCAAGACATCGGAGTACAAGCCGCCAACTTCTCCCTCCCAGAGATGCAAGGTTTACACCCAAAAAGGGGTATTACCCAGCCCTGCACCATCACCCCTGAGCAAGGACTCTGGTATGGTGTCTAGCGAATCTTTGACGCAGCCAGAGATCCGGACCCCACCAGTGGGAATGAGTCCACAGGTCTTGAAAAAGTCATTATCCTCAAGCAGTGGGGATTTTGGAGAGATCATTCTCGACAAAGAGCAGGAACAAAATATTTTACCAGAGTCAAAGAAAGAGATTCTGAGTACCACCATGGTCACGGTGCAGCAGCCGTTAGAGCTGAATGGAGAGGATGAGCTGGTATTCACCTTGGTTGAAGAACTAACCATTAGTGGGGTCCTTGAGAATGGGCGCCCGACCAGCATCATTAGCTTTAACAGTGACTGTTCAGTTCAGGCTTTGGCCTCTGGGTCTAGGCCAGTTAGCATTATCAGCAGCATTAGTGAAGACCTTGAGTGTTACTCCAATGCAGCTCCTGTTTCCGAGGTCAGCATAACACAGTTTGTGCCTCTTCCAAAATTAGGACTGGATGACAAAGCCCACGATGTCGGCAGCAAACGCTCATCAATTAGCTCGTGGCTGAGCGAAATGAGCACGGGGAGTGACGGGGAGCAATCATGCCATAGTTTCATAGCCCAGGCATGCTATGGGCACGGTGAGGCGATGGCAGAGCCCCCTATGTCTGAGTTTGCCAGCGCCATACAGAATACTAGCATGATCTGTGTAAACGACAAGCAAAATCCAATGACTGACAACTTGCTCATACTGTCAGAAATGGGGGAGGAAACTTTCAGTAAAGTCCCACCCCTCAAGGGTTGCAAAATATCAGCTCTGGGGAAAACAACTGTCACAATCTCAAACACAGCAAGCCTAAGCAGTTGTGAAGGCTACCTCCCAATGAAAACCAACATTACTGTTTATCCATGTATTGCTGTTAGTCCCTTTAAGGCTCAAGAGACTGATGAGGCCACGCCTGCAGTAATTTCAGCTGCTAAAGTTGCTCAACCCCAAGAGGAGAAAGAGTCTAGTGTTAGGAAGGAAATCAAATTTGAAGACCCTTGGCTAAAGAGGGAAGATGAGGGGAAAAAAGACACCAGCGATGGGCCAAGGCTGCAAACGGCAGTTGGCACAGCCAAGTCGGAGCAGAACAAGAACCAGAACGTAGCAGATAGGCTTAGTAGCAGCAGTGGGGAGACCTCTAGCTCTCCAGGATCAGATCCTCTAAAGAGGATCGTGGATGGGTGTGAGATGGCACTTCCACGTTCTGCAACCCAGAGCCCTGTTCATTCTGCAGAGGCTTTGAAGCATGGCAGCCTCCCTAGAGCATTCCAGAAGGTCAGCAAGCAGGAGGAAATTGATGGTGCCCCCTGTTACTGTTCTGCTGAGAGCAATGGAATGAGTTCTCCTACTCTTTCCCCGTCTTGTAAGACTACCTTGGAAAGAAGAATTGCTTCTCCCAAGCACTGTGTTCTCACTCGCCCCAAAGGAACTCCTCCACTCCCTCCTGTGCGAAAATCAAGCCTGGATCAGAAGAACAGGGCCAGCCCCCAGCACAGCAGCAGCACTGGCAGTCCATCCAACCAACCAATGGCTTTTCCGGCCAGCTTTCCTGATGAGCTGAATGGGAAGCAGAAAGGCTGTAGCATTGATACCAGTAGCAATAGCAGCAGCAAGTTATTTAGTGCCAAACTTGAACAGCTAGCCAGTAGGACCAATTCCCTGGGCAGGTCCACTGTGAGCCACTATGAGTGTTTGTCGTTGGAAAGGGCAGAAAGCCTATCTTCTGTAAGTTCCAAAATGATCCCTGGAAAAGATACTACCATGCCCAGGGCTGGGAGGAGTCTCAGTCGCAGTGCAGTGTCTTCACCAACAAACTCAGGCATATCCCAGTCTGCCGGTGCCTCACCGAAGGCCAGCCAATCTAAGATATCCGCTGTAAGCAAACTCCTTTTGGCAAGTCCCAAGGCCCGAAGCTTGTCTGCTTCCACCACCAAAACATTAAGCTTTTCTACCAAGTCTCTGCCGCAATCTGTGGGACAGAGCTCAAGTTTGCCTCCCAATGGGAAGAACATGTCCTGGTCAACTCAGTCCCTCAGCAGAAACAGAGGCTCTAGTCTTGCTTCAAAACTGCCCCTCAGGGCTGTCAATGGACGGATTTCAGAACTACTCCAAGGGAGCACAAGTGTTCGAGGTTTACAGTTGCGTGGAAACTCAGACACAGATGAGCGAGGTGGCCTTCATGGAGATGAGAAGCCAAATGTTCATATGCTGCCTTCCCCTTACAGCAAAATAACCCCTCCACGGAAGCCTCATCGCTGTAGCAGTGGTCATGGCAGTGACAACAGCAGTGTCCTAAGTGGGGAGCTGCCACCAGCCATGGGGAAAACAGCCCTGTTCTACCACAGTGGGGGAAGCAGTGGTTATGAGAGTATGATGAGAGACAGCGAAGCCACAGGGAGCGCTTCTTCAGCGCAAGACTCTATGAGTGAGAACAGCAGCTCTGTCAGCGGGAGGTGCCGAAGTCTCAAAAATCAGAAGAAACGCTCAAACACAGGTATGTTTGCAGATGTGTCCGCAGGGAACGTTGACCATCAGTCTAGCTACTTCTTGGGAGGCAAAGCTTGTGTGGTGGGGTGTCTAGGTCAAAGACAGAGCACATGTTGTTTAACGTGGATGTTTGGCACTAGAAACAGAGTAATTCAAATGACAGGCCCTTGAGTTGGGAATTTCTTAGGTTTATTTACTTACCAAGCCCTGCGAAGGTTCATACTGCCTTTATGTAGACATTGCCCTTGTAACACTTTTAGTATAAATTATTTGTTTCGAGCGTCTGTTATTGCATCCTTTTCTTTAAAGCAGGGCAACTTTTGTAAAGGGGACCATTTTCAAATATGTAGTGATAAGCAATAAAAGTCACAAAAAGATGCCCATGCTAGGTTCTTATATGTAATATATACCACAGGATAGCCTCGGCAGAACTGAAGCAATCACGCAGAAAAGAACTCTGGCAGAAAAAAGGTCTTTTCCAACACTTTATCAGTTCAGGAAAACAAACCCTCTCCATTCTTTCTATAAACCCTATCCAATAGCTAAACTCCAGTCATAAATTGAGGGGCTTGCTCTATGGTGACTAGCAAGGTGAGGAAGATTGGCGTATGTTGCGAGGGCAAGAACTGAAGCTGTTTGTGACTGCTACCCCAGTGTCACTAAGAGGAGGGCCAAGAGCTGTGTAGATTGTGGGACAAATGCTACAGCCTAGCAAAGGGGAGAAAGAGACCGTAAGACTCACACAGTGGAAAAGGTACAATAAAAAATATATTGCTGGGAGGTTGTCTGAGTGATATGGGCCTTTTCCTAAGGACATTTTCAATTTTGGCTTCCATTCTTGAGATTTGGCTTTCTACTTGCCTTAGCAGTGAGAGGGCTGAAGGTTTCCAGCAACCTCTCACATTTAGAGGTTAGGAGAAAGAAGAGTGACTCTGTGAAGGGTAGGTCTTCCTCATTGTTTTTCGTTTCATTTCCCCTTTTGTTAGTATGGCTGGGTGAAGAGGGGTTGACAACTTCCCAAGAACTGCCCTGAGAGATGTGTGTGAAGGGAGGGTCTTCTGTTTGGATTGTAACTGTGGAAGTGTTTTGGGACACTACTACCCTGTTTTATGTGGTAGCTGTTTTGTTTCTTGATAGTCAGGGTGGAGGGTGAAAGCTATGCTGCCCTGGGAGCTCACCTTTACAGTTATTCCTTATTTGGCTCCTCAACTGCAGCACCTCTGCCTCTTTGATGTTTGCTACAAGGTGGCTGGCTGTAAATGTGGAGAACTGAGGGAAGGATCATCTGTGGGGCTTGGGTTGTTTAGTTGCTCTGTATCAGGTATGGGAGACAAAGAGGGGAAGGCCTTTTTTGCTGGCAAAGGCAGATGCACAGCCCTTGTTATCAATTCTATAGATTTTATCTGGGACTTCTTTCAGGGAGCACAAAGCTTTACCTGCCAGGTTCCAACTGTTTATGTCATAGGCAAAGTTAGTGGCTAATAAAATGGGCAGCATGGCTTGTAGGGAACTTTCCAGAGCAAGGCCATCAACTGCCACTGAATCTAACTTTTGTGGTCTTCCTACATCTGCTGCTGCTCAGAGCTATCCAGCCCTGAAGCAGAATGAAAACTGACTTGATTCTTACCACTTTTACACCAGATATGGAGTTTGTCAGGGCTTTTGATTGCCAACCAAATTACTGATCTAGATCTTTAATTTCCGTGTGGATTAAGTCCTTTGCACCATTATGAGAGGTTTGCTTAGATGAGTCACTGTCTCTCGTGGTTCCTCTCTGGAACATAGTTTCCTGTAGGGATGTTTGAGTGTAACCGACTATCCGCTTAACTGATGCTTATCAGTTAACAGTGTCAGTTACAGTCAGTGAAGCCTCCTGCTCAGGAGCCAGGCTAGCAGGGACTGGCAGCCCTACTCCTGGGAAAAGGCTTCACTGTGAGTTCTGCAGTACAAAGCTAAGCTTTATGCTGCAGCGCTCACTGAGATTTTCAGTGGTTACACGGTTACCTCATTACACGATTTTAACATCCCTCTTTTCCAGTGGAGGACCCTCATCTCTGGGAGCTGCCAATGCTATTAATACAGCAGAGCCTGGACATATTGACACATCCAGAGCTCTTTGTAAAGCTTTTGTTTACTCTGGCTTTTGACTGGTTGCCATGTGGAGAGAGTACTTGTTCAATTTTTACAGATTAATTTTGAAGTCGACTCTCTATTTAGTTGAGTTCACCAATTCTCATATTGTTTTGAGTGAGTTGAACATAGGTCCAGTCATTTTTACACATTTTAATATTAAAAAATGAATTTGATGTCTACACATTTCTCATCCTCGAACATTTACTTGGCAACTAACAAATCTCCAGCTTTCTTACAACCCATATCTTCTTTGTATTTGGCCCTGCAGCAGTAAAGCCATAATTCTGTGTTTGGTGGTAGCACAATCTTTCACATGTCAACAGATTTATGATGTCATAAAAATAGGATTATGACTTCAGTGCAGCATGAAGATGAAGGAAAAATTGGGATGTAAAGGTGAACAATGTTATGATGAACATACGTATATTTTTATAATAGGAGAGGAACCAGACTGGTTTGGCATATTTCTTTTTACATAAATATCCTCTTCCTGTGGGTTTGTATTAGTTGGAAACATCTCTGTTAAGGAATATTTTTAAGAAAAAAATTGATACAAAGCCATGCACTTCTTGAAGCACGGATATTATTTTAATGCATGGTGTCATGAGCATTGGACCCTTTTAGATTTGCTGTCAAAGATCCACTGTGCTATAATGGATGTGGCAGTATAGATATGCTCATTTCAGGTCAGGTGACCTTGTCCACTTTATTTATGATTATTATTAACAGAAAGGCTAGTTGTCAGACATAATCAACATGAATCTACAGAAAGCCCCTTTAAGAGAAGCCATAAAAGAGACTTTAAAGGAATCACCAGTAGTCTTGTTAGATTTCACAAATGCTTTTGAAGCTCTGACACACTGAAGAGAGAATTTTTTTCACTAAGATCTTGTTTTTTTAAAATGTTCTTAAGTGCATTACTTGTTATAGCCTAGGTATCCGAGATACAGTGGCAGCTTTTGAAAGATAAAGCGAATTCATAATCTTTTGTTTTAGCCTTAGTTTAAATTTCAGGATCTAAGGAAGCACGTTTCGTAGGTAGTCTGCCGCTGTATTTGCACTATAAATACTGTAATATTAGTTGGTCTGTATATTCTTGCTCTGAAATGATTGCTTACGGTAGAGGGGATTTTAACAATACTCACATTTAGTACAGATCTGGGGCTGTACATTTTCGAAAAACTGGACAACTGTTGTTTAACCCTCTTGTGATGTAAGCCACAAATAGGGAAAATAAGGCTGAGAGGATAACTGAATCTTCTCTCCCAGACCCAGGATTAGCTCTCAGGCATTCTTGGCTCCTAGCCTTGAGCTCAACTGACCACACTTCCTCTTATCAAGGCCATTGCCATTTTAGAACAGTAGAGTGGAAGGTTTGATTTGTAATTGTCTGCTTGTGACACACTGTCGCACCTGCCCTGCCTACTACTATCTGGGTAGTTGTTTATTCTCTGGTTTCTTCCTTCCCCCAGTAATGCCCCACCCCTAGGCTAAGAGTGAATGGGCACCTCAGTCACTTACCTCCAACTGGGAGGGCGTGATTATGCAGCGGTGAAGGCTGGTGACCCCTAAAATAGGGAGGCAAAACTGACACACACAGGGCTGGTGACAGACTTTGCCAAGCCCTGGGCAATGTGTGTGTGGTGGTGGGGCGGGGGGAGGACAGTTCTTGGCTCTGGTCCCCTCAGGTGGAAGGAGTGGGGCAAACAGAAGCGAGGCCTTAGAGCCACCCATGGCAATTTAAATGGCTTGAGGCTCCAGCCACTGCTGCTGCTGCAGTAGCAACCTGGAGCTTCTGACCCTTTTAGCTGCCCCCATTACTCCTCTCAGTTGGTGGCCCTGGATGGACGCGCAGACACACGCACACACCCACACCCTCCTAGTGAACAGAGTGATGTCCAGGTCAATAACTAAGCTCCTAGACACTCGGCTAATACAAATAAATAAAGCATTAGTCAGCCGTTTGATCCCCACACACAGAATAGGCCACCACATGGCTACTTCCAGTCTCTTCCAGCCCAAAGAACATAAGAATGGCCATATTGGGTCAGACCAAAGGTCCATCTAGCCCAGTATCCTGTCTGCCGATAGTGGCAGGATGTTCCAGAGGGAGGGAACAACGGGTCATCCTCATGTGATCCCTCCCGTCACCCGTTTCAAGACAAACAGAGGCTAGGGACACCATTCCTACCCATCCTGGCTAATAGCCAGAGGATGTGGTGAAGACTCAGACTTTAACAAGGTACAAAGAAGAGCTAGATAGCCATTGATGGACCTAACCTCCATGAATCTAAGTGCCAAGCCTCCTGTGTGTCCATGATGCAAATTATAAGCTTTGATAATTTTTTTAAAAATGGGAGTGGGATTTGAAAAGCACACAGCATTGGTTTAACTTTGCTCCCTTGAAGTCACTGGTACAAGCTGAGTGCTTTTGTGGCTCCTTTCTGTTACCAGGAGAAACACCCCAAGCAAACTCCCTTTTGCAAAGTCACAACAGTGTTTCTGAAATGTCAACTTTATGGGGCAGGCACAGTGGGGCAGCAAACTGGGCCCCAGACAGGGAGTTGTAAAACCTATATTCTGTTTACCGTTCTGCCAAAGACTCACTGTGTCACCTTGAGCAACAAAATGTCTCTGCTATCATAAAACAGGATGGTTCTTGTCCAACCTTGTACAAAGCATGGGGATTCTAGAATGCAAAAATGTTACATACATGTTAAGTGCTATTATTTTACATATTTTAGCATCTGAAATCCTGTGGACCAAATTCAATTTGTGTGTAAGGAGGCACAGCTCCCACTGAAGTCACTTTCAGAGCTGAATTTGGCCCGCTGGGTGTAGGGATTCAGCTTTTTGGGCATATGAAAAAACGCTACTTCTAACTCCAGGTGCATCGCTCCTGGCAGCAATGAGGTAAAGATGGAACAGGATCCAGGCCTGTAATTAGATTTATACTGTATAGCAAGGCTTCCCTTGAACTCCCATACAATGTACATGAATGCCTTGGGTTTTTTCCTGCATGTATTATTTATTGGTTTCAGGTCCTATGATATTTCCAGACTGGCAGTGTCTGTAATGAGCCCTATCATGGGGCGGATAACACAGAAGAGCATTTGGTACAATTTCCAACAGGACAAAGGTTTTCTATGGAATATACTAAGCTCTTCCTCAGGATTCTCCTTCCCCCTTTCTGGAATTGGTTTGGCTGCATAAAAGAGTTTCATGTCCATGTTTTATATGGCTAGATCAAAGGCCTTTGGCATGTCTGTGACTAATTACTGCTTGCAATGCTAGTTCAGAGCTGGATGGTTTCCTCTCCTGAGGAGTATGTGTTTGTTTAGATTTCCGGTTCTCTCTAGTCCCATTTTTTTCAAGGGGCCATAGTTACTTAATAGAAGAAAATTTAAAAGCAAACGGAATGTGAGCTTGGCAATTTGCAAAAACATGTGTATCAGGGCTTGTTTCAGCAGGGGAACATACTTGTATCATTAGGATCTGAGCTTCATGGTCAAAGGGGCTTAGGGCAGTGAGTCAGATGTAAGCAGTTACTGCTGCTAGCTGGCTGCACGCTGGCCTGGGATGGGCTGTCTCATCTGGGGGAAAGATCAGAGTGAGAGGAAAACAAGAGTCCATCTGGGGAGGAGGGAGATTCTCTACAGGTGGTTTGGCTGGGAAGAAGCTGCTGTACATGGAGCCTTCAAGTTCCGTCAGGCTGGGTCTCTTTAGTCAGTGGTCATTAAAACAAGAAGCTAAAGAATCTCTACAGGCAGTCCCCGAGTTACGCGGATCCGACTTATGTCGGATCAGCAGTTACGAACGGGGCCCGTCTCCCTGGTCTCCAGCAGACCAGGGAGAGGAAGCAAAGAGGTGGAGCACGCAGGCAGCGGACAGCCCAGACGCGTCTGGGCTGTCCGCTGCCTGCGTGCTCCGCGGCTTTGCTCTGTTTTGCTCCCCGTCTCCCTGGTCTGCAGACCAGGGGGACGGGGAGCAAAGCGGCGGAACACGCGGGCAGCGGCTTTGCTCTGCTTTGCTCCCCGTCTCCCTGGTCTGCAGACCAGGGGGACTAGGAGCAAAGACGCGTCTGGGTTGTCCGCTGCCCGCGTGTTCCGCCGCTTTGCTCCCCGTCCCCCTGGTCTGCAGACCAGGGAGACAGGGAGCAAAGCAGAGCAAAGCCACGGAGCCCGAGGGCAGCAGGACAGCCACGGCACGTCTAGGCTGTCCCGCTGCCCCCGTGCTCCGCGGCTTTGCTCCGGATGCCTGTGGTACAGCAGCTGGGGCACTGCCGGTTGGTCCCGTAGCGCCGCTCTGGGCGCTACTGGACCAACCCGGCAGCACCCCAGCTGCTCTGCCCCAGGCGTCCTGATTCAGCCACTGCTGGTCAGTTTCAGCAGCGGCTGAATCAGGACGCCTGGGGCAGAGCAGCTTGGGTGCTGCTGGGTTGGTCCAGTAGCGCCGAGGAGCGGCGGCGCTACTGGACCAACCCAGCAGCACCCCAGCTGCTCTGCCCCAGGCGTCCCCAAGTCAGCCGCTGCTGAAACTGACCAGTGGCTGACTACAGGAAGCCCCTGCCCCGGGCTTCCTGGAATCAGCCACTGATCAGTTTCAGCAGCAGCTGACTTGGGGATGCCTGGGGTTCTTAAGTTGAATCTGTATGTAAGTCAGAACTGGCGTCCAGATTCAGCCGCTGTTGAAACTGATCAGTTTCAGCAGCGGCTGAATCTGGATGCCAGTTCCGACTTACATACAGATTCAACTTAAGAACAAACCTACAGTCCCTATCTTGTACGTAACCCGGGGACTGCCTGTATTACAAACACAAGCCAGTCTTCTGAATGAGGCTCAAATAGAGTGAAGGTGGACCCAAGCTGCTGCAAAATCCAGACTTTTCCTAATGTTTAAAGCTGTTTGGATCCTTTATAACACTAGGCCCCAGTTTGGATTCACATCTAAACTGTCCCAGTATCAGAAGTGGTTTGGATGCAGGAATCTGCTTTAGGCCTCTGACTCCTACCAGAGCTTGTCTGACAAATCCAGGTTATGGACTTTTTAAGATTTTGTTTTATATCAGAAACCTTTCTGGAGGGTAGCTAATTAAAGCTTCTTGCTGAAACATTTTATGGGTTGTGCAGTAAAAATGTCATGACTCCTGGCAGCTCTTCCCGTGTGCTAAGTTTCACCGCCAAGAGTAAACTACTACCTGATTCTAAACATTGTCATAAAAAAGACAAACTGTTAAGACATGACAATAATTATATATAATTGTAATCTCTTTACATCACGTCCTACCATAACAACTTTAGGTTTCTCTGGGGTCAGAGATGTTTTTAAGAATGTAGGTTCAGAGGTTCCATAAACTCCAGACCTGCACACCCCTAAACTCTTAATAACTTTCCCATCTATTTCTGTTAATGAAAATAGTAAAAAAATACCGGGCATGAATGAATCCGTAGGCAGCAAATAGCTTGAATCCAGCTCAAACTTGCTCCTGATATCAGACAGCAGTGAAACAGGATCTTAGCAATGATGATGAAACACAGAGGCTGAGCTTTTCTTGTTGCATCTAAGTGAAAAGAAATTCTGTTCACATTTAGCCTGCATAAACCACAGTGTTCAGAACGGCAAAATATTCCTGGCCCCATAAAGCCAAAAGGCCTGTCTAACTTGGAATCAAAAGGCCTGCAGCGTAACTTGTCCACATGCACAACCAATGACAATAAGGACTCTGATGATAATTCACACGCTGCGTTATCCCCTATCATGACTGGAACCTTAAGAATTATAAAGGGGGACAAATCTTTGTGTGTTGGTGACCCCCTCTGAACATGTGAGTCTTGACTGGATGGTGGAGAGGGGTGAGCGGACCCCCAGCCACAATTTTTTTTTGTTGTCATTCATTAAAACAACAGCATTGATTTTCCCAGGTCAAAGCCAGGCCATTCCATGCTGCGGATCTGTGTTGAAAGGTTTCGCAGTAATCATTTTTTACACGCTTGACTACCACGTGCCAGTGCTGAGCTTTCGGCTGCACGGACATAGGAATGATTTAATAGAGGAAATGGCAGCAAGCTATTGTGACTGGGGAAGGCTCCATGTAGCACGCATGATTGAGTCAGAAACCATTAGGCGGGTGTAAATAAAACCTGTTCGCTGTGTTGGCACAGAGTGAGCTCAGTGGAATGCCTCTGCCACTGTCCTGTCTGGAGCTGATGCTGTTATAGCAGTGTCCCCTGCCCTTGGCTAGCCTGGCAAATGACTGGTGACACTATTTACTGAAGATGCTAGGACAATAAACAGCTCGGTGCCATCTCCATAGACAGCGTGTCATGAAACTGACACATACATATGGTGCCAAAGGCCCAGCCAAAAGATAAAGAGTAAAAATACATCTTCTCTGGGACTTCTCCCACCATACGGGTCAACTCAAGCCAGGCTAAATGAAGTGCTGCACCCTGGTTTTGTTGCAGTTATGTTAGTTCACAGGCTCTGCACACTTTGCCCACACTTGCTTCTGAAAGGAAACAGTGGTTTGGGAGGGCAGGAAAGAATGAGGAATAGTGGGAAATTGACAGAAGCATGAAATTGCCTGGTGCCCAGAATATTCACAGGTCTCTGAATCTATGCCAATTTCTCAAACACGCAGACTTGCTCCGCAGGGGCACAAGGATGTGAGGGTAACTGCATTCCCACACAGCAGGAAATTCTAGGCTCATTCATACGTTGTTCATTCTCTGGTTTTACGAATGTAAGTCAGGGTAGAAAATGGCACTCAGTATTTTGCATGGTTAGGTATTAGGGAAAAGTGAAGGAATATATTTAAGGTCATCTTTTGACATCTGTTTTTGTTTTGGAATTAAATATTAATTTGTTACTTTTTGTTCTGAATTATTCCAGCTCAGTTTATTCCCTTTATTTCACCCAGGGCACCAGGTGAGCACAAGATGGGCTGGGAAGCTATGTGATGACTTGGCCATAACTGTGGCCTCTTTCGTGCTTTTTGAAATTTGACCCCTAACTATCTGGAGTGAATTCTCCAACCTGTTACACATGTGCCACCCTCGAAATTGCATGAGTGACACTGGGGGGGAGGGTTGAGGGGTAAGAGCTGTGTAAATTGCAGGAGAAATCCTACAGCCCAGCAGAGGGGAGAAAAAAACTATAGGACTCCCACAGAGGAAAGGATGCAATAAAATAAACAATGAGGAAGGTCAAAGAGAAAAGGAGGCAATCCAGTCATGGGCAACTGGCTGCAAGGGACATCCAGCAGGAAGTAGGAGTGAGAGGAGAAATCAGTCTTGCTTTCTCAAATAATAAAAGCAGAAGCCTGGCTGCTAGAAAGTGGAGAATGACAGGGGGAACTCTGCATGTCTTCACAAATAAAAAGCCTGAAGCAAAGCCAGTGCTCTTTCAAATGCGAGGAAAGTGTTCTCTGAAAACAAATGCAGTAGAACAAATGGTGTGTGTTGGGGTTTACTGGCCTATTTAGTGGTGGGATGTAGAATCTCAGATCGGTTATATGGTTTGTTGGCCAGGGGAATGCTGGACCGTAAGATCTGTACACAAAGGCAGTTGTACTTTTAACAACAGTTGTGTAGTAATGAATGCATCTTTCCTTCTTCCACATTTGAGCCATGTGGAGTCATGGTGCATGGAGTTAGGATTTTGTTTTCTATTTATTGCACTTTGAAATTTTAGGGGGCTGCTACTATTTTGTGCGGAGTTCAGATGAAAGCTACTACAGAGGGCACACACTCTGTGCTCCTCATGGAGACTTTACTTTTTTTGAGGGAGAGGGATTTACCTTTATCTAAAAGAATGTTTAAAAATTCACATTGCAGTTTGCCCATAAAAAGCAATCTAACAGGAGATACGCTGAAACATCCAACATCTAAGCAAATCCCATTACCTTTTAGGATTTCAAGTACCCATTCAGCAAACAGTTGACTTGTTCCACTGACGTCTGTTCAACTCTTCATATGCTTCACATTGAATGGGGGTCCTTTGTGTGTTAAACTTAAAGATGACACCTTCTCAACACTGGTCTTCACTGCAGAGTTAATTTGATTTATAACTTGTGCTTAACTCCAGTCCCAGCCACACACAAAAAGCCTTAACTCCACAGTAGTGGGGCTTTTAAATTGCCTGGTCCTTCAGGGGAAATAAATAACTCATCAGCTGTTAATCCAATTGCTCCATGAAGCCCAAATTGTTATTTCTCAGTGTGGCTGCTCTCACTCAAACTAGACTAACTCAAAAGGAGTTAATGTGTGTGTTAACTCTACAATGAAGACATAGCCTTAGGCCTTGTCATCACACTTAAAACAGTATATGGTGCAGTAACTAACACACAGGAAGAACAACAAGCAGTCTGTTGGCACCTTAGAGACTAACAAATAAATTGTATCATGAGCTTTAGGAGGCCAATCCTCTGCTGTTTTACAGTTCATTTCTTAAAATCTGAAGGTGCCAGGTGCTTGACAAAGTAGGTGCCATGGTACATTTCTAAATGCATAAAGGCCTTAGTGTTTTGTGAAAGCTCACAATGTATTTGTTAGTCTCTAAGGTGCCAACGGACTGCTCCGTTTTTAAAGGTACAGAGTAATACGGTTACCCCTCTGAGACTTCTTAACACACACGACCTATCCTGAAGTAAACCACCCTTCAGGTCACTTGATTTAGTTTATCTTGTGGTAAAAATGAAGTGCCTAGCCCTCACTGTGGTTTTTACCATGGGATAGTTCGCACGCATTCGTGACCCTGAGGTTAAAAAGATACCTATTTTAGGTCCTAAGGTGTGTCTTCATGTACAGTGCTGCAGCAGTGCATCTGCAGCAGTGCAGTGCTTTAGTGAAGACACTCCTTTGGCAATGAGAGAGCTTCTTCCATTGGTGTCATTACTCCACCTTCTCAAGAAGTGGTTGCTATGTCGGTAGGAAAAGTCCTCTCATCAACATAGTATTGTCTATGTGGGAGTTAGATCAGTACAGCTAGGTTGTTCGGGGGTGTGGATTTTTCACACCCCTGAGCAACTTACACTGATCTAGAACTGTAGTGTAGACCTGGCCTTCGAGTCCGATGCAGGAGAAGATATTCAGGAAACAGTAGGCTGTTCTATAACTTAACTCCGTGACTGAGCTCACCATTACTGGTTTGGCAGTGGATTCAGCGCACCAGATTTCTTTAGCACTAAGAGGAGGCAGTGAGAGCAATCTATTCTTTAAATAGAAAACAAATGATTCCCTTTTATATTGATAGGTCAGCTGGCCTGAACAGATTGCTGGTGCACTGCGTGTGTTTGTGTGTACCCACTACCTCAGGGGCCTGAGGGAGGAGAATGGACAGATTAGTGCTAATCCTGCCAAGCTTCCAGGTTGAAGTCTTTGTAAGCAACATGCTGAAGAGCAGAGGAGTGGCACATTATAGTCTGCTACAAAGCACTTTATTAATTATATAGTAAAGATTTATGAGCTCCCAGCCCCCTAGAGCCCGTTAATAAACATGCATCTCCGAACGTGTATTTTTAAGAAAAAATAGATTTGAACAGTTCCACCCTTGTCTTTGTGTGTCATCATGGATGAGCAAGCTGTCAGCTGCTCTGTGGCATTCATCCTGATCTGCTGCATTAGATGCATCTCCTTACCCAACTCATTTAATGTGAAATCAGATAAACCTCAGAGACTAAGTAGTGGGAACGAGAGGCAGCAGGAATTCCTGTCAAGATACACCATACCTTCTGTGCCCAGGCTAATAAGAAGCCCATTAATCAATGCATATTTAAAATAGATTAGGTTCTGTTCAGCTTGCACTTCAAACATGATGGAGTTGTTTCATTTGATTTTTCCCCAATGCATGCCAAAAAGATATATCATCCCAAACCAGTAAAAGTAAAGAGTATTGACCTTCCCCATCCTATAGCTTGATCTTGCAGTCCAATCTGCACAGGTGCTCCCGTGTCTATGCTGAGCTGCATTTACTTCAGTAGGACTCCATGCTGAGGTAAGGTATACTGCCTGTGTTCAATGTCTTGAGGGAACAACAACCAGACAGATTTTTGGCAGCCCAGTCAGGGACCCTGACTAGGGAAACATACTGAGCTCATATTCACTTACTCTGCTTCTGCCACTGTTGTCCAGTCTGCCTGTCCACCCAGTGAGGGTCATCAGGAGCCAAGGCCTAATGTAAAAATCCACAGAAACCACCTTTTGGACCACATGATTCCTCTTACCTACTGACTCAAACAGAGATGTGTGGGTATTGAAAACTAAAACCGCTCTTCTACTACACCCCCCTGTGACATCTTCCCCCATTTCCAAATGAGCTCCTGAATCTGCCCTCATACTAATGTGAATCATGAGTAACTCCACTGAATTCAGTGTGTTTGCACCACTATAAGGGCCATTAGAATCAGGCCCTGAATCTCCATAGGGAAGGATGACCCACCTCCTACGAGATGAACCCAAATCTGCAGCAGTTACATAAAAGATTGGTGTCAACACAGGCACCCTGGAGAATATCAAACAAAATGCTTTATACAGAGGCAATATTAAATAGTCACAAGCCTGAGTTTCTCTGAGGATGAGTTTTGGTTGGGTTTGAACTCTTGTACCACTAAAAATAGCACGTAAGCACCATTAACACAACCCTCTGACTCAAAAATGGCTGTATGCATCAACACACAGACTTGATGCAAAACTCATTGGGTTGTGCTGTATAGAAGGTCAGCCTAGATGATCATAATAGTCCTTTCTGGCCTTAAAGTCAATGACTCCATGAATATATCCTGTAATCGACTGAGAGCCTTCTCGGAAGAACCCAACACCCTCTACTCCTAACGGAAGCAGGAGGTATTTGGTGTGTCTCAGGAGGTGCTGCATGCCTTGCAAGATTAGTCTCCTAATTGACATTAACTTTAAAACCAATTTAATCACTGTGGACTGGCTTGAGTCTGGAGACAAACTGGTACCTTTTGTCACCAAATAAGGATGATACGCCTATACGTTGAAAGGCCAGTCCTCTGCTGTTTTACAGTTCATTTCTTAAAATCTGAAGGTGCCAGGTGCTTGACAAAGTAGGTGCCATAGTACATTTCTAAATGCCTAAAGGCCTTTGTGTTTTAGCAACATTGGATACTCCTTTTGTACTCTTCTGCAATAATTCTACCGTGCTCTGGTATGGTGCAGTTTAATTGTCCGGCTGCTCTCTTTGATCGTCTCTCTTTGGGACCATTGGACCAAGGTCGCTCTTAACTTTGCAACTCAGTCACGGCATTTCAAATGGCAACTGTGCTGCATCGTGTCCTGTCAAGCCATTGCCACATTAATCTGTGCCAGCTGGTCAGTTCTCAATGGGTCTTGTGTTGTCATCTAGCACATGTCAATTTTACTTTTGATGATGCAGCTTCATCTAGGGCCTGATCCAAAGCCCTGTTGAAGTTAATGGAAATTTGCCCATGACTACAGTGGGTTTTGGATTAGGGAAGGATCACTGTCGCTTCCTGATGTCTTTTAGGCGTCACTGGTTCCTCCATGCTGGATTGTCAGGCATGGGCTCATCTGCTGGCCCAGAGTTTAGGAGTCACAGCATTACCACTTTGAAATCTCAAACCACTTGGCAAAAAGTTAGCCTAGCATATGGGGCTGAGTGCAAGAGTTCTGCTCTCCTAGACTTTGTTTCTCTTTCTTTTCTGTTTCAATAGCTGTATTGAAATCCATGCCAAAGTTCATGCAGGATGGCAGGGCAGTTTTGAGAAAGCTGACAGCAAATTTCTCCAATGTCTCTGTTTTACATTATTGTCATTTCAGATATGGAGGTTCAGTCTGCCATACATTTTAAAAGCCGATTTCTACAGTCTCCCATTGGGAGAAATCCTGTAGAATTTAATAAGAAGGGCTGCATTTTTGTAGGCATTTTTTGTTTTGTTTTTGATGATTCTGTAGCATTTAATAGAGGACTGTCTTTTCCATAAATTTCTACATGATCATTCAAACAGCCTATAGAAATGGTGATAATTTTCCATTACATTCTGTGGATTAAATCCTGGCTTTGTTGAAGTCAATGGCAAAATTCCTTACGGGTTTTTCAATTTTTCCGTAAGGCTCTTTTCTGTAGTTTTCCCTTGTGCTGTTTCCCCTTCAATCTGTAGCTTTGTCACGCAGCAACATGTGGCAATACTCATTGGTCTGCAGGTTCATGCTAATGGTTCATTACAAGACCTCCTCCTCACAAAACTTACTCGTGATTCGTTCTCAAGTATTTTAATTCAACTTCAGTCCAAAGGTTCTTTGAATGCTCATATTGCTGCTTCTGTTGCGCCAACTGGCAGCATCTCATTCCCTAGAAAGCAAACAACAAAAGTGATAAGGAACATTTAAAACCACCTTTAAAATATTGGTATGTGTCTTTGCAACCAGCAGTCTGGAAAGAACCATTGCCTTTCATTTCCCATCATAGGAAGCCACAGAAAACTGCTTGGGGACTGGATAGCCAGTAAATTATTTGATAGGCCTTGCCTACTTTGGCATGTTTTGTCACCAAAAACTGCCTTTTGTTGACAAAACAGTGAGAGTGTACACATTACAATGCAACTTTTGTTGGGGGGAGGGAGAGGTACCATCCAGTTTTGGTGACAAAAACCTTCCACACCCTCCTCCCCCATGAGAGAGTTTTGTTTTTTCCCTGTCCCTTTATTGTTGACAAAGAGCCAGTGTGGACTCTGTTTTGTCTAGAGAACTGGCTTCCGCCAGTATCCCATAGTGCCTGCCCTGATGGTGGTGCTCAGTGTTTTGTGATTTTTGCTGTCCTGGAGGCCTGCGTCTCTCCCCTTTCAAAGCTCCGGGAAGTATCTGACAGTTGTGTGAACTGCTCTGTTTGGGGAATAAACAAAATGAGCAAATCATTGCAATGCTCCCCTTCTGCCCTGTTAGAAATGCAGCAGCAGGCAGATTGCTGCTGCAGGGGGAAGACTGGAGAACCTGCTGTGCTGCTTTGACATTCCTCAGCAAGGAAAGCTCACAGAGCTACTCATGATGCTGCTCCCAGCAACTGAGAATGCTGTAGGAGAACTCAAAGCACAGGGATCAGCTTTGCCTTCCCACAACACTGCATTGTGGGATGCTTACCCACATTGCTCTGCTCTATCTGTCAACAGCATGTTAGCCATATGGCCTTGAAATGTCAACAATGGGAGGCAGTTTTCGCTTTGGCTGACTTTTGCATGTCCACAGCACTTTTGTTGCCAAAACTTCCTAGTGTAGCTATCACTATCATTTGTGTCACACTTCTTGCACTGCCTGTTGGAAATCAGCCCCTTTTCTGACAAGATGATATTCCTTTCAGTCACTGGTGCCAACAGCAGAAGCAGATATCAGAGTAGGGGCCTGAATTTTTCAGGATCAATTTAAACTACAAAATTCATGTTTACACAAGTTGTTTCCAAGTCATATTAGTACATAGTTTATTCTTTCCTCTATAGGCTGAAAATAACATGGAATAATCATACACTAAATAAAATGTAGTAACACTACCAACAGCAGGAATTCTGGGAGACTACAGGGAGATTAACCACTTGTCAAACTCAACCCAGAGCAAGAGTAGATGACAGTGATTAAAAAAGCACAAGCCTTCTAAACAAGTGCTTTTGCTGTCCTTGTCACTAGAGGAACTCACTAAGGGCTCGTCTAGACTGCTTTCCTCTTCCAAAAGAGGAAGTGCAAATGAAGCGCTCATTTACAAATCTCACACTTCATTTGCATATCCTCTTCTGATCCCTTTTGCAGAAGAGATTTTTGCAAAAAAACACAACAGTCTAGATGGGGGGGAGGTTGTACAAAACCCCCCTTTTTTGAAAGAACCCTGTAAGCCTCACTTTTTTAGGAATAAAGGTTCTTTTGAAAAAGGGGGATTTGTGCAAACCCCCACTCCCATCTAGACTGTTTTTTTTCCCTGCAAAAACCTCTTCTGCAAAAGGGATCGAAAGAGGATTTGCAAATGAAGCGCGAGATTTATAAATGAGCGCTTCATTTGCAGTTCCTCTTTAGGAAGAGGAAAGCAGTCTAGACAAGCCCCAAGATAAATGTAAGATAAACAGAGACATAGTCTGATAGCCAGATCCAGATCCCATTGAAATCATTGGGATTTCACTAGGAGGGTGGTGAAGCAGTGGAATGGGTTACCTAGGGAGGTGGTAGAATCTCCATCCCATGAAGTTTTTAAGTCCTGGCTTGAGAAAGCCCTGGCTGGGATGATTTATTTGGGCTTGGTCTTGCTTTGAGTAGGGGTTGGACTCAATGACCTCCAGAGGTCTCTTCCATGCCTGATTTCCATTGACTTCTGTGGTACATGGTAGACCCCCTGTGGTTTGTCATTCTCATTTGTACTATGTAAATAATATTCTCTTAATAATGAGAACAAGTAAAAATGCTCATTCTTTTTCATGGGAAAAATTGATTTTTTTTTCCTAAATGGAAAGGGAAAGTATTTGGGGGAATTACGAAACATTATTTTTTTCAGTGCTCAGAAATAGATTTTGCTAAAAAAAATCTTGGTTTTGAAAACCAAAACCAGATTTTTCCCTATAAACTGAAACAAAAGCTAGGTATTTTTACTGAAAACTAAAAATGTGAATAGAAAAACATTTGATGTTTTTTTAAACTCCAGAAACATGGAAAATTTTGACCAAAATAAAAATTTCCCCAAACCATTGCATCTCTGGTTTTCATTTTAAAAATTGTTTAGCTAAATTTCAATCAGCAAAAATAATTACCCACCATTTGTAAGCATGCTTCAGTTGTTGCATAGGAAAGGAAAGGAAAGGAAAGGAAAGGAAAGGAAAGGAAAGGAAAGGAAAGGAAGAGTGACAACATATAAGTAGTGTATATTGCACAAATTCACTGTATTGTGTAGAATCAGCTAGTGTTCCATCGATCCTGCTTACCAGTGGTAGGCAACCTGTAGCCCATTGGGGTTCTGTGTGTGGCCCACAAGACATTTTGTTTACTCTTGCCCATACGCAGGGTTGCCAGATTCTACTGGTTTCCACCCACATTCTTTCCTGCTGGTATTACTAAAGCGACACGCACATAAAACAAGGGCATGTGAATTGAGGTATGTGCTGAGTGCACGCAAGTTGACTGTGAAAGCTGTGTGTTCCCTCTTCATCCAATCAAAATGCTGCTCCAGTTCAATCAGCACACCATGCAAATTCTAGGTATGCGAGTGCATAGCGCAACAACCCTATGTCTAGAGTCCCTCATAGTTATGACAATTTTTGTGGCCCACTGAGATGGAGGGCCACTCATGCCGCCCACTCACTAGCCTATGCTGCATAGTAGATAAGCTAAATGGAGTTTCACCTGTGCCTCATAGGTGCATGTGAAGTGTGATCTGTAGGAGGGTATTTGGAATGCTCTGAAAACTCCCTGCATGCTTGCATACTATATAAAAAGGAGAACACAAGTCCACATCATTTGTTGCTTTGTTGAGCAGTGTTTTTTGTTGACTTGAATAGGGTTGGATCCGCCCCCGATGTGCAGAGTGGATGGTTTATCTGCTGCCTAGCAAATAGTTCCATATCATGGAATCACTGTATTTTATCCATTTCCCTAGACAATTCCATACAGAAAGTGTATGAAAAAAGCACTAGTTGCAAGGGGAAGTTCTTTATTACTAGAAATATCAAAGTTAAGTTTGCACACACAAGCTTAACTCTGCCCCCTTTTGGGTATGCAGTACGTTACACCTCTTTCATTACAGGATAAGACACTGGCTGCGTCTAGATTGGTATGATTTTCTGGAAATGCTTTTAATGGAAAAGTTTTCCGTTAAAAGCATTTTCGGAACAGAGCGTCTAGATTGGCACGGACGCTTTTCCGCAAAAGTACTTTTTGCGGAAAAGCATCTGTGCCAATCTAGATGCGCTTTTCCGCAAAAAAGCCCCAATCGCCATTTTCACGATCGGGGCTTTTTTGCGGAAAACAAATCTGAGCTGTCTACATTGGCCCTTTTGCGCAAAAGCTTTGCGCAAAAGGGACTTTTGCCTGAATGGTAGCAGAATAGTATTTCCGCAAGAAGCACTGATTTCTTACAATAGGAAGTCAGTGCTTTTGCGGAAATTCAAGTGGCCAGTGTAGACAGCTAGCAAGTTTTTCCGGAAAAGCGGCTGATTTTCCGGAAAAACTGGCCAGTCTAGACACAGCCACTGTGTTTTCAGCATGACACCCTCTGCCAGGGTAGCTGGTAGTTATACTGATAAAATCCTCTACTGTGGATGCAACTTACACACACACACACACACACACACACACACACACACAAAAGAGTACCGTTAGTTGATTGCAGGTGTGATTTTTATATATCTATAATTATATAATTTCTTAACCAACATAGCTATGTCAGCAAATATGTTAAGTGAAGATCTCGTGTGGGTGTGTGGATTGGAAGATTGGATGGGGAAAGGACATGTAGTAATTGAGGTAGGCAGCGGAGGAGATTTTGCAGAGTGCAATGACTGAGATTGGGGGAGGGAGGACGCAAATTGAGCAATGAGGGAGAAGAACCAACAACAGATTTGGAACAAAGGAACTGCCATGGTGGATCAGATTCATGGTCCGTCTAGTCCAGTATCCTGTCTCTGACACTTGCCATCACCAGCTACTACAAAAGGTATACTAGAAATCCTGAAGTGGTCAGTTGTGAAATAATTTGTCCATTGACAGTTTCTTTCTAGCCTCTTGTTTAGATATTTGTTCATGCCCAGAAGGCCAAGCATTTATATTTAGAGTAGCTACCTCATTCTCTGAGGATCCTGAAGAGAACAGAGTTGGTGATCATGTAATTAAAAACTGCTTTGAAATACAGGGAACAGAAATAAGGTTGCACAGGGATCCTTAATTTGGAGATTTCAAGTCATGTGTGAGCTTCCTTCCTTTCAATATTTCCTGGACATAGTTTTTGTATGGAAAAGTATTTTAAATTGGGACTGTCTAGGGTACCAGGTGATTGTTTCAGATTTAGGAGCTCTATAGGTTAGCCACAGGTTTTTCACAGGGAGTGTGAATAGGGGAGGGGGGGAATTATCTCATCATTGTTTAAAAATTTTATTTTCAAACCTGCAACCCCTTAAATCAAATGGGACAAGACATGTTTGTTTTCCCATTTTTCTTCTTGGAGTGGAAACATTAGTGGAAAATCAGATCAAATTCTATTATTTACACATGCAAATATTGGAAGGTCAATAGATTTTAGCTTTTATCCAAACACCCCCTTGGCAGTAGTTCAGTAGATATTTACATTGCATTTTATTCTTGAGATTCCTCTAAATGATTTTACTTTGGTTTAAAATAAAATCTGTGCGTGATTATGCTGTATCCCTCCCCTGCTGGCACCAGGCTGAGACCATGCAGCCAAGAAAGCCAGGATATGGTTTCATTGAGGCTGGCTGGCTGCTTCTCTCCCCCTCCCCCCAACCTCTCCTGGAAGAACACTGCAGTAGCTGTGAGCTAGAAAATAAACCAACCATGTTCTCTCCCCCTCCCCCATCTGTCTTTCTTAATGCATTAAGCCAGGAAGAAAAATATAACTGTTTTTTTTCTCTGCCTGCGTAAGTCTCTTTCTCTCTATATTTCTCTCTCTCTCTGTTTCCCATTACCCTATACACACCACTTTTGTGCTTTCTTTGCCATTATGCTAGCACCATAGTTATAGTAATTAGTAGTACAGTAGGCGCTTTTCACACAGCATCAGCTTTATCTACACTGGCCTTGTTTCTAAAACTCTTCAACCGTTGCACTGACCGCATGCGCCACAGAGCTATTAACGGAGAGCGTATACGAGGAACTGCTGCTATTTTAAACACTACGCTCTCTAGCCAGGCAGCATCGATGAGTACTGTTCATTCCTATCACTGCTGCAGCCGCAATGGTGCGAGTGCCCCCAGTGAACGAGTTTTGGGGGAAATACTAGCATAGAAACCACGGTAGTGAGGACAGCTGCTGCAGGCATAGTTCTAGGCTTGCTTCCTTAACCACTGCACACAGCCATGTTTTACCCCCCAAGGGGGAGATTTTTTTAAAAGCACAGGTGATAGTTGGGCAGCTACCTCCCATTGACTTTTCATGGACACTGGCACAAAGGACTGGGGCAGCCATTTGACATTGTCACCAAAAGTGATTTAGATGCCTACTATCGGGGGGACAGGCTATAGCATGGGTTAGCTAGAATGATCCCTCCCCTGCAAAAATCAATCCACACTTGTCAAGGGACCCCCAGGTAAAACCAGAGTGGAACATGTTAGGCCAGTTTCACCAACAAACTCTGCCCTTGCTGCAAGTTTTCTATTGTCAGCAAACAAATGCACATGCGCAAAGCATGCACAAAGGTGTTTGCAAACCGGCGCCGCCTCCTGTTCAAGGTCTTTGTGACTTGGTGCTCTATGTTAAGAGATAAGCAAGCCCAAACGGTCATGTCTTTGACATCTCTTTTACCGCTTTCTATTTAAGATGGTTGACTGTGTTACATATGTGAAGAGGTCCCTTTGGCAGAAGGAGCAGAAATGAGAGGAATTTCCTAGGCTAACTTGACAATTCACGCACTCTTTAGGTTCTCAGAGACGAAGACTCATCCCAGCTTTGTCACTTGATACAACCTCCCCAGTAAGGAAACCTGCCAACAGCCCAGGGGTCCGTTGGGTAGATGGCCCACTGCGAAGTGCTCAGAGGGGGATGGGTGAACCCTTTGAGATCAAAGTCTATGAAATAGATGATGTGGAGAGACTCCAGCGGCGACGAGGAGGGGACAGCAAGGTGAGTGCACCCGAAAGGGCTGATTTCCATTTCGAGCCTAAAGGCTTGATTGTAAAGGTGATGAGCAACATCTGGGATACGCCTAGCATCTCACAGCATCAGGTTCCAAATCAACAACACTTTAAGCTCATAGATAAGCAGCTGCAGACCAAACCGGCATCAGAAACTTCCATATCACATGCTCAATTAACCTCATCTTGATTGATTTCTGTGCCCTGCCACCATCTCTGCTTGGGAGAGTGGGTGATTGTGCTTTTGCTCATTGTGATTTTGTAGCTCTTGGGGGGCCAGAATTTGCTCTTACCCAACATCATCCTGAACTTATCCCTCCCATTTTTCAAAAAGCAGCTGGAAACTCCCTGATCCAAATCATCAGCTAGTGCAAACTGATGAAGCACCTTTGAAGTCGATGGAACTACACGCACACCAACCTTTTTTCCCCCTGATAATCTCTCTTGACCTTTGTCTACAATCCTTCCCATCCTTTTTAATTCATATCACATTATTTGGCTTTTCTTGGTTTGTTTTTGTGTTCTTTCTTAATTATTAGATTATACATTACAGGCAGTCCCCGAGTTACGCGGATCCGACTTATGTCGGATCCGCACTTACAAACAGGGCTTTTCTCGCCCCGGAACTCGCGGGCGGCGGGACCACCCAGACGCACAGTGGTCCTGCCACCGCATCCTCCGGGGCGAGAAAAGCTGCTCCGGGTGTCCCTGGTCTGCTGGGGGGGTCCCCAGCAGACCAGGGACACCCCGAGCAAAGCCGCAGAGGCGCGGGGCTTTTGTTGTGGACGCCTGGGGTAGAGCAGCTGGGGTACTGCCGGGTTGGTCCTGGGGGGACCTACCCGGCAGCGCCCCAGCTGTTCTGTCCCAGGCTCCAGATTCAGCCGCTGTTGAAACTGATCAGTGGCTGATTCCAGGAAACTGGGGGCAGAGCAACTCTGCCTCTGGCTTCCTGTAGTCAGCCCCTGGTCAGTTTCAGCAGCAGCGGCTGAATCTGGAGCCAGTTCCGAGTTACGTACAAATTCAACTTAAGAACAAACCTATAGTCCCTGTCTTGTACGTAACCCAGGGACTGCCTGTATTTTAAATTGCTGTTCAGCACCCTACATATCTCACCACTTCAAAAATACAAGCATTAATGATAAGTTATTAGCATTGGTCAAAAATGCCGATGTGTTCACACAACTCTCTCCTATTTTGTTGAACATTTTTTAAATTTGATTTTTATCAGCTCTTTACTATAGAATTGCACTACTGTGTCTATTACGTAGCACGTGGATATGTATGGTGCTTTAATACAGCTGGAGATGGGTTTCCTCTTCTGAGGAGCTTAATTGTTTGGGCAAATCCTTGTGTCCTTATTCTCAAAACAAATATTGAAATGAACTGTAGCAACTTTTTTGCCAGAATTAATTTGGATTTCAAGATATTGCCCATTATTAACAAATGATACAGATATTACTGACTTTTGCTCCTCAGTCTGTATATCCTACCCTTGCTTGTGATGAGCAAAAACCAAACCAACAAAACAGAAAGTAAAACCGCCCATTCTGGCCAGTGATTTTACCTGCATGTTCCATGTTAAATGGTTTGTGATTATTATTGACTAGAAAAATGACTAACTCCAGCTTGGATTTCCCGTCCCCCCTTTTCACCTCTTCTTTCCCATCTTTTTTTTCCCCTGATTGGCAGGAGCTGATATGCTTCAATGCCAAGCTGAAAATCCTGGAGCATCGCCAGCAGAGGATTGCTGAGGTCAGAGCCAAGTACGAGTGGTTAATGAGGGAACTGGAGGTGACCAAACAGTACCTGATGCTGGATCCTAATAAATGGCTCAGTGAATGTAAGGACTTCGTTTTATCTCCTGTATTCATAAATGCCCTTGGTTTATTGCATTGAGGGGAAGCAGAAAGACTGACTGCTGCTGAGGCTGTTATGTGAGCGAGTATGTTTGTAAATTAAATTGAACTGACATGACCTGGGGGCCAGAGTTAGAGTGACTGTATTTCTAGAACCATTCCTGCATAATTCCTATTAAATGTTGACAGTAGAGCTGAACAATCTTATTCGCCCAGGAGCTGAATATGGGACTGGTACAGCATTGTAGTGGTGAATATTGCGATTGACAGATTAACGCTCATGTGTCTCAGTTCACAGCGCCAAAAAATGAGTTTTAAATTATTTTTAAAATTTTTTGGACATATGGCCTCAGACATTTCTGATTGTAGAAAAAGTATATGTAATAATTTGCCTCCTGACTCTAATGGAAATGCACCCAGAGTTAATTTGGTTCATTGTTTATAATCAGAAATGGGTGAAGTTCATAGGAATTCACCATCCTACCTTCTGTCCAAGGACATAAATAAATAAAAATAAAATCCCAGAACAAAAAGATATGAACGAACTGCAATGAACACACAAAAATCCACACTTCCAAGCTGATAAGCGACAACCAGGTTTGCTGTACATTGAAAATTTATACCAGCAGAGCTGGTGGGTGTGTGAAAAAACAGCCCTCCTAGTGACATAGCGATGCCAGCAAACCCTCCCCCCGTGTAGACATGGCAGTGCTGACAGAAAAGGGGTTCTGGAAAAGCCTCTGACATCAGTAGGGGAGATGGTATTCCTGCACTAGCAGAAAAATTCCTTGTGTTGGCATATGCTGCATCCATACTAGGGAGCTAGGCTGCCAAAGATACCCCCAATATAGTGTGGACATAGCTTCAGACACATGGGGAATCTCTGCCAGTGTGTGACTATTGCTAGATAGTTTAAAAAGTTGAATCCAGATGGGTTAGTTGCTACTTGTAATCGTCACAAGCCAATGGGACTTCCATTGCAACAGTTGCTTTTGAAAAGTTCTAATTTTCCCTTTGATAGACGGAGCTGGTCGCATTACTACAGAATCTGCGTTTGGACAGAGGGAGTCTTGTGACCTTTGCAGAAATGAGCAAGGGCATATGGACAGTTTTAAAGGTGCCCAGTTTGCACAGATCAACATTTACTCATTCATTTACACCATTGCTTCTATTTCCCATTTGAGACACAAGGCAATCTGCAAGCAATGCACAGACTCCAGGCTTTAGGATGATGCAGGTTGATGCAGGTTCAGGTTGATGCAGGAGCCAGATTCTCTTAGATCTATTTACACCACATCACTGGTGCATAAGGAACTCCAAGTTCTCTTAACTTGTCAACATTTTATGTCTCGTAAACACATATGTTAAGTTAGTCCCCATCCTACTTTAATCTATGCTGTCCAACACGTTCGACTTACTTACCCCTGGGGAAAACAGGTGTAAGTAGGCCTCGGGGATTCAAAGCATACAGGAGTGTAAGACCCCAAATTCAGCAAAGCACATACTTAAGTCTAAATCCATTCTTGTTCAGAAAAGCAGTTGTGAAAGTCATTGGGACTTGATCACATGCTGAATGAGAACAGATTAGAAGTATGTGCTTAGAGTATTTGTGTAAACACGTTGCTGAAGCAGGGCCTAGGTAAAGGGGATCTAAATCAATTTACATGGGTCTAAATTCCTCTGTCTTACACATCACTTCTGAATTTGGTCCCAATGGATCTCCATATGGGACCAAAAGATAATATGGAAAGTAAAACAGACACTTTCATGCCTCATATCAGTCAATGGAAAGTACTTATAGTGAACACTGTGCTTGATTAGAGGATCTGGTGGTTGTTTTCTGGGGGAGAGCATATGGCCCTATGAAAATGACAATGACAGGCATCAGTGATACTGCAGTAGATGGGACAGCATGACACTGGATGAAGGAATTGCTGTCAGTATTTCATATGCTAATGTGCTATTTTAGTGCTCGTTGAATATGAAGTGCAGCTTCAAGTGAAAATGCAAGCCTAGAGTTGATGATGTATACGATAGGTGTGGGCTCAAAGGTTTGAGTCAGGCCCGTATGTGCCTGTAATATGTGCGGCATTTTGTCCGCTGTCCCCATTTGTTTATTTCCTCTCTCTCAGTTGACCTGGAGCAGGTATTCGAGTTGGATTCCCTGGAGTATTTGGAGGCCCTGGAGTGTGTGACAGAGCGTCTGGAAAACCGTGTCAACTTCTGCAAGGCCCACCTCATGATGATCACCTGCTTTGACATCACTTCTAGACGTCGATAAAGGACCAACCTCAAGAAAATTTCAAACTACCGCCCCCTTCCTGCTCCTTTTGAATAGCACCCCAAAGACAACAGAATGAGGATGAAGGTTGGTGTCAAGTTTTGACTGTGTGAGAGAAAAGAGATTTTCTTTATAACACCGAAGACTAGTAGAAAAAAAATTAGATGAACGCAACAACGCTGAGACGTAAGGATGTCAATTTCCTTAGCCTGAAAGAGCACTTTTAAGGACATGTTTGTAAATAAGAACTGCTGACAGAAGTGACTTCTTCCCCTGTGTTAGCTGAGGGAGGAAAGGGGTGGTTATAGGATGGACTACATTTGAGAGCTTCATAAAAAATTATTACACAAAAGACTATTTAAGTGCCTTGCAAATCTTTATTATCCAAACATTTATGTTCATACTTCCTTGTGTACATATGGTGCTAGTCAAGAAAAGTAAAAAGAAACAAAATCAAACATTTTTGAAATGTATTTACAGCTTTTCTCTTGGTGTTTTCTCCTATTTCAGACTTGCTGTTTCTAAGTAACTTGTGTTTGTAGAGATATTTCCTAATCAGTACAGCATATGAATAAATGTTAACTGTCTTTTATTGTTACCGGGTAAGGCCACTCAAAGAGAACATTACCTCTCCCAGCTGGTTCTAAATCTGTTGCTGGCAGAGAGTGTGGTTAGTTTGGACCCTCTTGCTCTTAGTTTACCGGTTAAAGACACTGTTCCTGTCAATAGAGTTATATGGTACCATGGAAGAGGAGAAAGAACACTATTACAAAGCAATTAGTACAATGTGTTTCATTGGATGTAATGCTGCCATTTGTTCTCCCTTTACATGTACTCTTTATCCTTGTACTGGTGATGCCCAAGTTATGGGTGAAGAGACATTTTATCTCAACCTCCTATTTTCAGGGTGCTTTCTGAAAAATTACTTTTTAAAATGAAAGTTTCTCATGCTTATCAGTCCAAAACGGAATGATTTTTTTTTGGGGGGGGGGAGGAGGAATAGCTAGTGACATTTAATTGGATTGCTTTTTGAGTTATTGCGCTTTTAACACATTTTTCATCTGCTCTTTTTGTGCATGGATCATTCCACAGTAATAGCTATAAGTTGAGGAACACATACTCTGAGAGTACACAACACTTTGGGCAGGAAAAGTATGTCGTTTTCTATACCACATGGGCCAAATGCACATCAGGTATCCAACTGTGCCTGTGAGCAAACATAATGGCTGCGTCTAGACTGGCAAGTGTTTCCGCAAAAGCAGGTGCTTTTGCGGAAACACTTGCCAACTGTCTACACTGGCCACTTGAATTTGCGCAAGAACACTGACGATGTAATGTAAGATTGACAGTGTTCTTGTGCAAATACTATGCTGCTCCGGCTTGGGAAAAAGCCCTCTTGCGCAAATGCTTTTGCGCAAGAGGGCCAGTGTAGACAGCTAAAAACTGTTTTGCGCAAAAAAGCCCCGATGGCGATCGGGGGTTTATTGAGCAAAACCGCGTCTAGATTGGCACGGACGCTTTTCCGCAAAAGCGTCCGTACCAATCTAGATGCTCTTTTCCGCAAATGCTTTTAACGGAAAAACTTTTCCGTTAAAAACATTTGCGGAAAATCATGCCAGTCTAGACGTAGCCATAGAGATAATTGCATGTGGGAAGAAATGCTGTTGTATTTATTTCAATGCATATGAGCACTTGCATTTTTTATTTTATAGCACATTGAATTATTTGGCACATTGTCTTTTTTGTTTATTAAACTACACACACAAATAGAGAGATTCTACTCTGTTACAGCTAGGCAACCCTGTTGTAGTCAGTGGTGTTATATGGGAGCAAATACTGGCAGACTATTCCAATATGCCCCTCTTCAGAAATGCAGTCACATTTTAATAGTTATATAACATTATTAGTGTATTTCTGATGGGCCTCCTCCTCTCCCCATTAATGTCCAAGGTGATGTTCTCATTGACTTATCAGCTCAATCAGCAATGTTGGTTTGGATGCTGATTCTGCAGTGAACTCCAGCAAAGGGACCTTTGCACAGAGCCTCAGTGAAGGGGCTTCTCATGAGCACGGGGACCCACCTACTTAGAGCTCTAGGTTGAACGTTCCTTGTAAATCAGGATGTCTCTTACTTGGTGGACTTGATGCTGCCTGGACACACACTATGTATGTAGAACACCAAGTCCTTTGTATGCAATGAATCAGATGAACTGATGGCACTAGGCAAAGGCTTAATATATAAAATGCTACACATGCACGTGAAACAATTAATGTGGAGTCCATAAACTGGAGATTCCTAAAGTGTGCACATATGAAACACCCCAGCTATTGTACTGTTTTACTGCAGCTTTAAGCATCTGTGTAAACTTTGTTCAACAGACAAAGAGCAGGGAGCTGCTGGGAGGCATAATTATTCCTCAGTTGAAAACAAGCTGAGTAATGTTGGCATGTTGTGTGTGTACACAATAATATTAAGAAACTACAGGCAGATTACCAGTGGAAAGCAGTATTTTCAAAGCAAGCAAATACTGGAGGCAAACAAAGTGATTAGGCTGGCAAATAGTAAACACAGAAAACATGTTAATACCTGACTTGGTGAGTAGATTGTACTGTACTGCTGGCTCCCATATTGTCTCATTTTGCAGATCACTTACAAAGATTTTATTAAGTTTCTGTAAATCATTTTTCATCACTTGGATGCACAGAATGTGAGAGTACAGTACCTACCTGTTGACTGCAAGAAATAGGCTCAGTGATCATAAAAGTTATGGTCTTGAATACTGAGACCGCATGTTTAGTGGCGTTACAGATGTAGATTCCAAGATATTACAGAGAAGTCTCCCATTTATCTAACATGTTTGTAGTACTGCTATAGTAGTGTAGGATACGAGTGTAAGAAGGGCAATGCACCAAGGTCTGTCAGGGAAAGACATGAGCTTTCGGGTGTTCCCAGCTCTGAAGAAGGGCTCTGTGGAGCTTGAAGATATCTCTAGGAGTCCTTTCAAATGATACATTATACTGTATACTGGCTTAACTTTGTTAGTAACAATGGACCAAATACATCCTTCATGCAGCCCCAATGAAGTTACATCAAGGATGAATTTGACCTACTGTAGTATTTATTTGCTGCATGTAATCACAATGCTTACAAATATTTTACTTATGGTACAAAGAGTTAGTTAATAAGGACTAACAAATCCACCACAGATCAGTATTACGTACTACAGTCATTTCTTTGTAGCATATATGGGCCTACTTCATGATCTACTACTGTACTTTTGAGACGTACAATGGTTTAATGCATAAATGGAATGAAAATCTGCCAGAATTTTACCACCAATGCTGCCAAATTTCTGCTCAGGTAAAAATAGCAAATTGGGACTTGACTTGCCTCTAATTTTACGTCAGCTACTCTTGTAAGACACAAAATGGATCATTCAGAAATATTTATTTCCTGATTACTGAAAGACCATGTTTTATAAATGGCCCAAAAATTCTACAAGTCACAGCAAGGAAAGCCCACACTTTTTAGCAGCTAGCAACATAAATGCTACTCTAATATTGATTTTAAAAGACAAGAGGAAATACCTTCCTTATCCAAGTGCAACTTGACAGAATACTATGGTCTGCATACTGGAACATTTTTTCAAATTAATGGAGTGACAGGAAGTGAGAAGCACTTCCTGGATATGTGCATTCACTGGACGTTTCAAGTGTAGCAAAGTTGGCTGTAATTAGGTTTCAAAGAGAACATTCTGTCGGCATGAATGGGAGGTGGTCAGGTTTCTAAATGAAGACTGAAAGACATATCAAGGTACTGCTTTGCATTGCTATGGCTGTCCCAGGGCCTGGAAGGACATTTTGGGTTTAATTCTGAACTCACACACAGATACCTTCACTGCCTCCTTATTTATGGTAGATCTGACTGGGGCTTTTCTTTCTTAAAAATGAATTCAAATCAAAGCCAGATCTGAAAACCCTGGATTCTGGAGAAGTTTGGACCTCATCTGGTCCTATAGTCTATAACAAATTAAAAACTGAAATCCCAATAGGAGACCACTTTGTAGAAGGCTGGAGTGGTCACTTCTGACACTGGGGAGCATAGCAAAGGTTATAGAAAAAACAGTAATTTTGAATAATTCATTCACCTATAAGCAAGCAACAGGATTTCTTGGAGAAATAACTACACAAAAAGTGATACTGGCCCTATCCTTTCCTAAAGCAACATTGCATAGTTATAATGGTCCTGAATCACTCTTACTTACTCAGGTATGACAGAGAAACAACCTCATTAAAATCACCAGAGTGACAGCTGGGTAAAAATTGGTTAAGGGGAATTAGTCTCATTGTTTTGCCCACTGCCTTACTGTACTGCCAGTTGTAGACATGGATAGGATTCTTCTTTTCTATCCTTGTGTGACACAGCCTGACCCTGCAAGAACTCTATGGCAGAGAACAACTCTGTAAATCTTGCCTGTAATCTCTGAATCCTCTGTACATCATTCCTCTAACTTTCAACTAGAAAAAGGTTGGAGGATTAAGAAGTACAATTGCAATACCATTTTCCTATGGCCATGCTGCATAGGAGGTAAATATAAGGCTCATAAGGGTCTTTCTTTCCAGCTCGCAGCATGGGAATTATAGTGGTGCCACTAGGAAGTCATGCATGTCAAGCATTTACAGTACAAGAGACTAGCCAGTGTCTTTCTTTAATATGCATTCCCTAACATGGTTCACTCAAAAATAGCACCTATAACTCTAAACTTCCAATTTTGCTTTTGTTTCTGGGTTAAAAGCAACAATATAATACATGCTCATGCAGGTAGACTGAAACAAAGACATGATGTGATGGAACATGGTAGAATAAGTGTTTTTGCCACTTGTGACCAACCTGGCGCTAAGATGTACATTACGCAGTTCACCATAGGAATATGCCATTCACCCTCAAGACTCTTTTTATACAAAAGTTAGATATCAAACTTTTTAATTGGTCCTGGTTTTTTTCCCCACCTATTCTTCAACCCATAAAGCTAGGTTGTGCTAATTCCCATGTAGTGACAGAAATTTTAAAGCCTACAAAAATGATCCAAAATAGCTTTTCTATGTATTGGGATATCATGGATTTAAGGTGAGATATCTTACAACCACCAATGTTACAAGCACTAGACTATATAGCAATTTCAAACTTGAAATCTTTGCTCTCCAATAAGATAAAGCTTGTCTGTGTAGCCCTCGTGGCTTGTAAAATAGTAACCTTAAGCCTCTGACTTGAAGCAGATTGACTGAGACTTTTAAATCAGCGGTTTAGCACCGTGGTGCTCAACCTTTCCAGACCATTGTATCCCTTTCAGGTGTCTGATTTGTTTTCCACACACCCCAAGTTACACCTCACTTAAACATTGTGTGCTCACACAATCAGACATAAAACTACAAAAATGTCCCGATGCATTATTACTACAAAATTGCTTACTTTTTCATATATACCATATTATAAAATAAATCAATTAGAATATAAATATCGTACTTAAATTTCAGTCTATAAAGCAGTATAAACAAGTCATTGCCTGAATGACATTTAAATTTGTACTGACTTCGCTAGTGTGTTTTATTTAGCCTGTTGAAAATAGGCAAATACCTGGATTAGTTCATGTACTCACTGGAAGACTTCTGCATACCCCAGAGGATAGCTACTCCTGGCTGAGAACCAATGGTTTAGCAGATCTGTGTTTGGAGGACTGGTTGAGGCTGCTAAGAGGTTTGGGTTGCTGGAAGAAATTCTCCTTATGATGATGGATTGGTGGGGAGGGTGCTGGTGATGAGGTCAAATGTATCAGGTTTATCCCAGGATTGCAAAATCAAGCAATTTGTTCCATTGGTATCATAAGCATTGCATATTTTCCAATGTAAAATATTTATGCATGGAGACATGATTTCATACATCAGCTGATGGATGACTGATCTTATTTCTTATCAAGCTCGATCCATGTCTCTCCCCTTAAATAAAGGTACAAATGTAGGGCAAAAATTCTACTGCTACTAAAATCTCCAGGGGGTTTGTCATAGACTGCAATACAAGCAGTCCTTTACATACTTTTACTATTTGTTTTGTAGCTAGTTAAAAGACCTATATGGTAGCACTCAACCAGAGCTGGCTGATGTTCTGTATTCAGGGATTAAAACAGGTTTCCAAGCATCCACAGCAAACACAGCTATGAATGATTTGTCAACTCATAGTAATCCCTGTTTGTTCCATTGATGTTGCACTCCCCATGGGGTTAGCCGAGCACCTGAACAGCCACATGCACCCTAGAAAATAATAAACAATTTTATTTTATTGACACCGTCTAGTGTTCTCTCTCCCTTCTCCAGGAAAAAAAAAAGTTTTGCTTTAATAAACCATCATAGCAAAGCCGCCTTTTCTGATCTAGCTCCCATGGAAGTCAACAGATATTCCACTGATTTCACTGACAGCTCAGGCCTCTTGGTGTGGACATCCAGCTGATCATTTAAGGTAGCAGGTGATTTTTAGGAAGCAGGAGTGTTTGGGTGATTCTGTTTTCCCTCAGAAAGGAAGTATTCAAAAGCAAGCCATTAGCTATGGGTGACAGTCTTTGAAACTAACTTCAAAACACTCCCAGAACAAACATTCTTTGAGTGGCCCTACTCAGCTATTGAGCATACTTTATAATAATGGTAATAAAATGGTGCTTGAGGCAGTTTCAGCTATACCTATATTACATATACTCTATACATGGATGTATTCACTCTATAGAGCGTGTGTGTGCGGGTGGGTAATTACATATAACACACACACATATACTATGTATACATAGATATTAACTTTTCTAAATTTGAGTTCCTTCCCTTCTGATAGCTGAAGCTGCTGGTAACTAACATCCACATATTCTATGTATGAAGGATATAATTTATTTGTAAACTCAGGATGTTCTTGTTTTATAGAGTTGCTTGTATTTTATAATTTATTTACACATCATGGTTGGAAATGCTTATCTAAGTGCTATGCATTGAAGTGTCCATTTGCTGAATCCATTTCATTCTGTCTGTGGCTATGTTCTCTCTCATAGTGACAGTGTTATAAAACTGGGTTGTGGAGTGGACACGCTGATGTATCCTGAAATTATGCTGGGTCTGAGAATGGAAATGTCCTCAAGAAGATGGATCAGTAGCAGACATATATTTTATCAGCTAAATTTTATTAGAATGGAAAGACGAAACAGACAGCATGAGGACAAATTAAGAATCCAGAAAGTCATAGCCATTTTGCAAGTTGATCGTATATGAATACATTGAGCCTTTTGCCATTAAAAATGTAAAGTTTACTGTTTTGCTGGCTAAAATCTCTTGCCTTTTGTGGTACATGAGGTGTGAAAAAATTGTCAAAATATGATGGTTGAAAAAAATCAAAATATAGTGGCATTAAATGTTTACTTTTATCTTCTTGGTACTTGTGCTTCCCAGCCCAGGAAATCTTGCTTGGAATGAAAGGCGTCTTTATGGAGTGAGGGGAATGTTTGTTTTTTAACCCACAGGATATTGTGATGTTATGGTCTGAGAGAGAGAGAGGAAATAAAACACCTCTCTCAACTAGTTCTACCAGCGAGGCACTCTCTAAGAAACAGATCCCTCAAGTCTGGCGCTGGAGGAACTGAACAAAAAGAAAAATAACTACGGCACCATGAACAGCAGCAGAAGGAAAGTACAATCATGGGGCCTAAATCCATAACCTCTACTCACCTGAGTAGCTCCCTCCAACTCAGTTGGCCATGCAGGTAAGACTCCTCATGTAACTAGGTGGCTATGGAATCAGGAGCCAAGGAGAATCCAGAAGAAAAAAAACATAGCTTCATAGTTATGCTCCTTTTTTTCCCCCCTCTATTGGTCATGTCCGTTTTCCTTAGGCCAAAGAGCAGATAGATACCTTCTTTCCTGTATGGGTAAAAGTGTGGGTTTAGCATTCAAAACCCTCCCTCCTCTGAGCGATGGAGGTGCCAGGTACAGCTAAATGTTCAATGCTGACAACTAAACATTCTCCAAAGTAACCTTTGATAAACTAGGTACCTTTCCTTCAATGTCTTCTAGGGAATGTCTGTCACAGCCAGGGGGAATGTGATTTAGTTTTCTGGGGCAGGTTTTGAAGCGCAGCCAACAGGGTATTATCTAATCCATGTGTGGTCCTGCACATAGAAAATAAGTTGGGTTTTTTTCCTCTTTAAAGAAAGGAAACAGTCTGAGACCTGCTTAGAAACATATATGCAGCGCTTTTATGAGCAGTATGAATAGTCTGTCCTTAAGGCAGAATATTTTTTCATTTATATTTTAAATTATTTTGCAAACACTTTCCTCTTTAAAAGCCTTTTCTGTCCTCTAGGCCTGACCTGTTTTGTGGGTAAAACCATTGCATACAGATTGGAGATGGGGCTGGGGGCTAGTTTTCTGAATAATTGTGAGGGGTTGCAGACACATAGCGCAACCACGTATGCAAATCAATAAGCTACCGGTGGCCACACAGAAGCTAGATTTCAAAGATGCAGGAGATGGATTGACAGAGAGGAGAAAACGTTTCTATGCCTACCTTTACTTTTCGGGTGGGACAGCCCAGGTATATGACTCGCCAATAATATGACCGCTGCCATTGCCCTGGGCAGGTAATTTCAATATTGATGCTTCTCCACCATTATGGCAAATGATGTCGTAGCATGGGTCTCTTAGGCTGTATTCTGGGAACTGTGTTGCTCATCTAGATAGATATTTGGGGGGTGGTGAGAAGGAGATTTAGGCTGAAAGCAGGTCCCACATTTAAGAGAATTATTTAATGATTTGCTTGTTCTCAAGTATCAATCACCTTAAGGCTAGACTGACTCTTAAGGGCAAGACTGCTGGGAACAGTGGGTGGGAGAAGGGAAGGTCTCTACTCTGGGTAGGTGAACAATCTTATCACTGAGCTAGAGGGCGCAAGGGGTCACGCCACCACCTCATTTTATTTTTGTGAGCGAGGGCTGACTAGGTTTAAGTGTCCAACTCTAGGGGAAAGTTCGTGGCTGTCAAGCCCAAGTGGCAAGAGGCATCTCTTGTTAGAAGAGTGGGGCTCAGGTGGCATGGCCCACTGCCTCGCTCAGGTGATGCCTATGCAGACAGAGGGGCTGCCAGACTGAATTTCAGTTAATGGTGTTGCAACACCTTTCAAATGTGGCCCAAACACTTCGTTGTCCAGATGGAGGGGTGGCTGGGCAACAGACTACATGGGGTGTCTGCTCCTGGAAGGCCAAGATCGGGAGTCCACCGAGAATCTGACTGCTGGCAGCACCTGTGCATGCATGGCATGGGTTAGAAAGAACGGAGGGAGAGCCTGGAGAGTGGAGGGGAAGGAATGAGCAACCAGAACAGAATCCCTACTGCCAGGGAGCAGATTTTGCCCTCTCCCTGCCATAAAATATCTGACATGGTGCCACGGCTCCACTCAGCTATGTGGATAAGCAGCATGGGGCTCCCCACCTAGAGGAATAGGGGCAGGTCTTCTCGCCCATGGCTCTTGAGCTCAAGAAGAGCTGAAAAGGTGGGAGGGCATTGGACATGAGGAAGGAGACAGTCTATATTGAGCAGATGAACAGAAGCTAAGTTACCTCAGATCTCATAGCTCACCACAGATTCCCAAGGCTGATTGTGTACCATGGTAGAGTTCTAATTTGTTAAAGTCCTCCCACATAGTTGGCAGCATTGGAAAGCTTGGAGCCATAGGAGAAGAAGGGGTGTGGGGTGTGTGTGTCTCTCTCTATATATCTATATCTATACAATGTTCCACTGAAGGGCCTCATGACCTCCAAGAGAAAGTTCAGAGTTCCTGTCTATTTAATCCTCAGTTATTCCAGCAGCCAGCCCTTACCTGGGATCAAACCCAATCCATCGAGAAGAATGGGCTGCTGAGGAGGGTTCATGTTATCACTTGCACTCTCTTCCCTTTGAAAGGCAATCACATGGGTTTAGAAACCTCACATCCAGCCATACAGCAGATTTCATGCCAACCAACTGGCAAGAGAACACACGCAGCTGTCTGTGTCTGGCGCACACCAGTGTTTTCATTGCACATCGCTTAGCTACCCTGGATCAGCCAGACGTGGGCGTGCCTGTGTTTGTGTCTGCATCTAATCCCCAAATGTGCGGCAGAAAGTCAGCAATAAGGCGGCCTCGCTCCTATGGCAGAGGACGGTAACAAAAACGTTTGCCATTAATTTCAATGGAGTTCTGCCTCCTGCCTCTCTGTTCAGCTCCCCCCACATGTAGGACAGAGGGAGCATGGAGACGGCTTTGTGTAGGTGTAAGAAATGCAGCTGCTCAGCAGTAGTTGTTCTAACCAGGGCTAGAGCAGGCCATGGTAAATTCTATGCAGGGGACCCAGACTGCCCCTTTTCCACCCACCCCACAAGCATGGTGTTATGCTACCGGGGATTCTCCTGACTACTGCTGTCCCTAGTGCCCCCTTCAGCAGTTGGTAGGGAACAACACTTTGTGTGTTGAGCCCCATCCCACAGTGCAATGGCCTGGGTCCAAGGCTGCAAAAGTCAGAGCTGTGGAGACGTAGTCCCATCCTTCAATTACATATGGGCAAGGAAACTATGGCCCAGTTTTATTAAAGCTCCTACATCAGTGCTGAGCAACTTGCAGCCAGAGGGCCTCATTCAGCCCCTCAGGGTTCTGTGTGGCCCACAAGAAATGTTGTTTACTGTTACCCACAATTCTGCTGGTTTCCAGCCACACAGGTTTTTTTTTTTCCCCCACCTAGTATTGCTATAGCGCGGTGCTTCTCGAAGTGGACTGCAAAACCATGTTGAGAAAGCTGCTATCTGGCTGCGTCAGTGTATTTATTTACCAGCGCCAGGGCCACGGAGCCTCGTGGCTCCCACTGGCTCCAGTTTGCTGTTTGCAGCAAAGGGGAGGCACAGGATGCGGCAGCCCAGCCCACACCGCATCCCGCAGTTGCCCTTGGCTGCAAACAGCGATCTGGAGCCAATGGGAGCTGCTAGGCTCCGTGGCCCTGGCGCTGGTAAATAAACACACTGGCGCAGCTGGATAGCAGCTTTCTCAAAACACTGCTACAGTGACATGCACGTAAAGCAAAGGAACGTGAAATGAGGTGCGTGCTGATCGCACACAACACTGAGAGAGCCATATGCTCCCTCTGCATTCAATGTGCTGCTGTGGTTCAGTTGGCACATCCTGCAAATTCTAGGTATGCAAGCGCCATTAGCAAAACTACTTTATCCCGGCAGAGCATCTTGGTTATAACAATTTTGTGACCGGCCCGTTGAGATGAAAGAGCCTCTCGCCCGCCTAGGTTGCCCATGCTTAATGGAAGATACACAGTATTCTACAAGCTGCATCAAGGGAGCCCAGCCTTGTTACGGCAAATAATGCCACCACCATTTTTAGCCTCATTTTCACGGACAAGTGGTGTTTGAGTTCTGAATATTCTCTGCAGAGCCAGTTAAAATGCTGGAGCGTATAGTGAAATTCATGGCCATTCTGCCAGAAAGCCTCTGATCCTTGGAATTTGCAAATCTTCTAAGTTGATTGATCTCTATTGTTTCTGTTTAGAAGCCAAAAACAATGGAGACAACTAGCAGCAGCAAATCCTATTTTGTTGGTATTCAGAAATAGCTACAATTAATACCAAAGTGGCATATAGGAGATACAGAAAGGATGGTCACAGAAGCAAATGATACCTAAAATAAAATTCTAGCCCAACAAGGAAACACTCTACTCAAGGTCCAGTTATAGTTAAAAAATTAGAATGATCAAAATAGTTCTTTCCACAGTAAAAGAATAGTCCTAGCTATCTCTTACTTCTCTCAGTGAAATTTCCTAGGAAGCACTGAATTGTCTCTACCTGTGGGGCATCATGGGAAATGGCTACCTCAGAAGTAGTGCTGCAGAAAGGGATCTGGGGGTCACAGCAGATCGTACAGTAAATATGAGCAAACAGTGTAACGCGCTTGCAAAGAAAAGCAAATATTCTGGGACGTATAGTAACAGGAGTGCTAAATGAAGACATGAGAATTATTTCTTCTGCTCTATACTCTGCACTGATTAGGCCTCGGCTGGTTTACTGTGTCCAATTCTGGATGCCACATTTCAGGAAAGATGTGGACAACCTGGAGAAAGTCCAGAGAACAGCAAAATGATTAAAGCTCGAGAAAACATAACCTATGAGGGAAGACTACCGGTGTTTGTTTAATATGACAAAGAGAAGACGGGTGGGTTACACCAGCGATGGGCAAAATATGGTCCGTGGGCCAAATTCGGCCTGCCAGGATCCTCCGGGTTGCTAATGGCCCACATCCCAATGGGACACACAGGCAGACTGCCTGCCGTGGACCCACATGCTACTCAAAGTTGCCAGCTGCTGAGACAAGCGCATCTGTGCACGTTTGCCCCTTGTGGGGAGGGCAGCAGGTCTCTGCGCCCTGCCCCCATTCCCCGCACCCGCTGCACAGCTCCCATTGGCCAGAAACCCAGGGGCGGGGCCTGTGGGCGTTACTTGTCTGAGCAGGGACCTGCTGCTCCCCTCTGTGAGGGGGTGTGCAGACATGCCTGCCCCTGCAGCTGGCCACTTTGAGCAGCGTGTGGGGCCAAGGCAGGCATCCTGCCTGAGCACCCCACTGGGTCACCAGTTAGGTATGTTAAAAACTGTGTAAAACTGTAACCATGTAACCACTAACAATCCTAGCAGTTACACACACTGCAGGCTCTGTAGTATAACTTCTATACTGCAGCGCAGGGTGAGAGTCGGCTTCCCAGGAGCAGGGCCAGCCGGCTCTCAGGGAGCCAGGTAACTTTTATTTATATTGAAGAGCCCTGCAGTGAAGCCAGCTCCCAGGATGCAGGGCCAGCAAGCCCTGCTCCCTGGGAGCCAATGTGTAACCATAATGGAAACGAACAAGCTGATTCCCCAATGCGGTGCCCACGGGCGCCATAGCACCCGCCGGACCATTTCTGCGCGCCCACCAAGTGATTGGGGCCGGCCCCACCCCCAGGCGTGCAACACAGGGGTGGTGCCAGCCCCTGGGCGCTGCAGCAAAGCGCATGGGCTGTTCCAGCCCACGCACGCGGTGCATGGGCATCTCCGGCCCTAGGCACGCGGCACAGGAGTGGCACCAGCCCCAGGCATGCAGCGCATGGGCTGTTCCAGCCCCGGGCACGGGGCGTATGGATGGCCCCGCCCCTGGGCGTGCAGCACAGGAGCGGCGCCAGCCCCGGGAGTGCGGCACATGGGTGGCACCGGGCACGCGCGCAGCCCTGCCCCATGGCCCATATGCGGCCCCACCCCTGGGTGCCCAGCGTGTAAGTGGCCCCACCCCCGGGCGCCCAGCAGCCCCAAAAGGTTGGGGACCACTGGTTTAAACGGTTACACGTTTACCTCCCTACCACAGACCGGGAGATGCCTATGCTAAGTGCCTCCCAGATACAGCCCTGCACCTGGCACCCCAACTCCCTTCCACACCCTGCACCTCAATCCCCTGGCCAGAGCTCCTTTCAGCACCCAAACTCTGTCCCAGACCACCCCCCTCCCATTAATATTGTAGAAAAGTGCAGGCCATTACAGCACTTGGGGGTGGCTGTGGAAATGATTGTACTCCCCAGGCTACACAATAGCAGTTTTCAAGAAAATAAATGTTACTAAAAGGAGGAGGGAGAAAAACTGTTCTTAATCACTGCGACTAGGAGAAGCAGCATTGGGCTTAAATGGCAGCAAGGGTGGTTTAGACTGGACACTAGGAAAAACTTGCCAGAGCAGTTGAGCATTGGAATACATTGCCTAGAGAGGCTGTGGCATCTCCATCACTGAAGATTTTTAAAAGCGGCTAGACAGACACTTGTCAGGGATGGTCTAGATCAGTGGTGCCCAAACTTTTTGGCATCACACCCCCTTTTTGATTTTGAGAAACCCTCATGCCCTCCCACCCCAAATAGCAGCAAAACTTGTTGAGAGAAAAAAAAAGAACTTACTGGGGCAGAAAAACAAAAATAGCAGCAAAATTTGGGGGGGGAGGGGGCTGGATCACCTCATGCCCCCCCTGGAATTTCTTCATGCCCCCCCCAGTTTGGGAACCCATGGTCTAGATGGTACTTGATCCTGCCATGAATGCAGGAGACAGGGCTATTTGACCTCTTGTGGTCCACTCCAGTCCTATCATTCTATGATAGGTTCATCTCCCATGTACTGTAATACTTTTGTTTCCATTTAGTGTGCAGATGCTGGTGGCCTCTGATACACAGATCAAATCAGATGATTGGGTGGTCCCTTCTGGTCTTAAACTCTTTGACCACTAGAGATGGTTTGATGCCTTATTCTTTTCTAAAGCCATAAGGCCAGGGACTTTGTACATGTCCTGGACAGATTATGCTGACTGGCCTCTGCAGTAATAACAATCCGAGCATCATGAAAAGAACAGTTAGAAAATACGTGTCAGTGAGTCTGAAAACCCGATGGGCGCGGATTCATGATAGTTGCATCAATGGGATGCTGAAGAGTCGAGGCACAAAGGCAGAGACTGGCTCACCTCCTCCTAGAACGATAATGCGGTTCTATGACTTGCTAGACACCCTTAGTTACACTATCAGTCGGGCTTTGAGACTGGAAATTTGAGGCACCTCCTCAGTGTCTTTTGGGGCCATTAAACAGACAGGTACCTCCTTTTCCTTCCTGTGGCACCAGGCAGTGGGTTGCGAGCAATCACTGTGTCTTCAGAAGAGTCAGGAAATGGCCACTGTCTGCTGCAGGCAGCCAGAGATAGAGGAAACACTCCACCCTCTGTTGCCATCAGCTATTAAATTTCCAGGATGCACAGTGCTCTCAGCAGCCAGGGGAAAGGCACCTGCTCCTCTTTGCTCTGTCTGAGCAGGTTCCAGCTATTAAGCTATTGTCTCTCCCACATATTCCAAAGAAAGTGGGAATTGTGGAGCAATGAGTCTAGCTGTCAGTCCCTCCAAGAAGATGAGAAAGCCAACCACTTGGAGCTTCTCAAAGACCCCAGATGATACTAGGGAGAGGGACAAGGAGGGATCAGCTGACAAACATAAGAAGAAATCACTGGTAAGTGTCATGGGTGGAGGCTCTGCTGGTTGCAGCTGGGGTAAGAAGACAGCAACCTACTTCCACCCAATGTCCTAGGACATGGACTGACATTTTTGGTCCTGCTAGAATTTGAACCCACTCAGACGATTGCACCATCTTGGCTAAATGTTTTACACAACCCCCTGATCAGACATCTGTCCTGTCCCATACTAATGCACAACACTTGCACGGTCATGACAGGGAGGCAAGTCTCATTAGTCTTCTAATTTTTTTTTCCCATGGGGAAGCAGCAGGAAACCAGCTGTGAAATAAAACCTCCTCAATCCAACAGCAAAGGTCAAAACTAGAGGGAAATATTTTTTTTTTTTCAACGGGAAAGTTTGTGTAAAATTGACCCTTGGTCAAAGCAGTTTAGATTTCTTGGTAAGGTACTCCCCATAAATCCTGGAGGCCGGTATGCTGCTTTATCTTGCTGGGCTTGTAAACCTTTGATCTTTAAATTACCACTATGACCCTAGAAATTCTTGCTCATAAGGAGAGAGTAAACATCTCTAGGGCCTAGGGATTTTTAAGCCACATACTGATTTGGATTATCTCTGACCACTAAGGAGTCAAAGAGTTTCAGAAACTAACGCTATAAAACACAGCATCTATCAAATCATTCAACAGAGAAAATCCAAAAAATTTTTCCTCCTTTTTACTCAGTCCTTACTGAAGCAAAAGGCCTGCCTGAAGTCAATAAGGAATTGCACCATTCACTTTTCATTGGTTCTACGTACTGAGCATATTCAGCTACAGATACAAGAAAATCTATACCAGTGGTTTTCATCCGGGGTACCCCTGAGGGCATGCAGAGGTCTTCCAGGGAGTACATCAACTCATCTGTTGCCTAGTTTTACAACAGGCTACATAAAAAGTACTTGCAAAGTCAGTACAAACTAAAATTTCATCCAGAAATGACTTGTTTATACTGCTCTATATCCTGTACACTGACAAGTAAATATTTATATTCCCATTGATTTATTTTGTAATTACACTGTAAAAAATGAGAAAGTAAACAATATTTCAGTAATAGTGTCATGTGACACTTTTGTAATTGTATGTCTGATTTTGTAAGCAAATAGTTTTTAAGTGAGGTGAAAGTTGGGGGTTATGCAAAACAAATCAGACTGCTGAAAGGGGTACAGTCATCTGGAAAGATTGAGAGCCACTGGTCTATACAAACTCAAAAGACAGTGACAATGCACCATAGTGGTAAGAGAGTCAAGCAATAAGCCATCAGTAGGGTTATCTGGGGTTGGTATAGCATGAGCTAGAGATGCTAGAACTAGACATGCAGGAAGAAACAGACATCAGTTCTTTTCCAAAGACCACACTACTAAGCACAGTGTGTTGAGCTAGGGAAAAGAGTCATCTTGATCCAAAGTCCATTTGTGAGTTTAAGATTTTGTTCTGCCCAATTGCCATTTAAAATTTCATTTTTTGACATTTGCCAAGAAGGGACCAGCAAGCTAAACAATTTTAACCGCAGAAGCGATTATTTTCAGCACCTATTTTAAGGGCTGAGTTTTGTTTTTACAACCATCATTCTGCCCTAGCTTCCCCCTGAAAACACTCCTCTCCTCCCCAACATTTCATAATTTGAATAAAGGGCAAAAGCACCAGCAGTTTCAAGTGCAAAAGCCCTCGATGGGAATTTGTTTAACTTTCAGGAATAACAACTTCTGGCAAAGCAGAAAATGAAGAGTGCATTAAGCAAAGCTGTCATTCACTCTTAGGTGTGGAATACTGCAAGCGAGAAGGAAACTGCTAGTCACAAAACATGAAGCTTTGCACTTCAAGTAGCTTATTTACTATGAAAGGTACGAAATATGACAGTGTTGGATTCAGCAGATTATTTTCTCCACATATCAATGGGAGCTGCTAATGGAATCCATTGTGTTATGCCAACTGAATAAAATTTCCCATTTCTTTGGGTGCCTCTGCCTTGGCTCGTCAGCTAGCTGAGTTTAAACACAGTCCCACGTAGACTGCTTTCTAAGAGTATTTAGCCACTCATTGGTTAGAGTTATGTTTAAAAAAATCACACCTGAGGCTCCAGGCCTCATTCAGAAGTAAGTCTATCTAGAGCACAATTTCCAAACATATGTCTTTTCTACACACCAGCCCTGCACACAAAGCCCAGAATGTGAAAGTCAAACAGTTGTTTCCGGCTCACAACAGACAAAGCTCCTTCATATATTAAGCATTTTCTAGTGACTGAGCAGCATATCTCCCAGAGAGGGTATGTTGGCCTTTGGATGAGATTCCTCACCAGAGAACAAAAAACGTGGAGGTATCAACTATGACAATGTTTCTCAACCAGTGGGACAAGTGCCCTTAGGGGTACTCGAGAGAAGTCTGGGGCGGGGTACGTCAACACGACTGAAATTTGGAGAAAGCTGAATTTTTGTTTTAAGTTTTACAGCGCTTTATTATTTTTGTACTTTTTATACCCAAAAATTTCATCACCTACCTGGCTACGATTAAGTTGTTTAAACAAATATGTTGTAATGATAGAAAAAAATTGTGTGTCTGAAAACAGTAGGTACTGGGGGTACTTAGAATTATTTTGTTGTTGAAAAGGGGTACTTTATTTTAAAAAAGGTTGAGAAGCACTGAACTATGGCAAAGCAGAAGGCCCAAAAAACCCAGAGAATAGCCTACATGATCTAAATGTTTCACCATGACACATCGTTTGCATGGAAATTATTGTGTGATGAAAGTTAGGTATGTTAGGTATCTTTTTTAATCAGCCTTAGAATCACACACAGGGCGAAGAGCTATCCCTCACTGATTATTAACAGCCATAAGAACATAAGAACAGCCACACTGGGTCAGACCAAAGGTCCATCTAGCCCAGTGTCCTGTCTGCCAACAGTGGCCAATGCCAGATGCCCCAGAGAGAGGGAACACTACAGGTAATTCTCACGTGATCCCTCTCCTATCACCCATTTCCAGACAAACAGAGGCTAGGGACACCATTTCTACCCATCCTGGCTAATAGCCATTGATAGACCTAACCTCCGTGAATCTCTCTAGCTCTTTTTTGAATGCTGTTAAAGTCCTAGTCTTCACCACATCCTCTGGCAAGGAGTTCCACAGGTGGACTGTGCACTGAGCAAAGAAAAACTTCCTTTTGTTTGTTTTAAACCTGCTGCCTATTAATTTAATTTGGTGACCCCTAGTTCTTATATTGTGAGAATAAGTAAATAACTTTTCCTTATTCACATTTTCCACACCAGTCATGATTGTACAGACTTCAATCATATCCCCCCTTCGTCTCCTCTTCTCTAAAATGAAAAGTCCAAGTCTTTTTAATCTCTCTTTTTAAGCCCAACCAAACTCTGTCTCAGTCAGCTTCTAAAATCAGGCAGCGTGCCTCACAATGCTTCACTGCATAGGGACATCTTCCCCTGGGGACTTTAAGGAATGTTTTTGACCCTTTTATCTCTAAAAGTTGAGCTACAACTCTACACAGTGGGGCAAAAATTAAAAATTTGGGTCATGCCTATGGTTTTCCATTAACTGTTATAATCCCCACAGGAAACACTTAGTAAGAGACAAAAAATATTGCTTTGTATCTTCTCTTTACACTGCCTCTTTCTAATATTATTAAGTATTGCTGCCTTTGGCCACTGATTATTCAAAAACGAACAATCCTGCTTTGCAATACACAGAACAATGAATTACTTGCAAACTTCAATATGCCCCGTTACCATTCATATGGGAAGATTACACCCCAGGAATTACATTTCGATCCTAGTTATAGGATTTAGACTGGTTGAGAGGGGCCCAATGCCACATGGGAATTTGCTTTTAATAGCAGGACACTGAAGACAAAAAAACATGCCTTTCCCAGTAGCCACGGTGTCTCTCCTTTCCCAAGAGCCTGAAGCAATTTTGAGTCGGAAATTGAATAGGAGTAAGAGGTCAGATGGGCAAAGGGGAGAAACAGGATTAATAGAGAGGTGAATAAAGAAAAGCACGACCAGTAAATGATTGCTCCTTTTAATAGAGACACCCTCTGCATCAGGGCAAATCCAGTCTCCCAAAACACCACCCTCATCTAAATTTTATGCCCCCCCCCCCACTAGGACCACCAGGGTTGATTTTTCACTGCATACCACCTTGTGCGGTCCTCTGAGGCTAGATCCACTAGGGAACTTAACAGGACCTAGGATTCAGACACTCCATCAGTTTCAGAACTTTGGATCTAGCTCATGTCCCTGTGCAAAAAGGCTGTAAAATGCTGCCAGTGGAGTGAGGTACCAGACGGGGCGAGGGAGGGTTCAGATTTGGCAGCATTAGCCACACACTTCACTCGAGGCAAAGAAGAATTGGGGCCATTGCCTCATCTTGCTTCTCGCCCCACCCCAGAGCTCAGCCTGTCCTCAGTCCAGAACCACACTGGGAAGGCAATGAGAGCAACAGTGCTGGGGGGGGGGGGCTTTTTAAACTGTTCAGTAAATGCAAACCAGCAAGGAGGGAAGGCAGGGGAAGACAAAGAGATAGGGAAAAGAAAGTGGGGGAGGAGAGCCCCTGCTAATTTCCTCCTCACATCCCCTCTCCATTACCATCTCCCGGCTCCTCCTGCCACGCTCTGAAAGTCAAGTGGTATTGTGAAGAGGATACACCTGCAATTTAAAGTGCAGTTTTCCTCCTGAGAGGTATGTGAAAATGCCACTGTCGTACTCACAGCCTGTGAGACCGACTCTGGAAAAAGGCAGATTCTGCTTTATTTTTACCATCATCAACACTGAAGAACCAACAGTGCCCAAGGGAGACTGAAACAGGAAGACAAGGGCTGCTGGCACTAGCCAAGGAGGTGGGGCAGAGCCTGGCCTACCCACACCAAAGAGAGGCAAGAAAGCACCCCCTCTGCTTTTAGCAGAGGAAATGAACTATGCACCCCCCTTTGCCAGCCCTTTCTTTAACTTCTGAAAGAAACAGCTTTGGGAGAGTGAACCGGGTTCTCTTCCAAACCACACAGCATCGGAGCACAACAGCACTTCAGGCAGGTTGTTGGAGCCCCTTTGCCCTTCCCCATCAGAATCTGAATAACAGGGGTAGGGAGGGTCTGTGATTCCCGAGAAAAAGAGAGAGAGAGAGAGAGAGAGAGTGTATATATATATGTGTATGTTTAAATAATATACTTAAAAGAGGGTTAATTGGTCTCCTGGGAGCTATAAGGAACTTATTAGATTCCTCTATGTGAGGGCTAATTACTAAGCCTGAATTATTCTTTTTCTTTAGGAGAGGAATCTCAAAGGTCCTTATTAAAACCTACAAACATTCTGAAGAATGATGGCATTAGAATTTGTTCAAGTGGCTCACAATCCAGGCCAAACAGGGAAGTTGTACTCAGCCCTTGAAAAACCAACAGGCATCACCTAAGCTTGATTTATCTGCGTAGCACCCAGCTGTGACAAGGGTAAACAGGAATCATTGCATTGGATACCTCTAGCTGGAAATATGATATATCAGATTCTTCTCTTAAAAAATCAGTGCGCCTTTTTTTCTAAAGGTGAGAAAAATTCACATATTTGCAGTGTTCTGGTAGGGGCCATTTCACAAAAGGTCCAGCTCCAATACACGATTCAAGCTGATTAGTTTCTTTCTGCTATGATTTTACAGAGTTAGACTCTTTGGGCAGTGAGTAAAAATTGACAAGCGATCACAAATAGTTCTATGGGATTTCCTGGTCCGGCTTGAAGGCTGGAGGACTTTGCAGGGGAGCATGTAATCTGGCTTCTCAGTAGTCAGTCAGCAAAGGACCAGCCTAGAAGATGATGGGATGCCATAGACAGCAGTCTGCTTTGTCTCTCTGGTTTTGGTTCTTGTGTGTTAAGGTTATGGATTATGGGGTTATGATGTTACAACCTCCCTGAAAGGGTGTGGTGTTCTTTATCTGATGTCCCTGCATGAATGCAGCAAATAGAACAGGCGGGAGCATCACTTTGGAAAGATAAAGACACCTGGGCCACCAACAAATGGATTCCAAACATGATTAACCTGGGTCTGGCCTGAGACAATGTGATGCCCAAGAGCAAGTCTGAGACTTGCGACTGGCAAAAGGCCGTTCTGCTAAGAAAGGAGTTCCTCTTGTTTAGCCCTCATCCCACCAGTAGAGCATGGCGGGCTGCGGAGGGGCACATTTTGCAATGACAAGCTTAGTATTATTTTGTTTGACCCATATTCTTCATTGCCTGTGTCCTTTCTTCACTATGCCAATGAAATTTGCTCTCACAAGAAAGTCTGAACTCCATTTAACTATTAAATGGAGCCATTCCTTACTCACGTATCTAGAAGGGACTTGTCCGAGAAGACTGAGTCAAAAGTGAGGCTTCAGCACCTCCTCAAAGGGAAAGGAGTTGCAATTCTGCCTCGACAATTAGAATGGCAGGCCTGGTGTGGGTTCAGAGTGAGCCAAATGACATGAGCAGCACCAGGATCTGTTGCAACCTGTGTGCTGAGTGATTTTAATCTGTGATCTATATGGTTTGCTGAACTGATATCCATAGAAAATGAAGTCCTCTATCCACAATTCTGGTACGGCATAGGCCAGGGTCATGATGTGTCTCAACACTGATCTGCAGGATCCAGAATTTAGTGATGCAGACAATTATAAAAAACAAATCACAAAATGCTTCTAATTAGAGCTGCAAAAGATCTATAAGGTGAACTCACTCATTCCGCAATCAGCGAGTGTGTGATGACCAGGATAAAGCTGAGGCTGTATATAATTACAACTTTCAACTCACTGTGTAGTCAGACTCTATACAAGGTTTTCATACATATGCAACATTTGGTAAGTGGTAAATTACTACGGCAGCCAGCCATGGTTTTGCCCATCCCAGAAGCCTTGTGCCTTCCTATAACAAGTTTCTAACAGTTATTTTGCTGTGACTAATCTGACAAAGCATGCCAGCTTAACTAATCCAGGTGGGCTTATATACACAGAGTGCATTGGCCAACCTGTGGCTGATGCCAGTCCAGATGCTCTGTGCCTTCTTGTGGTCCAATGAACAGGGCACTGGACTGGTAGCTCAGAGCCGGGTTCTAATCACAGGCTGATACTGGGTCATCAGTGCAGTAAGTCAGTTCATCTCTTTGTATCTCATTTTCATCACCTGCACAGACAGGGGCAATGATACTTTCCTTTGTAAACCACTGTGAAGTCTAACATCTCTACCTTACGGTCAGGAATTTTCACTGAACTACTGATGGTGGATATTGTGCAGGAGTAATGGCTAGGGATGTAAAATCCCATTTAATTGGTTAAATGACTAAATGCCACAGGCAGGGGCTGCTCCCAGCCCCACACAGGGACTATTGCCATCACAGCTCATAGCCCTTGTGTGGTTGCTGCTGCAGCTGCCCCTGACGGCTCCCACGCAGGGCTGCCAGGGCTGAGCTGTGGGTGGGGAGCTGCTTCCTGGTACCAGGTAATTGTTTAACTGACTATCCATTAACATCCCTAGAAATGGAAAGTGAATTTCATATTTCTAATGGAGAGTTCTCACTAGAAATCTGTTAACCATTATGCTCACTCAGCCACGAAACACAACATTAGAACTTCATGTGTGTCCAACCAGAGCACCCGGAATATCAAATTGTGACTATTCAGTTTTCAAAGTGATACTTATTGGAGTCTGTGTTCAGCCCGTAGAATGCCATCTGTTAGTGCAAAACACACAATTGCAAACAAAGCATCTCTTCACCAACAACTTTTCACTGGAAAAAATGGCTACATTCAGTAGGTACATATAATTTCCAGTTCTCTAAGTGTTCATGATCAGTAAGGCTCTGACAAAGACTCAGAAGTAAATATGGGTGGCAGAGATAGAACAGAACTCAGAATTCCACATTCTATGCCATAACCAGGTAGTCTATCCCCTTCCTTCCCACCTGTGTGGGGAGAATTATTTCTGAATCCAGTAAATCCTCTAACTGGGCACAACCTTCATAAAAACTGGACTGTGCTCATTAACAATGACCCATTTGTAAAGAAACTCACCCAAATAAACTGTTGTGGAAAATACCCTTGTATTTTGTGAATGGCTTTAAAAATAAGCAACATACAAAAGCACCACAATGTTTAAATGAAGTTGGCTTTAAAAAAAATCCATCATAGAATATAAATGCTGCCTGAAGTAACCAATGGACAGAAAACTGGGGTATGTTTTGCTAACAAAAACCAATTCAGAGTCATTAAAGACTGTACATGTGACTAAGTTGTAGACAACACCAGCTATCACATTTCAATCCCTATAGCAATTGCTTTGTGCATTTCATTTCGGTCTCTCAACCTATGTGTACAACACAAGGGCCTATTTTTTAAAATAAGAATACCACTGACTCATGAGCAGAACTGACCCAGTTGAAGACCTGCATCAAAACCACGGCACTGGACTTAAAAAAAGGAACACGTTTTAAAGCATAAATCATCTGCTGACAAAGCTAGAAATTTCTTTCAGTCGCAGTCAATCACTCTTGACAAAGCAGAAACACACAATTTTCTCCTATGTGCTGGAGCTATATAACCTTCCAAAATACCAGTTCCAGTAACTTTATACTCCCTTAACTGCTCTCCAGTATCACTGCTCAAGCACTAACTTAGCAGCACACTGCCAAGTCAAACGTCACCCAACATTTAGTTTTAAACTTTAAAGTGACAAGAAATATTTTCATGGCTTTTGAAAAGATTCTTTAGTACCTTAGGTGTCAAAGTAAGGAGGCAGGCAGGCCCTCCAATTTGCTTCCTTCAGGAAGCCCTCTGTCCTTCCAATAGCTTTGGCTGGAAAATTGACTAAACCTGAAAATTGCCACATTTACTGACGTCAAAGATGACTCTTTCCACAGAGACTAGTAGTTACTGCCCCTGCACAGGCTGGAGTACACCAAAGATCTATGGAAGGAATAACACGCCAGCTGTACCTCAAAGTCAGAGGCAAGGACTGTGGATGCTTCAGCAGCTAGGCCTTGCCTGCTCAGTCCCAGTAACCAGACTCAGAGCTATGTAAAAAGTCTCTTACTAGGCCTGGCAGGAAAGGAACAGGTTGCAAACAGCTTAGGTACTGTGGCTTAACCAATTAGTATTCAAAGGGCACAACAGCAGTTCTTGCTTGCGCCCCTGGGTCAGTTCAAGTGAGTCAGGACTCTTCAAGCTTAGTGCCCGGAGTGCCTTCTGCAGTCAGGCCAGTCTCTATTAGCGAAGCAAAATGCAGGACAAAGTAGCACTTTAAAGACTAACAAGATGGTTTATTAGATGATGAGCTTTCGTGGGCCAGACCCACTTCCTCAGATCGGGTCTGGCCCACGAAAGCTCATCACCTAATAAACCATCTTGTTAGTCTTTAAAGTGCTACATTGTCCTGCATTTTGCTTCAGCTACCCCAGACTAACACGGCTACATTTCTATCACTATTCTATTAGCGAAGGCACTTTCAGGCTTCCAGACCAAGCTTAGTCATTGTCTTTCACTGGCACCCCTCTGCACAGACTCCTGCCTAACTGGTGCTGCCCCTGCCCCAGAAGCACCAACACAAACCTGCAGCTAGGTGGGCTGTCCGACAGTCACAGCCTGTTCCACGTGGGACTCTGCAGATAGGCCCTGGGGGATCTCCTCTCCATCCAGCTTCTAGCACTTCCTGGGTAGCCATGCAGCTGCCCCTTCCCAGGAGAGCCCAGTCACTTCCTGGGTCAAGGCCCTTCCTCCCACCTAGCTGGGAAAAGGGATTCACATGTGGAAAAGAGGCTGATGGGAGTTGTAGTCCCCCACTTAGCAGGCTCACCACAGGCTGAAGAAAGTGCAAACTGTTTTTGAGTGGCAGATGATTTAAACCGTTACCTGCGTTTGAAATTTCAACTGCTCCCAGCGTCTTTTTATCTCCCTTTAGTGCACTTAGCTTACTGCACCTTCTAATCTTCCAAGTGCTCTGAAAACTCATCTGCCAAAATATAGAGTCGAAGAAACCAGAAACTGTAAAAGAAAAATAACAGTAGCCCGTCCTACTTTGTTGGCAAATCCAGTGCTGTGCATGTGCACTCAAAGTAAAATTGCTCAGCCACTGATTATAAATATAACACTGAGCTATTTTCAGTGTCCAACCTGAGAGACATAGGGTTGCCAGATAGTTTCAACAAAAATACCAGACACACTTGACGTTACATCATAATGTACATTACATCTTATTTAGAAAATACCGGACATTTATATTTTCTCAGTTATATTTTCTCAATTTGTTTCCCGAACAGAAAGCTCAAATACTGGACTGTCTGGTTCAAAACCGGACACCTGGCAACTCTAGAGAGACATGTAAGCATTATCCAAACAAGAAGGCATGAAAATCACTGATTGCACTGTTGCACTAAGGAAATATGGCTAGAACATTTTGAGAATACTGATGGTACAGTCCTGTCCTGATGCTAGGGCCCGAGCCAAAGCGTACCAAAGTCAATGGGCATTTTCTATTGCTTTCAGTGGACTTTACTTTAGACCCACATGTGCTAGAGCAAATACCTTCACACCTGTTCCCACAGTAGTTTATTCCTTGCTATGTAGCCATTTTGCTGTGAAGGAGTCAGCATAAAGTCTCTTCCCAGCCTAGGGTTGCCAGGTGTCCGAAAAGGCAAAAGGACCCAAATAGTCCAGTATTTTCGCCTCCTGTCCGGTAAAAAAAAAAAAAAAAAAAAAAATCAGAAAATACCAGACAGTCTGGTATTTTCTGATTTTTTTTCCCTGCCAGGAGGCGAAAATACCGGACACCTGGCAACCCTACGACATACTCAGCAACCGGGCCCAGCCCTCAAACCCCCGCCGGGCCCTCCCGGACCCCCACTTACCTGGTTCTGCAGGGGCTTGTCTTGTGGCTGGAAAGAAAAACAAAATGACCACTGGCAAAAAAGCCTCTTCTTAAAGGGGCAATGCTGATTTTTTATTTGTTAATTTTTTTTGCTCAACAACTTTGATCTCCCCCCCTTTTTTTCTCAACAGAAAGTTTTCCCCAGTGGGTTTTTTTTTGGGAGGAGGGGAATGTTCGGTATTTTTGGTTAAACCATCTGGCAACCCTATCCCAGCCATGCCGCTCCACAACACCAAACAGGTCCACATATCTGGCTGGGTGCCCATAGTGCATGGGAGTGGCTTGGAAAGCAGCTGGGGAGTGTCTGCGCATATGCAGAATGCACATGAGTGTCAATTCATCACAGCAGGGCCGTGCAGTCACCCAGCATACACTTTAGAAGACTTGTCAGGCTCACCACTCAGATCCACGCAAGCCTTTCAGTTTTATACATGTAAAATGTTAGCAGCTCAGGTAAGGCTCATTTTTATATAAGACCATGCACTTTTTAAAACAGCAATGTCCCTTTACAACCATGAAATAGGTTGTAAACATAGTTCCTGCTAAGGTGTGCGACTGCAGGGCCATGCACAAAAAATTACCCACCTGCCCACCTACTTTGCAGAGCTGCACAGCAGCACTCACATTCCTGCCAGAAGGTGAGTGGCTCAGCAGGCGGCTTCACCAGGCTTTGGCGGAGTGTGGGAGGGGATTGCTGGGGGGGACTGAGGTGATGGGGAGACGGGACGGGGACTGGGGCGATAGGGAGACAGGACGGGGACTGGGGAGACAGGACGGGGACTGGGGCCTGCTTTGGTGGCCAGGGCCAGGACCTGTCATGTGGCTAGGAGAGGGTTCCCAGGACCTCCTTAGAGGGCCGGGGCCAGCTTGGGGGGCCTACTTGTGGGGTGGGGGGTTTGCTAATGGGGCTAGGAGTCTGGGGCCAGTCATGGGCCTGCTTGGGGGGCCAGGACCATGTGGGGGGGTTGTATGGTGGGGGGACTGGGGCCATGTGGCAGGGGGGCGGCTCCACTGGCCAGGGCCAGCCCTAGCCCTTCTCCAGGGCTGGAGCTCTGCTCAGGTCTGCAAAGTGGCTTCCCAACTGCTCTCTGGGCTGGCTGCGTGGCAGCTGCCCAAAGCTGGATCTGGGCTGTGATGTGGCTGCTCCTGGGGCTGGGGCCCCCTGCATCTTTCTTCCCCCCTCCTGCACCTCTCTTTTGCCCCAGAGCCCCCTGCTCCCAAACCCTATGTCCCCCCGCTCCCCACATGTCACTGCCCCACCCCCAGCACCTCACTCCTTGCAAACCCTGGGCGCTGGCAGCAGCTTTCCTCTGCCCCAGGTAGGTACTCACAGCACCCCCATGAGGAGCAGCCTGGGGCAGTCCCTGTTCCTGCACACGTTGCCTAGGGAGTTGCGCTCCCCGGGGCCAGAGGAGGGGGCGGGAAGGACATCTTACCTTCTCCCCAAGAGGTGTGGGGGGTGCTATCTGGGAGACTCTCTTGGGGAGCGGCGCCACTGGTGGGTGCCACAGTGGCTCACATCCAAATAAGCGCATGACACCTCATTGTTGGCACACAAGACAGAACTCACTCCGCTCATGGATGGAAAAACTTAAGAGGGAACACTGATCCGGACTATTCTCATTGGCTCTCAGTGCTGCCATTGCTCCGTTTCCAATCCCTGTAACTACCTGCATCTGACCCTTCCCCCATATAATTTCCTGTTCATAATAGTAATAAAACGCTATGAAGCTATGCATTTCTGTGGGGATTACTGCACTTCTTGGGAGGTTGAAGCAACTTGGCCTGTGGCCTCGTGTCCTGCTATGCACTCCAGAAATGCTGCACATTTTGAATATTACTGCCGGGCAAGTGAATGCTTCACACTCTGGAACAAATTCAAACATCTTGACAGGCGCTCTTTCCCGACGTTGGCAGTCATGTGCCATGGCTATAAATTATGCCCAGAGTGTTTCTTTTCACTTTAAATGTGTTCTCGTCTCATAGTAATTAATGGTGTCAAGTTACTGGTGTGAAAAATCTGACTTTACAATGACTATAGATGAATTAAATGACAGTCATATCTACAGTAGCCACAACAAATCATTAGCAAGGAAAGCCACACCTTCCGTGATGTTTTCGAAGTTGTAAATTATTTCAGCTTAAATACACCTCACACATATTTACCTTTGCTAACATGTTTCTGGATTAAAAATTAATGTCGGCAGCCCTGGCAATAACAGTTCACTCCTTAACGGGCTTGGGGAAAAAGCTCTTTCCAATAAATGCTCTTCTCCCCACAGCGAGGACTATGCAAAATGATTTCTTAATTCAGCACCATCTTTATGTCCTAAATGACTCTCAGCACACTGACATGCAACCCTACCAACCGATAATTTTGGATACATAGAGGGAAGGAGTGTAATTGCTGCTTAAAGAAACGTGAAATAAGTGTACTGAAGTATGCTAACAATTCATTAATAGATTTGTAGGACGACTAAAATGTACAGGGCCAAATTCTCTGGTCCCTTTGTCCTGCCTAAAATATACAAAGAGGTTCTATATCTGCCAGACTACGAATTCTCAGCTGGTACAAAGCTGGTAGTGTTGCCAACCCCCAGTCTAGGAGGTGTTGTGGGGAAGGAAATGATGTGCCAAGGCAGGGCATAATACAACTCCATTCTGCCAGTTTACAGCTTGCGTATGCTCCTTCAGGGACCGTAACTAGCTCTTGCCCATTAAAAGTAGCCCCTGCCTGTTCTAATTTACACCTTGGCAAGGACAACTTGTGAATCAGACTGAGAAACAGTTTAGCATGCTGAAAGGATCTTTGCACAGGACATACTTTGGCCCATAACATTAGACTTAAGGTAATATTTTCCACAGCACCTAAATGACTTGGGCTTCTAAGTCTCATTTTCACAAGTGATATGGGCATTTAGAAGCCTGAATATCACTGAAAGACAATGGAACGTGGGCTAAGTGCAAATCTTAGGTGCGTTTGAAAATGCTTACCCTTGATCTGAAAGAAAAAAGGAGAGAGCTATTATGTACATGCTGGTTGTATTTAAATTACCTTGATGTTAAGACTTCTCAGTTTATTCTAGAAATTAAACACATTGTTAACAGTTAACACGCAAGGTGCTAATATATCTAACAGAAACATGAGCTGAAACTTATTGGCCTCTGGATCAAAAAGTTCAAATTCAGGCTTAGTGTATGCAGGGTCAACTTCATGGAAAACCAGGAAGTTGTACCTGTTTTTAACCCCACCCACTGACAAGAACATACAACTGGTGAGAGAAATGGAGATCGTGGGTGAAGTTTTTCCAGAGTGAAATGCATTGACTTCAGACGATGTCTGAACTGGATAATATGGTCTAAAGCCAGGAAGCTCAACCTTGAATAAAAGCCACTTCATCACAGAGTGACTTTGTAAGCCACAAGATCAAAACACTGTGATGACATGACAAAGTGTCTTGTAATCAGAACTGGAGACCCTGTGTGAGAATGCAGGACTCTTCTGTTGGACCAATCTGATGTCTGGTGCTAGAACCCTGGATAGACAGTCAGAGAGAAGTGGGTTTTTTGTTTGTTTTTTGGGGGTTTATTTTGGCAGGGTCATGCTCAGCTCAGATTAGGTGTGTCCAATCTAGGAGAATGTGGGGTTACAGTAAATTTGTAAGGCACGGGGAAGATCAGCTCCTCAGTTCTTTTCCATCTCCCTCTCTCCTGCACTGAAAGGAACAAAAGGTTTTCCTTTGCTTGGCACTCTACTGGCAGAGAGAGGTCCCCTCTGTTTTCCTGATGCCCCCAATCCCCTCCACTACTGGCTGTTGCAAGGGGAAGGGCCTTTCTCTCCCTTATCTGCCTTCCTCCTTGCTGCTGCTAGAAGTGGGATCACACTGGCCCTTTTCTTCCTTCCCCTCCCACACTGTCAGTGAGTTTGATCAGTGCTCCTCATTTTGTCTGGCCAATATATAAATCAGCCTGCCAGCAAATTGATAATCCACAGTTCTGCTCTGCCTTGGTCTATAATCAAGCATACATCCCCGACTACAGATATTGAGGAAGTTTTGTGCTCAGTCCTGACCAGTTTTATTTGGCTCTAGAGCAGAAGGCAAAAGGATCACTGGTCTGGATATATCCATGAGATAGTTTTTAAAGCAGTTGGAACTGAGGAACCCCATAATCATAATGACAATTGTGATAGAGTGGACTCACCACTGTGGCACTTCATGTTGGCTGTCCTGGGGTTTAGCTCTGTTTGCCAGTCCACCCTCTTCTGGTGATATCTTTCCACCGACCCTTCTTCTGCTCATGGACTGAGGTCAGTCCTAGGAACATCCTCTTCATGGCACAGTCCTACACTGTTGCCCCTGCATACACTAACTTTTTGATCCAGAGGCCACACCACACTCCATGTTCCCCCATTTCAGGAGACAGCATCACAGTTCCTCAGGGCAGCCACTTCTTCAGTGGAGGAAAGAAGGAAGGAACTCCAGGTGCTTGGAACCCTATAAATGGCAACCACTTGCTGCATCCCCTTCAACTCTCCCTGGGCCACTTTCCCATGGCCCTAGCACCCTCTTTGCCTTTGCTTCAGGGCCTGCAGATCTCTGCACCTCACCAGAAACTGCCTTTAACTCATTGGGTCCCTGCCTGCAGCACTGCTCTGTCCACAGTGTTTGCTGCCCTATGCCTGAACGGCAGCCAGTCCTCCTTCCTCAAGCTCCAGGGAGCGACTCAAGCTGTTCTGCTCTGCAGCCATTTTTATATGGGCCAATCCAGCCTTGCTCCCACAACCCCTCTCTGATTGGCTGCCTCTTGCAAAGGGCCCTTAAAAACCAGTGGGGGGAAGATGCCTCATTACAATGTCCCTTAAAGAAAAAATATATGGGGGCAAAATTCAGACCAGAATTTCAAACACTCTTAAATTCAGTCATGTTCTGATCCAATGCCTCAGTTTAGTTCATTATAAAGAGAGGAGACATTTATAAAGTATAGATATTGTTCTATTATTGGAAATGCTATAAATGTGCTGAGCCCCATTCAGGACACATGCTAAAGAGAGTTACTGCCTTGAAGAGCTTGCAGTTTAGAGGGTAAACTCATCCAGCACCTCACGTTTCTTTCCATTGACTTCCACGTGCTTGGAGTCAGGCCTTCAGAGACAGGATATGCTGGGAAATCAAGAGAAGGCATAATTTATGTTTTCTACGTATCTATTGATTCTGTGTCTGGGGCCAGATCCTCAGCTGATGTAAACCTGCACAGTCAATTGTCCACTGACTAAAATGGTACTAAGATTTACAACAGAGGTGGATGTGTAATTATATATTTACTCTTTTATTATGAACTCACACTTTGTGGGTATTGCAGAAAAAACCAGGGATCTGAATAAGCAGGGAAGATAGTGGTGATTTCACAAGAGGGGATTCAGAGATCATTCTCCACTAGGGTTGTGAACTTTCCCGACCGGATGGATCAGCCACTCTTGTCGCAAATGGCATCCGGTCATGAAAGCTAGCAACCCTCCACATAACGAGCAGCCTAGAAAGAGGCATTCAACAGACAGTGAGAGAAGGAAACCAACAGGATGGTGAGACAAATACGGGCTGGATCTCACTTTGGTTTTCAAACTCTTCCTATGTCCAGAGACATTTGAACCTGGGATTTTGATTCAAGCCCATTTATTAAAAAATAAAATCAGAGAAGGGTCATTTAAACACCTCATAAACAGCCAAAGGAGATGCTGATTTTTGCACAGCAGCAGTCGGTATAAAGGTATGTTTTATTGCCAACATGTTACATTAATTGCTAAGACTTGTTTGCTATTAAGTTGCTCCCCAGAAAGTAGACTCCTCAAAATGGCCTATATCCTTCCACATTTGAATTCAGTGAGGAAAATTACCGCACAGAGCAGCAAAGCTAATAAACATTAAACATTTTAGCAAAGGAAACAGGGCCAGATCCAAACCCTACCAAACTCAATGGGAGTCACTCCAGTGAATTCAGAGAACTTTGGTTCAGGGCATAGATGTCAATTAAAAAACTTGCTTTCCTTTTCCCCCAAATGTTAGTTTTCCAGCCTGAGATCATTCTCACTGTCCTTGTATGGCAGCTTCACACTGGTCCTTAAGTTTCATCAGCTCTTGTACCAGGCTGTGATCTGCTCCATGTGTTACTTTCATAATGTTGTAAGCCTTGAGAAGAGGAAAAGGGACAAGTTAGTTCACCATCTCTTACCTTCAAGTTCACATCTATAGCTCCACTTTAGGGCAGCGGTTCTCAACCTGGGGATATACAGGTGATTTACGGAAGTACATCAACTCATCTTGATATTTGCCTAGTTTTACAACAAGCTACATAAAATGCATTAGCAAAGACAGTACCAACTGAAATTTCACACAGTGACTTGTGTGTACTGCTCTATAAACTATACACTTAAATGTGCAGTATTAGCATGCCAATTTATGTTATAATGGCAATTATGAGAAAGTAAGCAATTTTTTAGTAACAGTGTGCGGTGACACTTTTGGATATCTCTGTCTGGTTTTGTAAGCAAGTAATTTTTAAGTGAGGTAAAAGTTGGAGGGTACACAAGACAAATCAGATTCCTGAAAGGGGAACAGTAGTCTGCGAAGATTGAGAGCCACTGCCTTAGGGAACACAATCTACATGTGAATTTTGCTATGCTGCCTACCCTGCTATTCCCTTTCTGTTGTGCTATAGAGTCCCTGCCTTAATAATTCCTGAAATGCCCCCATCTCAACTCACACAAAGGCCATTACTTCTAATAAGGTACTTCCTGATTCATTTACACTCCTTTGAGATTTCTGCTCAGGTTCTCATATCTGACCAGATTTCAATCCTTTTGCTGTTGTGGAAGACTCCTTTCTTAAATAGTGTTCCAAAGCCTTATTTGGAATTGAAATAATATGATGTGATGTGTTGAAAAAGTAAACAGAACAATAATATTTTATTTCCAGTGTTCAGAGGTTGACAAATGGAGGGCTATACATGCTAGATTATCTTTACATTTACTTCCAATTAACTATTTTTAAGGGGAGAGTGGCAGAAGGATTGAACAAACAAATCAGAAGGCAGTTGTAGAGCAAATCACAAAGTGCATAAATTTCTGCTGGTTATGTAGGCTCTGAGCTATCCCTGGGGCTAGACAGTTTAAAAAAAAGTGGAGGAGGAAGGTATATCTAAGTCAAAAAGAAACATTTTTGACTTTGTTAGAGGAACCCAAGTATCTGAAATAAAATCTGAAATCCTAAATTTGCCTTGTCTTATTTTATAGATATTCAAATCTGGTCATATTTTGCTAAATTCTTGTATTTACATTTGTTCATAGGGCAGTTATTTTCCCTGAAAAAACATATCAACTTTTCTAACATTCCATGTTTTCCTCACTAACGTGATACTTCTAAAGGGAAGGTCAAAAAACATCTCAATAAAGTTGTGGGAAATTTCACGTCACACAACCCTAGGTATTAAAATATGTTTAATGGGCTATTTTTTTAATAGAAAAGAAATATAAAAAACTATCAGAGTAAAAACCAGCTCTCATCTGATAGAGGCATACAAAAAAAGTGACACATGGACTGGTAATGGCCACTTATATGATAGAAGAGCCATCCTGGCAGTGCAGATTAAAATAGAATAGGCAATGATGGATTTATTGACAGGTACATTTTACCACCTGAAAAAGTAGCAACTGTGGCCTCATAGGCAGAACATGCTGTAGACTGCAGTGTCCATGTTAGCGGACTGGAGACATAGGCATGCCTAGATCTTAGGGTCAATGCTAGCTAGCCAGACAACTGGAATGCCTGTGTTTAAAAAAGCAAATAAAACCCCAAAACTTTAATAGTAAACCTTTGTTCGAAATGATGTCACTATCAACGCTGATCAACATTTTGCAGACAGCTTATTTGTCACAAAAGGCAGTTTTGGTTGATGCAAAACTATTTGTGAACTTGACAGGAATGTGCCAAATAGTTTCAGTCTGAAAATAAAAAATCTGGCTACATTCACAATAGAAGGCAGGGAAGAAAGGAGGGTGGCTATCATCTCATTTTTAGCCCTGTGGTTAAGCTCTCAGAAGGGATATGGAAGACTACTGACTTCAAATCCCTACTCTAGAGCATGAATTTGAACCTAAGTGTTACCTAGATGTGTGTCCTAACCATCAGGTTTATATGCTAGTTTGGGATAGTGTTCTCTCAGTCGATCCTGTTGAAACCGCTCCTCTTTGTATAACATACCTGACCAGTCATTGGTCTCTAGAGTGAAGTGGTTAGGGCACACAAACTAGTGAAACATTCCAAGTGAAATGACCTGTTTCAAATCATCCAAAATGGATTGTTTCAATTTGCAATTATCTGCTTGGAATTTTCCATTTTAGTTAAACCTGAAACTCCTTTCTTCCCCCTTGATTTCAAACTACCAAAGAACTAAAAAAAAAATCATTCACCCAGCTCTAGTCATCAGTAATGAACAAAACCCTTCTCTTCCCTCCCAGACATCTCATCATTACTGTGGCAAATATTGCAACTGGTCTCTCTCATTTCATTTTTCCTGGGTGAACATCTCCTTACTGCAGAAGGCCCCAATTAAGCCCTGCATTAAGGGTCATACCCTGGTTCCATTAAAATCGAAGGCAAGAGTATCAGTGTCATCTTAAACTCTCATACTGGACCCACTGGAGGGCTTAAGTGGAGCAGAAGGCCTTGGCCTAATGCAGGCCTGCTTTCCTGAGGTGATTGTCACTCTCAGTGCAACACATTTTCTGAACAAAACAAGCTGAAGCTCAGAATGGCAAATGCAGTTCCTGTTTTCAGAACACTAGTCTATTCTCTAGCCAGACTATGTCTCTCACACTAAATAAGAGAGCTGAGGCTGGATCTTGTGATCTCCATCTCGGCTTAAGGAATCAATCTAATTATGAAGAACTACAGTAATCATGCCTCTGTGACACAGGGCATAGTGTCATCAGCTGCACAGTTTCTCCCTCAAGAATATAAAAACCCATTAGATGACTAGTCTGAATGTGCCTCTGTGAATGCAAATGAAAGCACAGCACATTCACTTGTGTCTGATTTTAACTGGGATGAGAAGAGGTGCTGAACAGCACAGATGCATGCGCCCATATGCAAATGTATTGCCACGTTACTCCATCATGATGAAAGAAGAAAGAAAACTGCACCGCACTGATATGGTGCAATGTGAAGGTCAGTATACCGACACATTATTTTTGTTTCTCCAATGCTGCTTGATTAAAACAAACGCTTGTTGCACAGGGCAAAGAACAACAAATGCCTTTTAGAACTAGCCTCATTTTACAATAATCATAGCCACTGTTACTAATGGAAGCAGGGCCTAAAACAAAATCTGTTCGTATAAAGGGAAATTTCTCAGGTGTTGCATGGCAGCTGAGGTGAGAGGGTTTACCCGGCTTTCTCTTCCACTTACCGAAGGGTAATAATTTGTGATGGATTATGCTGGGAAAGGACACGATTCAGCATGTGGATGTGTCCCCATATTATTCATTTAAAAAACTCTTACTTGCATCTTTATGAACATCATCTGGGGGCATAGTGAAGAAATTGATCCTGCTCATTTCTAGTGACAGGCACCCCAGAGTGGAGGGCCAGGGTAGTGCTGTAACAGAGGACTCATGAGCAGAACATCAGGGCAGCCGGGACACTGCATTGAATAGATTGGCATGGATAGGATGCTAGGGGGAAGGGTCAGATACACTTTGAGGGTTTGCTCAAAGAGCTGCACTTCCTCAGGAAGAGACCCATGGTTCACAGTGTTGCCTATTACCCTGGAGGACAGAGCATACGGTATCCTGATAAATGAGCTGGGCAGGATCCCAGCACTTCTGTCTGGCCTTTTAAGGAGCGATGATGCCCCAAGCAGGTCCCAGAAGCAAGCAGGGACTGAACGTTGCCCGACCATTCACCGCCCCAATCTGCCTTGTGCAGCCAGTCAAAGGCCAGATACCATCTGGCCTCAAGTGTCACAAACCCATGGAATGATGGGGCAGTTATCCAAGCCCCATGGATAGCTTGAAAGTCAAGAAGGAACTATGCTGCAGTCCCATGGATCAGCCCTGGGATGGAATGTGAATTCCAGCCCAATGCTCCCTAATTCCAAGACAAAGCCCCGCTGTGACAGGCTTTAATGGGGAGGAATTACCTTTCTGAACTGTGATAGGTAATTATTATTTAAATCCGTTTTTACTGCTTCGGCCAACACGTACCCTAGCAGTCAATCATACCCTCTCTCATTGGCAGGGGTTTCCCATGAGCTGTAGGCACACACTTCTGCTACTGCCCTAACATGACCATACTGCTCCTGTTGTAGTATCTTGTCTTCTGATAGCTCACTAGTGCACTTCCATGACTGCCAATTTAGTAGAGCCTTTCCTGGCTCTTCAAAGTCAAGCTGGTTATTAGGACTGTGGCTCATCTATAGCTATTTTCTGGAAAAGGTTTCACTGAATTATAATCTTATTCTCACTTGTTCATTTTTTTTCAAACTTTTTAGTAAGGCAAAGTAATAATAAAACAACACCACACTACATCATACATTACCTGTTCAGGATTAGGTTCGCATTCAAAAAACTTGGTTAAATATTCTGGCTTGCCAACTGGACAACACTCCTCTTCTAGACAATATGACCAAATTTCTAAATGCCTGTCCTCTTTTTGGCTGTTCTCCTGTGCACGTATATGGTGCGGAAGCTTTTCCGCTACAAGGACAGTCTGTATTTTCCTATACCACTATTCCACAGAGAGGTTACATTTTTCCAAATCATGAACAATGCAGAGTGTAGCTATTAACAATAAAAAAATTAATTTGCTTTTGTTAAAATTAGCCAGTTTCAGATTGTATTCCAGAAGTACAGTATTGCCTCCCTGTAATGTGGCCATTTCCTATTGGAGGATTCAATGTACTTTTACAACCAGAAATTACTATGGTGTAGGAGAGCCATCACAAAGCCCGTTGCCTAATTTAACCCCCATTTTGGGGCTACGGAGAGAAGAGCTAAATACTGCAGGCGATTAGTAGAGGCCTGACCTAGGCTAACATGGAAGGTAGCAATAAGGGCAGCCAAGGGGAAGGGACATGAAATGTATGCATTTGGGGGGGGCGCTTAGGGTTGAAACACTCCACACATGATGCAAAGGGGGTTGTCAACCAAAACACTGGAGTAGTGGCCATGGAAATCAGATTACATGGGATTTACATGAACAATGTGAATCTTACTCAGATCCCAATTCTTTCTGCATATCCAAAATCCTTCTTAATGCTAATACTGAAATCAGTCTGTCTAATGTTCCAGGAAGGATGCTATTCAGTGTTGGAATGCATGAAACAGTGGCTTGTAGTAGCTGACAGTTTCTGCTCCTGAATACAAGGAGGGAGGACTCTAACACATCTAATTGCAAAGGGCCAAATCCAGCCCTGGTATTACTCTATGGCTGTGTCTACACTGGGCCACTTATTCTGGAAAATCAGCCGCTTTTCCGGAATAAGCTGCGAGCTGTCTACACTGGCCCTTGAATTTCCGGAAAAGCAACGATGCTCTACTGTACAAAATCAGCCGCTATTCTGGAAAAACTATTCTGCTCCTGCTCGGGCATAAGTCCTTATTCCGGAACACTGTTCCGGAAAAGGGCCAGTGTAGACAGCCTAGTAGTCTTTTCCGGAAAAAAGGCCCTGATCGCGAAAATGGTGATTGGGGCTGTTTTCCGGAAAAGCGCGTCTACATTGGCCACAGACGCTTTTCCGGAAAAAGGGCTTTTCCAGAAAAGCAGCCTGCCAATGTAGATGCTCCTTTTCCAGAAAAACTGAAAACGGAATAGTATTTCGGAAATTCATGCCAGTGTAGACGTAGCCTATGGGTTTATCTAAGTTACACCAAAGATGGATTTAGCAGAAAAAGCCATATTCTACTTTGATTTACATGGGTATTGTTCCATGCAGGCAGACTAAAAGAGGATCAGAACTTGGCTCAAATGAAGAGCGAGATGTGACCTGCCCTTATGATGCTGCACAAGACAGCCCATTACCTGCATTATCACAGGTCACAGAGCACGAGAGGTACGTCTACACTGCAACACTATTTTGAAATAATGTCAAAATACTATTAAGCTGGAGTACTTCTTACTCCGACTTCCATAACCCTCATTGTATGAGGAATATGGGAATTCAGAGGAAGAGTGATCTCTTTCAAAATAAGTGCTGTGTTGACGCTCCCTATTTCAAAATAAGATACGCCATGGACCTAGCTCAATTTGCGTAGCTTATTTTGAGTTAAGCCCTGCTGCATGGGGAATGGGTTGAGTCTCATCTTTTATTTCCTGAATACATCAACCACTGGTCTGGGTGGGGAATTAATTAGCTAAGTTGAAGATCAGTAGCAGATTACTCACCTAGGAAAGAAAAAAGAGAGCAAGTCTAGAAACTGTGATTCTGTGATCACAGAACCTGGTCAGTTCCTGGAGAAGCACACCTATGTGCTGCCCTTACTCATGGCAGACTGTAAAGTGAGAATATATTTTAAAATGCCTAAATGTCCATTTGTTCATTCGGCCAGATCTATGAGGATTCTCCTGTTGATCCTATCTATGTAGTTTCCTACAGTAACATAAGAGAATGAGGAGCAGTGTTGGGCACCTGAGACACAAGAGCTTGAGACATGAGAGAATAAGAAAAACGAATACTGACACAACGCACGGACACCTATTAGAATGTTATAGTAACATCTATGAAAGCTGAACTCAGACTGAGGATTCAAAACATCTCCTGAGCATGTTTGAACTGCGCATGTTTGCAAGCTATAAATGTCATAGGGGAAATGGCAACACAGATTAGCTTGCACCTGACAGCCATATGGCTCACTTCTGAATAATGAAAGAGAACCAGAATTGATTACTTTCTCATCAGCTTTTTTAATAACCACAATTGGACACAATTTAAATTAAACCTATCAAGTGAGGATTTAACTTACTAAGACTTGCTAAGACAGACATCACATTAAATACTAATTTATTATTAAAAACATGGAAGTTATCAACTATGCAACATACATTCATAATCGGTTGTTAAACTTCAATTAATCTGTAAACACTGTTGTAAAGAACATAAAATACTAAGTTACACATGTAATATATGGATATTAAGTAATGGGAATACAAATTCACAGACAATGTCTGCATTGAAGGCTACAACTCTTGAGTTTGTCTATTGTATCACTTCTAAACAAACACAAAAGGTAAGTGAAAAGAAATAAACTAATATAACTCTATATTTTGGCTCATAGTTACCCCGATGGAACGAAGAATAAAATCAAGACCATTTACAAGAACCATCTGAGGGAAAAGGAGGAGAAAGAGGCAACATTATCTTAGTGCATCTGTGTCTTGGAATTCAGGGAGTGCAGGATCAAACCACATCATGTTAACAAGAAGCGACAAACTCTGCTCTCTGTTAAATCAGTGCAGCTCCATTGTCCTCAAAGGCCATCAGCAGGTGACCATTAATCTGCTATGCCTGATTTTGCTTGTATTGACATCATTAGCTGCAATCTTCCCCCGTGTTTCACTGTTTAGTGATTGTCTCTCACTGTACTTCTTATAAGAATGGGATTAAGGCGTGGAGAGACAAAATGACTCGCTCAAGGCCACAGAGGAAGTGTGTGTCAGAGGAAGAAACAGAACCCCTGGAAAAGAAGTAGGGTTCAGTGAGTAGGGCACTGGCTCAGGATTTTGGAGGTTTGGCTTTAATTCCTTGTTCTACCACTGCCTTCCAGGATGACAGTGGGCAATTCACGTCACCTCCGTGTGCCTCAATTCCCTACTTGTAAAAAGGTGGTAACTGTTTCCCTATTGCACGGGGGTGGTGTGAGGACAAACACATTACAGGTTGTGAGGTGATGGGGCTATCAGTACCTTAGACAGGAATAACCCACATCTCCTGAGTCAGACTGCCTTAACTGCATGGCCCTCAACCCACCTCACTCTGTGTAGCTTGTGCTCCTTTGCTTCAGTAACACGATCTGAATCAATGATATTTCCTATTGCTCCTTTGTATTGAAATAAGAATCTTTTAGGAGTCATTTATCATTTAAGAGCACAAAGTGTACTGGAGGGAAAGGGGTCTGAGCTCATTGTAAACACAGAACAGAAGGTGATGATTTGGGGGTAGTCAGGCATGATGATCACTTCTTTTAATTTGCTAACTTACACTCTTGGGGAAAAAATAATGCTCAGAAACCTGTATCGGACTCCCATTTACTTCAGTGAGAGCCATGCATATGCTCCCAAAAGCGATGATTAGCTGTGTATGCCAGGGACGAGAGAATGCTGAATATGCCCGGCCTTTGTGAGAATGGCTGTCCTTGCCACCAGGTCTGAGGAAGCCGTACCCTTATCGATGTATACCTGAAGCTGATGAAAAGCTTGACATTCCCAGAATTCCCCAGAGCTCTAGGATGCAAATGTTCTCTCGGCCCAAGTCGGTTCTCAATGTATCTCCACTGACTTCAGCAGGGTTACTTCAGATTTACACTAATGTGAGAGAAATTTCGGGCCCTCAGTACACAGCATCAGCTATTTCTGTTTGTTTGGCTACGCTGTAGCAGCTTCTGGGCAGTGCCGGGTCTCACATGAACGTGAGTCCCACAAAGAACAGCATGGGAGTGAGCACAAAATGAAACTGCTGCTTCAGCTTGCCTTGTAGCAAAGCATACCAGTTAGGCGCTGTGCAGCGTTTGTGTTTTATGATGTGAACAGAAAGCCTTGTCTGGCGTCAGTGCTGAGACTTAGTCTAGCCTAGCAGCAAAAAGACAAGAGGATGGAGCAGATGGCTTTCTGAGGCAATGAGCAGAGGAAGAAAGCAGAGGATGTCAGACTCCAAAGATGGGGGAAGAGACTGGGGTAGGACCTTACTGTCTGTAGCTCCTTCGGGCCTGACTCTGAAAAAGGCAACATCAATAATACAAAGTAGTAACCCGGAGGCCACCATGAGGAGGTGCAGGGGTAGAAAGTCTTCCCAGGAGAAATGACGCAGTAGAGACTGGAGGATTGGATGGGAAATGACTTATAGTCTAAAGGGTCCAAAAGCTGCTGTGGAGCAGAGATACAAATCGCCTGCGTCTATGCTGTCTCTCTATTTTTTTTAAATGGTAATAATGGTAATATAACAACAGGGCAGATCAGAGCCTGAGCTGGAAGGAAGTAAATATAAACTCAGTGCAGGCACAACAGAGATGTCTTAAAAACCTAGAATATAACTCAATAGGAAGCACCTGCTCACAAGGGTGGATATAGGGCAGGGTGAACGGGGCGGCCGCCCCGGGCCCCGCGCTTAAAAAAGCCCCGTGCATGCGCCGTGGCAAAGGGGGGGCCCCGCGGAGTTATGCTGCCCGGGGCCCCGCAAAACGGTCATCTGCCCCTGCCTGCCCAAACAGATCCAAGTGAGGGAGCCTACCGGAATGATGAAAAACAGCAAAGATTAACAGAAGCTGCGTGTTTATTTGAAGTGTAACTCATAAAAAAATTCAAGTGTTAAACCAAATTGAGCTCCTTTCTCAACACCGCAAGCCCGGAACCTGGGCAAATAGAGGAGAGAGGTCTGTGGAAGCACAATTTGGGCAATGCAGTGTAACTCTTGTTATCTTCCTTCCACAGTTCCTTTTGGAATTATATCCACTTTTCCTTCCCTTTAGGAGGAGGAGGAGTGCATGTGGCTATTTAACAATTCCTGTTTCTCCTTCTTTTTTACCCTGCACACCCACACTGGCAAGAAACAACTGAGGGCATAATTAGATATAATAAGAAGGGGGAAGAACAGTATAATGCATTGAAATATTTTTACTCTTCTCCTATTTAATAGCTGTTTTCCATTCAAGGTTAGGGGGTGATTAATGGTACCTTCACGCTACTGACTAGTAATTAAAAATGACTGATATTAAAGGAATCCTGCACTTGAAACATTATAAGCAACAATGACCCATCACCACGCTTTGCAATTATTGCCTGGGGAGTTGGCACTGAGAGAAAGACTGGGGAATGGTATTCAGAAGAGCAAGGTGCAATCAGACATGAAAGGGGAGGAATACGTGGAGGATTCATGAAGAATACGGGAGGAGAGGAACACAATAGGCAACACTGACCTGCTTCAAGGTCTCCAGTGCTTGAGGAAACATGTCTTGACTATGCTGCAATTTGCCCACTCTCATCATCTGGACAGCCCTCAAGGGATGAAAGCCGGAATAATACAAACTGTGGAGAAGAGGAAGAAAAATATAGTGTCACTCTGTCAGCTCTCACCTTCACAGTCCCTGCCTCGGTGGAGAGCTATTAGGGTGGAGTTGCAAAATCATTGTGAATTTTAATAAAGTACTCAGGGAAAATTAGCTGCACTCCTGAGAAGCATGAAATACTGAGGGGAATTAACAAATTATTATTCTCTGTCTCTGTGGAATGCCTTTTACATTATCCTCTTAGAAAGTGACAGGGGATGGGATTATCTCATATAGTGCTGTTGGATAATACAATCACATTTACTGTACTTCGTGTTCAGAGAGAGAGAGAGAGAGAGAGAGAGAGAGAGAGAGAGAGAGGTTCAGTCTCAATACCACCAAGCCAATTTCATTTTTAAACAGAAGTTTCAACATGGAGCCCAACTCAAAGTTCCTCATTGAAGGCAAATCCATAGGAGGGAAATGTATGAGAACTTTATGACAAAAACAGAATGTGCTGATTTTGACAAATGCCCGAAGAGCACCCCACTCATAAAACAATTGGAAGAGAATGCGTTCCAGGAAGCTGCTTGTCACCGGGCCGGGCACTGTCTGGAGAAAGCTTCGAGAGGATGGAGGATGTATTTGCTCTCTCACATATGCTCCCACTAACCCGAGTTTTGCACAAGGCCAATGATCCATTAACTTCACTGGTGTCACTCCTGGCATACTATATGTAATGCAATGGTATCACTAACTACTTTTAGTATACTATAGAAATGTCAGTATTGTATGGCAATCATTCTGCATTTCTAAAATTGCAGATCGTATCTTTATTAATCACGTGCATTGAAGATTAAGGCCCAAACTAGTTATGATTCAGCAAGGATTAGTGTCACATTTGATCAATAGGAATAATCCATTTTCTCCATTACACCAATAATGAACTCTTAAAAGTTCTAAGTATAATCATTGGGAGAAGCACTGACCAGGGCTGGCCCTACCATGAGGTGAACTGAGGCGGCCGCCTGAGGTGCCAGACTGTGAGGGCGTGCCACTAAGATCCAGAAAATTGTGTCTCCTGCTGGTGCATTTGTATTCTCTCTGCTCTAGATGCACAGAGATGGTGGAGTGCTGTGCTGGAGGAAGGAGGGCACAAGAGACCTTTCAAAGTTTTGGCCCAAGCAAGGGGGCATAGGGGCGTCATTTGAGCTCTCCACCTCAGGTACCAAAATGTTGTGGGCCGGCCCTGGCACTAACTATAAAATCCCTATTAAGAGATATGTCCTCTTTTACAATTCAACACAGTTTTCAAAATGGTGGATGAGATTCTCCTTTCGCATAGCCTGTCCTTACACCTATGAGATTCCATTGATTTCAGCAGATTCATTCCTGATTTACACTAGTGTAGGTGAGAAGAGACACAGCGTCCAGGGAAATTAAAAATAACCTGATAACAAATTACATGATTTGAACAAGTTGGATGTACAGGAAATGCACAGACAATCCATATGAAAGGGAGATAAATTATACTGAAAATGCAGCCTTCAGTAAATATAGCCAAGGGCTGGGGCCTGCAATGGCTGCTGGCCTGCTGTGGGGATAGGTTAGATTGCAGGATGATTTCTTTGATCTTTTTTTCTGACCAGAAGGAATTGAGAACCCCTAGAGTAGAGTGAAGCAAAAAAATAAGCATGAGATAGTGAACATGGCAGTCAAAGATTTCAAGAGTCCAGGACTCCGAACAGACAAGTGCTTTGAACACTTGAAAATAACCAGTAGGTTTATTTTTAGTTTTCCATTTTGGTGTTAAATCTGTTGGCATTGGGACATCCTTCCAAAGTTACAGTGGCAGCAAAATCTAATAGAAGCTGAAGAGGCCAGATTCTGGTGTGATTATAGAGGAGCAATAGTAACTTCAATGTTGGCTTAAGGGATAGACATGGTTAGTATGCAAGTATTTACAATACCTTTTAAAACTTTTTAATAGCTATGTAAGTGGTTCATATCCAGCTGTATGCCTCTATCCCAGTGTGTGTCAAAGTGGACCGCTGGTGAACCACAGCCAATGGAAGCCGCAAGGGTCCATGGCTGCGGAGCCAGTAAGTAAATGACCCGGAGCAGCCCATTAGCAGCTTTCTCAAAGTAGGCCCACGGCAACAGGACTGCTACACTGGGGGACGGGGTAAAACGGGGACCAGCTGCAGCCATCTCTTCCTCAAAAAGAGAACTGTATATGGAAGAATACCATCCAAAGCTCTGGGTCACTAGGACCCAATGGTGCCTCCCCCACACCTCTTTTCCACCACCATGTGGCCTTGGGGAAAAACTGCCAGAGCTGCTGCAGAAGCAACCAAAAGAGAGATCTCCTGACATTCCGACAGCTTGCAACAGTTTTGACTGGATTTCCTGATACGCTGATTGCAGGCTGCCCCAACCCTCTCCCCTCCCCTGGCGACAGTCTCATCTTAGCTTCACTCCATGCCTGCCCCTTCTATCCTCTTTCCTCTATGCCCTGTCTCCTTCACTTCCCGTTCCCTTCCCTTTTCATTTATCTGATCCGCTCCTAACTAAACCGACCTATAAAAAAACAACCAAGAAACTAATATGATATTTGCAGCCATCACACCGTTCACTTTGCTAATATATTCTACTCCTCGCCCCCACCCTGTGTGTGTGTCTGGTCTGTTAAGACTGTAAACTCTCTAGGCTGGGGCCCTATTCCTGGTTGGTCTTTAGGCACTAGTGTTATAGACATGAATATAAAGTAATAATATCAGGCTTCTTAGGTCCTGATCCTGCCATTATAGCATGCATACAGGCTGTTGAACTTGCACTGCCTTCAGCAGGGCTGTGTGGGGGCAGAGCAGTTTGCCCATGCATTACTAGGGCTCTAGCCTATAAGTTTCTCAAGGCTAGAGCTGTCTCTTTCTTTGCATCTGTGCAATGTCATGAATGGGCGGGGGCCCCAAAATTGAATAACAACTGAGCTATGCCAGATTTCCTAGGGTTGTATCTAAGATTAGAATTTGCCTGTGTATTCTAATAGATATTTGTCTCCAGTTCTTAAGCTAACTGCAGTCCATGAAGATTTAGGGTTATGGTATGTATGATACCAGACGAAGCAGAAGGCAATTAAACAATGTCAGGCACACAACCAAGAACACTTCGAGCCATAAACTAACACAAGTGGAAATTTAAAAAGAGGCGGTAGAGGAAGCAAGCGTGAAACTGAGAGCCCTGAGTACATAAATATTTACAAAGCTGTTTTCCTGTGCTCATTTATGTGCTGATCTTATGCATGTGTTTAGTTATATTTTGCAAGCCTTAGAGCTGACATCTGAAATAGCTATTTGTCATCATTTTCTGGAATAAAGCTGTTGAACTATTGGCACATCTTTTGTGTAGGCATATTCATGGTGCAAGCTTACTAACGGAATCTGTGCAATATGCAGCTCCTCTGGGAGAAATGCAGACAGACAAAATACCATTAGCTTCTTCACGACATCCTCATGCCTGAGTACTGTCAAAAACATGGAGCATGGCAAGGACTAAGATGATGTCTCGGGCATTTGCGAAGTGATATATTATCCCCAACAGTTGCTCTGATCAAAACAAGTGGTTAAAATTAAGACTCAGGAACAGATTTACCCGCTGGGGGATTGACATCTAGAGATCATCACTAAGAGGCTAAAAGACAATTACATAGAAACACATACTGTAAAAAACACTAAGGCTTAAGGAAGCTTAGAGCCTCAATCTAGAAGGATTTTCATGGATTTATCTGGGTCTAAAGTATAGTAGGAACAGAGAAACTTATTGAGAGCTAAAATAAAGGCTCAGAGTTCCATCGAGTCCATCTTTCTGACCAAAATTTGATAGTGTAAAGGAAGGTACAACTAATAGGTCAGGCAACACTGTAAATGAAGAGGGTTGGGGGACTTTGAAAGGATGGAAGGATCCATGGGACTAGAACCCTGGTGTGTGGAGCCTGGGATGGCTGGCATTCCCACAATGTCACTGGGAGGGCAGGGTACATGGAGATTGGGCACTGTGGGAAGTACTGCCTCAGTATCCTCAACCTGTTTTCCACTGAGGGCCACATATGCAGCTCTCTCTGTGTTATGTGGGCGGTATGGCTCTGAAGTTGTCATATGGCGTGCAGCTGTGTGCTGATTGGGCCACGGGTTGAAAACTACTGCAGCCCTCTGATTGGTCAAGAGCATTATTTAACCCTAGATGGTGCCCCAAGAAGTGGTCTGGGCACTACACAGACTTCTGGACTGCTGCAACTCCAGATGGCACCTTGCTTTTGGATCTTTGGTCTCCGATCCTTTCCTGAGCCTGACTCTTGCTTTCTGATTCCAGCCTGGTACTACCTCTGATCTCCAAAACCAGCCTGATTGTGACTCTGAATCTTCCTTAAATCTGGCTGTAGTGATTCCTCAACTCCTGCTCACGGATTACCATCTTGTGGCCCTCCTTGACATGTGGATACCAGTCTAGCTGGGACTGTTCAATCAGACTGCCTATGGCCCAGTCCCTTAGAGAAGAAGGCTTTTCAGTTCTGTAGATTATCACATTATGGGATTGTACCTACAGCTGGTGAAAGCCAACCTGGCTTCATTGACGTCAATAGAACAATGTCATTTTACACCTGTTAAATATATGGGCTATATTCCAAAAAATGAGATTTAATTATCTTTGCTTCCATAGCTTCTTTGAAAAAATCAACCCCCTTTTTCAGTTCAGCTCTGATACTTGTCTGCAACAGTACCAGACTATATACTTTGTAGAGAAGTATTTACTGTTCCTAAAATATTTGCTATTAATTTCTTTCTAATATTATAAGACATAATAAAAAAATCACCACAGACTGATCTGTTTTCAATGCACTTCTTTTTCTTTAAAACTGTGCCATTATCAAATCCACACAATTCTTCCCCTTTCCTGGCTAAACAATCAGAGCTTTAGCTCTTGTGAGTTTAGCTAGCGCTTGGTATTTAAAAAGAGAGCATCTAAACCCACTATCATCTCTGGTGCGTTACAATTTAAAACAGGTTAATAGATTTGCACTATTTTCTTGTTATTCAATTTGCAAGCTCACACTTTTACTTCTGTCTTCACTCCAATGTGATTTAAAACTCACGGGATTTATAAACCCTGAAATGAAACTGTATAATGGAAATGTTAAAAGACCTTTTAATTTGCTGACACTAAGGGGTGATGCTACACATGGTGTTAATTTGTTTTCTAATGTCTCGTGTAAGTTAAATAAATGCGACAGCATAGAAGACATGAAGCAGTTTTAGGATATCTAGCAAGAGAGAGAATTAAGAGTGACCCACCAGGCTATAAGAAATCAGATGAGCAAAATGCACCAACACTAGCTTATTAGGAAATGTATTATCTAAAGTTGGTAGAATTATCCATTGTAAATAAATTTTCCAACAAGTTTGACATAATTTTCTGTTTTGACTCGATATTGATTTCTATGACTTTATTCAGATGATTTCAACAAAATAGTTGACCAAATTTCAACTTTTGGAGTGTCTGTAAACTGTTCACAACTCTTTGCTCTTTGTTACACAGCATGTGATGACTACCTATTTTTTCCTGTTCCTTGATTGGATGGCAACTTTTAAAAAAAGAGAATTATGGGAACCATATTTTAGCATAAATTTAAGGATAACTAGTGATTTGTACTAAAATTCATTAAATGTGTGGTGTCTATTATTATTTCTATAAACAAATCAGTGGCTGTGTAAATAATCAAACCACAAATTCTATGACCCCAATAATAAAAGTAGACTGAACTATAATTAGTCATAGGTATGAAGGCTAGAAGGGATCATTATTACCATGCAGTCTCACTTCCTACACAACACAGGCCATAGAATTTTATCTGGAATTCACTTGAATTGAAGTAGAATATAAATGGAAATGCTCTCTTCACAAACACAGTCTTAACTCACTTTTTATTGTAATTCAGCCAACAAATTCTAGCGCTTTTAACACACTATAATCAGCCCCGTGCAAGAGCATTGCCTGGCACTTTATGTCGAAGTGGCACAGGCACGGAGTATAGAAACAATCTCCCTACCAGTCTATTGACTGGAGAGTTCAGCAAGTGATGTGTTCACAGTTAAAAGAAAATATGCCAGGAAATATTGTTTAAACTGGACCAAAGCATGTTGCTTTGTATTCTAAATCAGCAGTGTGCAACGGTGTACTCTAAATCAGCTGTCTTTCTGAGGGGGTCGCAGCGCCGGCCATTTTTGTTTTCCCGGATCGGTGCCTGACGTACACACGGCAGGGGAAGTGGCACGGGAGCAGAGCGGTGCTTTAAATTAAAGGGGCCACAACAAAATGTTTCTGGCGCGCCCCCCCCCCCTTTTTTTTCTCAACCAAAATGTTCCCGGCACTGGGAGTCGTGAATTAAAAAAGGTTGAGCACCACTGCTCTAAATGCTAGAAGCTTAAGGGCAGAATATAATCTTCAAAGTTCCCCTATGAAAGTCCTCAAAAGCTGTACCGACTAACATGCCTCATAGTATTTGTGAAGGTAGGCTTAGGACTATCTCCTCTGTTAAAGTCTTGTTTTTTCTGGCTTTTTTATTTCATTCTTCTCTTGGCAACACTGCATTTATCTCCATGCATCAGATAAGATTAAACTCCTTCAGGATGTGACATTAGGCTAACCCTCTATGTGGCGGGCCTGTCATTTTGAAGTAGCAGACTGAATCCTTCACCTGGAGGAGAGCTGATACACTCCAGCTGCCCTGAAATGTTTATTGTCCATTTTACTCCCCTATCACAGCGTTTTCTGAAACAATCAGAACAGCAGTGAACAATTTAATGTAGGCATCACCCTTTTTAAAATCTTTCTTAAATTTGACCTCTGTAGATTAGGAGTGTGAAATTGGCCCCTTGGCACCAGGAGTCAGGATTTCCTAGTGTTAATTGCTAGTGTGATGCCTGAGTGACATGCTTCACAGTTCCACCAACATTCAAAAGGAATGAAATGGAAAATATCATAAGGTTTTTTTTACCCTTTACAATCTCCCTCATAATGAAGCATCAAATGGTGACTGGCTGCTCTATTACCCTAACACTGTTATTGGGTCCCCCGCTATGCAAGGCACTAGACAAGTACAGAATAAGAAAGAATTCCCTACCCTCAAGAAATGGGAAACTGAGGCACAAAGAAATTAAGTGATTTGTCTCAGGTCACAATAGGAAATCTCTGGAACAGCTCAGACTTGAACTTAGATCTACCGAGCCAGTGTTTTAACCACAAGACCATCCTTTCTGCATGTAGACAGTCTGAAACTTGTTTAACCACATGCAGTTTTACACCAGTCTGGTGCTGCAAAAGGACCTTAACACATTCGTAAATGTAACAAACGCCCTATTTATTGCTACAGTGACGTAAAGCAGCCTTAATGGAAATGAAAATCAGGACCAGAAAGTCCAGTTTAGAACTCTAATGCCAAATCCTGAACTTTGTTTTGTTCCTTCAATGGGACTTTTGTCTGAGCAGGAAGTTAAGGATTTAACACTATTAAATTATGGATCAAAATTCCTCTTCATCATACACAGAGCTGGTGGTATCCCATTACTCCTTGTTTCTGTAATTTAACTAACATGATCAGATAATCAAATGCACTCCCAAATTAACTGAAGACACAAGAAACATTAGCTACCCACTGAATTAACACTTTTCCTTGGTCCTGTGCTCTGTTTGCTGTTTTCCACATGCTGGTAATTTGTATCATGTTAATCAAATGTTAGTTCTGCTAAAAGGTGAATTATAACTCAACTAAATGGCAAATCAGACACAACTAATATCTATTGCAATTTTCACTTCCATTCTCCATCCATCTCACTCAACAATTTACAATCCTAACCCTGCAGCTGAGCTGCCCTGCCCCCAAGCTGTCAGCCTACAGTGTACACTTTGAAAGCTCTGCCTTTTCCTGGTGTCAAGCTATTGATTTCAGATCTCAAGAAAAGAAGATGCTGATTAAGAGCAGTCGGGCACAATTTTCCACAGATGGCTGTGTCTGCCCTGCTTATCCCTGAGGAGTCCTAACAGCACCCCCACATTCAAATTCCTGCCTTGTGGCCACTGTTTTTCTGGCTGAGGTGGATAGGCTGGGCCTGATCTATGTCTCTCACTTACTTCAAACAGTGCTAGGCATTCATTTCATTCAGATGATGAGCGCATTTCTTCAATCCCCTACCAGCCAGAAAAGCAAGAGACCGGGATGGCAAAGTAAATGGTCTCCCACAGAATGGGATTACCACAGGCCCACTCAGTCGGCAATGCAACAGCCTATTTAATAACATTTGTAAGAAACAAGAGGGAAAAAGTCACATGGAAAGTGAAGGGAGAGGAGTGGGAGAAAACACTGGGGAGTAGGAATGAAGATGAAGAAAAAGAACAGTAAAGCTAGAGTAAAAGATGATAAAAGTGAGACGGCAGAGAGGGAGCCAAATTACAAGAGGAAGATGTACACTGCAGACAACGTAATTTTGTGCCAGTAACCTTCACATTCACTATCTTCTCCAATACCAAATCAACGAGCTGACACCCATATGCCACTCGAAGTATGTTACATCCCCTTGGAGTGCAATGCTAAGGCTGACCATAGACACAAGTCACGGAAGCGTGGGCCCCTGGGTTTTGTGACTGGACCATGGACTTGCTGTGACTTGGCAACACACAGTGTGCCTTGATGTTATTTCCCCAGCAACAGTATCAAGAGCACCTGGAAAGAACTAAAACACACTGCTGGATAAGGATGTTAAATTGTGTTTAATCAGCTACTCAAGTAGTCGATGGGATTTCCATTGACTACTCCATTACTCAATAAGGGGGGAAACTGCAGAGCCACATCAGAGTTAGCTCCCGGCCCCAGGAACTAACCCCATTGCAACTCTGCCTCTTAAGTGTAGTAAGAGCCAGGCGGCTCTTACTATATTTAAAAAGCAGAGGTGTAGCGTCTGCCTCCCCTGCCCCCCTGCGGAGATGGTGCTGGGGAGAACCGGCTTTTAAGCTGGGTCCCCCAAGCACCGGCTCCTGCTCCCCCCACTTGCTCCCTCTGATAGAGGCAGTGGGGAGGGGGGAAGGGAAGGGGGTGAAATGACTAGTTGAGTAGTGACTTGACTGCTTGATAAGCCTAGGCTTATTGGGTAGTCGACTACTCGACTAGTAGCTTACATTCCTACGGCTGGATCCCTTGCCCTGGCTCCAGGACTGGAGAGAGAATTTCATCTACTCAATTTCCTCTTCCTTCTACTACTGCTGGGGGGTCCAATCAATTACCATGCCAGCCCAACATAACTGCCACTAATGTTAATAGAAGCTTCAGGCACACTCTGAGGGGAGACCATATCCTTGACTGTCAGAAGACTCCGCAGTTAGCGCTCCACTCCTTGGATCACCTAGTAGGACACAATTGTCATCTTCAGTTCACAACCCGCAATGGCTTCTCTCCATATGCTGTCTCAGGTCACTTCAAAATACAGATGCCCTACAACACAAGAAACTAGTGGGGCGGAAGTTAGAACACTGGCCATCCTGCTGTGCAGGGAATGACAACAAGTGCTAGCACCTATGAGGTGCTGAAAACTCTTTAACTTATGCTGAGATCAACAGCGAGCGTTGTCCAGGACCGTGCCTCAATTATGAATTATTTCAGGAGTTTTTTATGGACTTCCACCGTTCAAACTCAATAATATAGGAGGAAAAAAGATATAAAAATTCCTAATGTGCTTTTATAGTGTGCACTTGCCACTAGAGTGTCCCGACACAGCATTGCTGGGATTCTTCATCGCTAGCACCCTCTTGCTGTATCCTAGCTCTGCCATAGTCTGCTACCTCCATAGTCTTATCCTGTGATTCTCAACCTTTCCAGATTACTGTACCCATTTCAGGAGTTTGCTTTCTCTTGGAAACCCCAGGCATCACCTCACTTAAAAACCTATTTGCTTACAAAATCACTTATAAAAATACCAAAGTGTAATAGCACACTGTTAATGAAATATTGTTTACTTTCTCATTTTTACCATATAACTATAAAATAAATCAACTGGAATATAAATACTGGACTTACATTTCAGCGTATAATATATAGAGCAGTATAAAGAAGTCACTGTATAAATGTTTAGTATTTGCTGACTTGGCTAGGGGTTTTCATGGAGCCTGTTGTAAAACTGGGCAACTATCTAGATCAATTGATGTACCCTGTGGAAGACTAGTGCATTCCCACAGAGGTATAGTTATCCCTGTTTGAGACTCTTCTGGCCAGGTCAGCTCTCAGTGCAGTTCCCTTCTGAGGTTAACAGAAAACAAATTCTTAACTCAAAATTGCCAACATAGGCATTAAAGACCACTCTCTATGCAGGGCAGGAGACTACACTTCCCTGAACCTGGGGCTGGCTATAGGAATGCTCTAAATTTTGCTGACAGCCTCAGCCTAATGTTGATGCCTAACGTCCGTCACTCACATTTGGATATTTTTATCTTAATTGCTCCATACCTCCGTTTCCCCATCTTTAACATGAGGATCTTTATCTACCCCGCAGGGCTGAGAGGAGACTTAATTAATTTGTACAGAGCTTTGAGTGCTTCTGGTGGAAGATACCACAGAAGTTCAAAATAGAAGCAGCAGTAGTAATCAAAAATTATACTTGTTTTTTTTTTGTAATCTGTGCAATTATAATGCAATGACTGAACAAGACCATCTGTCCTATTTGGAGAATTTCAACTTGCATGCAGTCATTTAGCTGGATCCAAAATTTCCTCCATAGCCCACATGGAATTTCTCTGCTAAGCGGTTTGAAAGATTCTGAAAAAAATTTAAAAACTGGGGGAAGAAATGGGGAGAGGGAGAAATCACACTTTGAAGAGGAAGAAAGGCAAACTGTCAAGCACGGTAATGGTCTTCAGTAATCCCACTTGGGTTCTAAAGTGCTGTCTGAAATACTTATTAATGCATAGGATAGATTTATCCAGATAACGCCACTGGATTGCCACATGGCAAACAGGCGCCGTGGAGTAGTTCAATAGACTAAGGCACTCTTGTGCTGTCTGTCTAATCAGGAGTTATATGGTCAGCTCCTAACTCCTAAGTATTTTTAGAGCAGAGGCATGCCAGCTGGTAGGCTGTGCACCTTGGTTAATGAGTGCTTCTACTTCCTGGGGGCACAAAGAGGGAAAACCCTCCTAAAAGAATATTTTTTTCAGTGGGAATTAGATCCATGAAATGAAGATTTCAGTTCTCCCAAGGTAAAGCAGTTTTCAAGATTTCATGCCTGGCATGGTAATACATATAAATAGCAAGTTACAGTCAGAAGCTACTGTCCCTCATGGCCAAAATCATCAAACAGCAAAATACCTTGGGCAATAGATTCAGCTGATGTAAACTGGTATAGTTCCATTAACTCAATATTCATTGTATTGACTTAAACGGGACTATGTCATTTTATGGGTCTGGCTGGTCCCATACAAGTTTATATCACAGGCAGTGTTAATAGCAAGATCACTTAATAAAGAGTCTAAATTTCCAGAATAATACAACTTAAAACATTTTCCTATATTTTGGGTTAAAAGATTGAGCCTCGATTTTATTGTGCAAGTGGCTGCTTTCCTCCCAGCATGCATCTTTCTGCAGCAAGTCCATGGTTACACATCATTTCATTTACATGCTATGAATTCCAAATGGGTTAACAGATGGTTTTTAAATACCCCAACATTCAGAGTGGGGTCAGATCCCAAGTATAGTTCAGAATCATTGCCCAGTGTCTGAGCTATTCAGAAAGAGAATACAGTTACTGTTGTTGTAGTATATATAAAAATGTTCCATTAAATGTCTGATGATGCCTGATTGTTAGTGTCCCTAGCCAAGCTGTAAACACAAATGCACAACTTGTTTGGAGAAGCGTGAAACCAGAAGAAGGACACAACCTGACAAATGTTCCACACAGAATTCCCACTGAATCCAGCATGAGCTTTATGTGAGCATCAGTTACAGAATTGGGCCCTGAGTCTGTCTAATGATGTATTTGCATAGGCAAGATAAGGCATGAATAATTCATTTGTATAAGCTACTATGCTATGAATCTGGGGACCTACTGAATTTATCTATTCAGTAGGATAGAAATGGAGGATTTGCAGAATAGCCACTGCACAGACATCTTTAAAATGTGGCATGTGAGGATATAATTCATCAGAATTTAGCTGGCCTTCCTTCTGTCTAATGCAGGGGTTGGGGAACCTCAGGCCTAGGGCCTGGAGGCAGCCCCTAGCTTACCTGGATCCGGCCCCTGAAGCTCAGGGATCCAGCCCTCCTGCCACCCACCTCAGAGGTGGGGCACTCAAAATCTACTAGCCTGGGTCCTCCTAGGCTCCAATGTGCGAGGGGAATGTGAGGAGTGTCTTTCTCCTTTTCAGCCACAGACCATGTCAGTGAGGGTTTGTTTTTCGTTTGGCGATTGTGGGTTCTTGTGGGGTGGGATTTTTTTTTTTTTGTGCTTCTCACTTGTGTGTGGTACCCAACTGATTTTTCTGTGGGTCAGCGGCCCCCAACCCAAAAAAGGTTCCCCACCCCTGGTCTAATGGCTGCTATTGCAGCTATCATAATAGGCATACACTGCAATTACAAGGTATTTGTTTCATTTTAAAGGCCACCCAACTGGTGGACTTTTGGTTGCCGGGTCTGGGATGGAGCAGAGGAATTGCAGGAGCTCAGCATGTGTCTAGATCAAACTCACAGCTGAATTCTGAAAGCAGACATACAACGATCAATAGTGTGGCCACATCTAGCATAAGCCCACATGCTCCCCTGCTAGAGGAAAAACCATGGAATACTGTAAACCCCAAAGGAAATCCTATGAAACGGCACACAAAGGGCCAGCTCATCAGGCCTGAATTCAATGCAAATCTTCCCATTTACTCCATTGTGCATTGCCAGACAACTTGCAGCTTGGTTTCTCTAACTTGTAGTCAGAGGAATGGCCAGCTGTAAAGATCAGATGCCTGTAAACTATACTGCTTCCAAAGGCTTGTGGTAAAAATTGGGAATAGTCCTGTGGATCCCTGGCCATACCTGCATAGGGTTGCCAGGTGTCCAGTATTGTACCTGACAGTACAGTATTTGCGCTATCTGTCCGGTAAAAAAAAATCAGAAAATACCAGACATGTGCAATATCCGGTATTTTCTGGTTTTTCCGGCTGCGCACCGGCGGAAGCCTGGCAAGGGCGGGGGAGCAGCTAGGAGTCCCAGCCGGGAGGCAGGGCCGCGATTGCTGCCAGGAACCCTCAACTGACTGAGTGTGAGTAGGATGGGAAGCCTCCTCCTCGCTTGTGTGTCGCCGGGAGCCTGCGCGGGACAGGCAGCAAGTGCCCAGGTCAGTCCTGCTCCCCGCTGGCCAATTTGCTCACCCCTCCCTTCCCGGCTGGCCGGTTCTCCCCCACATCCCCTCCTGATCTTCCCCAGTCAGCCACCCTGCACCCCCCCCAGTTCTGCTTCGCGCCGGCCCATTCCTCTTCCTTGTCTCCCCCAGCCAGTGCCGCTGCACCTCTCTCCGCCCCTGCCAGCTCTGCTTCCCCCCCTCCTTCTCCCGGCCCCACCTTCCTCCCGGCCAGCACCGCTGCACCACCCCCCCTCCAGCTCTGCTTTCTGCTCCCCCTTCCTTCCGCTCCCCCCCACGCCAGTTCTGCTTCCCACTCCCCCTTCCTCCCGGCCACCCTCGCAGCCCCCAATCCCCTGCAGCTGTGCTTCCCGCCCCCCCTTACTCCCAGTCAGCCCCACCCTCTTCCGGCCCGCCCCTCCTCCCCCGATATCCTGCGGCCAGCCTCGTTCCACCCAACACCCCCATGACCAGCCCTGCTTCCCGTTGCCCCCCCCCCCCATCTCCCCCGGCCAGCCCTGTTGCCGCCCCCCCCCCCCAATGAAGCGTGTTCTGGTTTTCTTTTTTTAAAATGATTACCTGGTAACTGCTAGCAGTGATCCAGGTTCTCGGAGATGTTTTTTTTTTTTGCTCAATAACTTTGTCCCCTCTCCCCCCCCCCCCCCCCCCCCGTTCTTTTTCCTTCAATAAATTTTTTTCCCGGTGTTTTTTTTGACTGGACTGAATTCATATTAGAACTCTGCTGCTCCTAAGACGAGCATACTACAGAGGTCAGCTTTGTTTACTGCTGCCCAATCACAGCCTCAGTTCTGGGCTGCCAGGCCTTCAAGAGCTTCCCAGGTGACTGTGGAAAGGGCAGTGATGCAACTGATCTCTTCTAAGCTAAGCTTTGTGGATTTTTCTGTACCACACAGAGGCTATAATGTTCGTTTCCCATTACAGCTATAGGAAACCGCCTGGCCTTACTTAAGTTTTATTCTGGAGCACGACCATTTTCCAAAGATGAAAACAGATTTATAAATTGAGATTTGAAAAGGCATTCTATTAAGAATAAGATGCAATGTCTCCTCTAGCTGTCCAGACCACAAATGGTTGACTCGTTACAATCGCTATAAAAATACACAAATTGAGACTACCCGCCTTTTCTCTATTAGAGGGCTGGAGGTGGACAATTTACACATTATCTGTTGGACGCCAGGTTTCCTAACAAATGTAGTTGTGTACCACTGAGCTAAAGAAATAGCTTTTCTCCTGGCAAAGGCACTTTTAATATACTTGGCCCACGAGACTTCACAACTGAGTTCCACACAGAAAAACTTCGCAAACAGAGTGCAGAGAGAAACTGCTGAACTGGCATTAATAGGCAAATTTGATACCTTGAACCACGGTCTAAACAAATACATGGAGTGGTTCTCGCATTACAATAGGTAATTTCCCATTCGGGTAGTCTTACCTTCTCAGCACTATATTGTGTAGTTGATGGATTTCTACTCCATAGGGCTGAATACAGTGCCTTGCATGTTTAAAAAGTCTCAGATGGGTAACTGTGTTTGTCTGTAACTTTAAAAACAAGTAGTCCTGTGGCACCTTAGAGATTAACAGTCTCTAAGAGTACGTCTAGACTGCGGCGCTATTTTGGGATACATCCGGTATCCTGAAATAGCATTTCCCACGACTTTACAACAGGCTCGTTATTTCAAAATGCAATCGAAATAATTGGCGTGCTATTCTGACTCCCAGTAAACCTTGTTCCATGAGGATTAAGGGACTTGTTGGAATAGTGGTCTCTTTTGAAATAAGCTTGAAATAAGCCACACAATCTGCATAGCTCACATTGCATAGCTTATTTCAAGATAGTGCCACAGTGTAGACACACTCTAAGGTGCCAGACTACCTGGCTAACTCTCTGAGACTTCCCACCACTGTTACACAGGGGGCATTAGTCTTCAGAGCAAGTCAAGGAAGCACTTTTCATTACTATTAAATTCGCAAAATAATTGCTCTGAATGTCTGCATAAGGTAAACGTGTTAATGTGGTGAAACTAAACACAACAACCATCTCATTTCTAACCTGCAGCTCCAATGTGCGTGATCAACAATGCAGATTACATATTGTGGTGTAACAAGGTACACTGTGGTAACGGGTCACGACGATGGCAACTTATAAGTTGTAGCAAAAACAACGAGTCCAGTGGCAACTTAGAGACTAACAATTTTTCTATGCCCAAGCTTTTATGAGTTGTATATAAGTTATACATTCTGTTATAAAGAACATTTTAATTATATCAGTTTAGCTATATGTTTGGGACCTACGCACCTTTATTATGATTGTATTACAGCAGTATCCCTTTAATATTGGGGCCCCATTGTGCTGGATGCTGTATAATCATTCAAATTTCAGTTTCTCAACATTACCCTTTTTCCTTATTACTATTACTCCAACACCTGCAAAGATAGCTGCTCCTTTAATTTTTTTCCTACATTAATTAACCTTAACAAATAGCCATTATTTACATTTAATACCTACCTTGTGCTCCCTTCACAATGAAAAGCCTGTCAGAGGCATTCCAGCTATTTTATTTTCTCTTCCAGACATGTGAGTTTGATCAACGTGAAACAAAAACACCTCAGATACAAGTTCTGGTTCTGACACCAGTGTGCTGTTAGCTTTTGGTTTCCTGCATTCTTCAATCAGGACACCACTACAGGCAGGGATGTAGCAACAGGTGGGCCCGGAGTGGCTGACCCACTTTGTATCTAGGCCTACCCACCGGGGAGAGGGAGCGGGAGCAGGGTGCCAGGACTTTCCCCGTTTCACCCTGGCCCTCCAGCTGGGATCAGGGCTGAGGCCTACTCCCCCCTCCCATCCCTCCTGTCCTGCTCTCTCTCTCATTCTTGCCTGCCCACCCACCCACTCAAAGTTGGGGCCCACCCAAGAGGGCCTTTCTGGCTATGCCACTGTGTTGTGGTCTATTATCAACTGACTACTGGAATAAATTGATCACTTTCTGTCCTGCTGTCCTGTTACTTTCCCCGTGTGCTTGTACTTCTCTCTTTTCTCTTTAGCATCCCCCCGCTCCCCGTTTCCACCACATTCTCTGCTAAACTTCCCCCCCCATCCAATCTGGCACGCTCTCCTGCCCCCTTGTTTCTGGTTTTCTCACTCTCTTGCCTCTTTCACTACTCAATTTACACTCTCTCTCAAGTTTGTCCCACAGAACCTGCTAAGACTGCCTGTCTCTGAAGTGATCAGAAATCTCGCTGATTTAATCAGGAGTCTTGCACATGTAGCACAGCAGCAATGCAGGAAAAATGAGCTGGAACACTCTACTTCCCAAATGTCAACACTTTTGTTACTGAACAGTTTCTTGTAGTTAAAAGATTCAAATGGCCATATTACACACAGGAGCAGATTATGCATATCAGATTACTGTCTAATAGCTGGAAAACACTCAACCATGTGATTTATATGGTGTAAGGTAATCAGCATGTCTTTACCACCAGATAATCAATTCATAACATTGATATTAATTACCAGACTATATGAAGGTCACTGTATTACAAATACACTCCAGAGTATAAACACTTTTTTACAATTTCAAACTTCACGCCTTTCTGATTTACAGTTCTAAAAAGACTTTACTGCATTGGCTGTATTCGGCCATTTTGGCAGAAAAAAGAGAGACTATCTAGTTAGCAGATATGCCAGGCAATGCAGACTGAAATACAGCACATGGTCACGGAAAATGGATGGTTTGATTTAAAACTTTGCTGTGTATGAATGGCTAACCCAGCACACACTCAGGAGACGTCTACACTGCAGCCTTTGTCAGCAGAGACAATACAAATGAAGCACTCATTAGCATTTCTTGTGCTCTCGTTTGCATAGTCTCTTCCGATCCATTTTGTGGAAGAGGTTGTTGCGCAAAAAACCGCAGTGTAGATAGGGCCATTTTGTGCAAAAAAAACCCTTTTGTGCAAGAACCCTTTTTCCTCAAAAAAGCAGGTATACAGGATCTTGTGCAAAAGGGTTTTTTTCCCTGTCTACACTGGGTTTTTGTTGCGCAAAATCCTGTTCTGCAAAACGGATCGGAAGAGACTATTCAAATGAGAGTGTGAGAAACGCTAATGAGCGATTCATTTGCATTGTCTCTGCCAACAAAGGCTGCAGTGTAGATGTAGCCTCAGATTCAGCACACAGCTCATCTGCTACATACTATTAATCTAGGCCCAGTGTGAACATATGAGCTAAATGTCATTGTTTCAGGGTTTGAACATTTAAAATGTCTGGTCATGCACTGACTTATCAGAGTAATTAGCATCAGTCATGAAATGTGGGTAGGTACCTTCTATTCTTCTAATGTAATAAATGCTCAAATCTTAGTTTGGATTCAATACTGTGAATAAATAGAATAATGTCTGAAAAATCATTTGCCCAGAACATAGTTTGCACCCCTTGGAAACAACAAGAATACTATATTTCAGAGCACAGATCCAAAATATGTTTGAAATCTAAAATCCCACCACATTTCTATAGGATGCTGTACACTGCATTTGTCATTTAGTTATTTTCTGTCTGGAAAATACATTTATTAGTCAACATTTAATTATGCCTGCTGTCTGGTTGCTTAAACTATGAGATCTGAATAGCTGACATTCAGGTGCCTAAGTGCAACCGAGCCAGATACAACTAATTTTGTGAGAAGAACCTCTATCCACTAGGAACTAGCTCAGAACCATTAGCTCATTCTTTGAAGTCAATGAAGAGCCTTTAAAGAAAATGTACATTTGATTACTATTAACTTGGGTTGGATTTGAACAGGTGACCTAGAAGTGAAAGGTTCATATCCCATCACCAATTTCCAGAATCATTCAATCACCAGATTGTGAACAAAGCATGCTTCACCCTTTAGAGCAAAGGAAAGAACGTTATGCAACTCACATCTGCCACCTACCCAGCCGTCATAGGCGCATAGAGGGGATTGGAAAGTTTCCTTTGCATTTTTCCTTAACTGAAAGGAAGGTAGCTGCTCTTAGGATGCCTTCCGGATGGAAAATGACAGGTTAACATGGAACAAAATTATTAGGTCTTCAGAAAGTTCTACCATGGTCATGGGGCTCTCTTCCCAATGGTACATTGCACTATGCTCAAATTAGATGTAAGAATAAGTTTTGCATTATTAGGTGGAACCAATATCCCTGAACCTTCAACTGTTTCTTGAACTGAATGTGAACCAAACTTTTTCATTGGGAGTAAAAAAATAATAATAATCTTTTAGGCTTTTTCCATTAAAAACTGGTGTTTTTTTATTCTGATCCAAAATAAATGTTACACTAAATATGAATTAAGTATTAATTTAAAATGTCAGATTGTGCTTAGTGTTAAGATAGCAGATTGAGAGCTAGTGGCAAACATATCATCAGTTGCTATAGTGATATTATTTGTAAGTAAATGCTTTAAAAATCATCACCGTGTCCATTACAGAATTTGTGCTTTCCCATTACCACATCATGGTTAACAGATTTTCTGTCCAATCCTCATGTAGCTATTGTAGCGATTACATAAGGACCCTGAAACATGTGACAGTTCAAAATATATGTTACTGAATATTGACCTTTTCCAATGCACATTTCACTTGTTTGTTATCTAATTTATATCAGCCACAATGGATACGTCTAACCTACACCCCTCTGTCAGCAGAGGGATGCAAATTAGACGTTATCGAAAGTGCAAATGAAGCGGGGATTTAAATATCCCGCGCTTCATTTGCACAATGGCTGCCATCGCTTCTTTTAAAAATGGGGCTTTTCGAAAAAAATTGCAGTTTAGACGGGGCATTTTTGACAGAAATGCCCTGTTTCGAAAGATCCTGTACATTTTTTGAGGTGTACAGGATCTTTCAAAATGGGGCATTTCTGTTGAAAATGCCCCATCTAAACTTCCGTTTTTTTCAAAAAGTCTCATTTAGAAAAAAAGCGGCAGCTGCCATTATGCAAATGAAGTGTGAGATATTTAAATCCCCACTTCATTTGCAGTTTCGATATGTCTAATTTACATCCCTCTGCTGACAGAGGGGTATAGTTTAGACGTATCCAATGTTTCCTTTGTGCTTATACATGGCAAACAAATAATAGCATCACCTTCCAGAAACTTGGAAGCATATCCAAATACCACAAATACTTAAAGCAGAACAGAACAGTTAATTATTCAAATCAGTGAAATTTACCATGGGGTGGGGGGGCGGAACACAGGTCCTTTATGTCAACTGATCCACTTAAACTGTACTGTAGGGTCTTCAATAGAACTTAAGAGGTACATAAGCCTTGATCTGCATGTCTGAATATGGATGAATTTTATCTGCTGAGAATATACCTGTCAATGTAGCATTGAATTTTAAGGTGTTTATTGCAAATCAAAGACTAAGTTCTCAGGCATTAGCACCAAGATGCATTTGTTGACCCTTCCCCACCCAAGAAAACAAGGAGCTGCATGCACAAAGTGAGCAAGTATAATCAAATACAACTACATTCCATGAATCTTAACTTTTAACCTGCCCTGAAGGAAGATGGTATCCTTTTTCAATTTATTTTTCCCTTTCCTTTTTAAGATTTCAATTTTATTCAGTGGAATTCACCCTCCAGGTCAGGAAATCCACAGTAGAAATGTTGGTTCAAAGCCCTGGGATACTGTAGGTGTGTACAATTACCTGGTTTTGCTCACATTTAGCCTTTAAATATGTGACTGAAGCAGCAGTGACTGAAATTCTAGTCCCAGGTATATAAAAGTGAGTAACTATTTGGGATTCATGAATCGTTAGTAACCATAAGGATACCACTCTTGATGCCCCATTAAATTATTTCACACAATTTTATCTCTGCAGTTTTCTGTGATGCCTGCCATGTTGTTCTTATCCCATTCTGCCAACCCATGGCCCTTTCCTCATTCAAATTCCTGCTCAAATTTCAGTTCTTACACAAAGCAAGATTATAATAATTATGATAAGAAAAAAACCCTCTATATTACTCCCACTTCTGGACTGATGTGTAAGACTGTCTTCTGTGCCTCTGTCCTTCAGGCTGTTCCTAATGCATGTGTTCTCTTTATACTACTATATATTGTGCAATGACAGCTAAATACTTACGCATGAATTCTATCTCTATTCAGGGAAGCACTGAAACAGGTATTTAATTTCAAGCAAGTGTTTAGGTCCTATTGATTTCAGTGGGACTTAAGTGTTTTCCCAAACCTAGACTTATTGCTGGTGCTACACAAATAATGAATCACAGATTCTGCTCTAAGTTACACATATGCAGCTTTGTTCATTTTAACTGGGCTGAACAAACGTCACAGAGCAGAATATGGCCCAGTGTTAATAGTTCAATAACATCTTATGGATTCAATTTTCAGGTAGTCACAGTCTCCTGATACTTCTACAATATTTTGATTGCCTCAAAAGGAGTGTGGACAGAAGTCTGATCAGTTGGGCTGTTATCTGTGGCACTCTCAAGTAGCTATAGGTTCAAGTCATCACAGGCCACAAGAGAAATGTTGTCCCAATTCTGCAGAGACGAAGTGCACAAAAGAGAGACCACCTACTTGAAAACACGCCCCTGTATATATTAGATTTTCAAACATTGTCTGTGATTCCATTTAATGAAAGTGGTAGCAATAAATGTCTATAATGTAAGAGCACAATTCTCAAAGGCCCATAGCTTCTAAGTTCCTTGAAAAACAGACACAATCTACACCGTGAAAAATTTAATTGCACTTTAATTACTAGTCAGCGGAATAGCATGAGATATGTATGCCTTCAGTTTTTAATAGCTTCTGCCACTTCCAGCAAATTGTAGAGAGAAATAATGATGCCTAAAGTATGCTTGCCTTCTGCTCCTTCCAAAATTAAAAAGACTTTAGAATCAAAATGAAGGTTCAAATTCTTCTGGATCATTTGTAATCCAGGAGGACCACTAACAATAACGAATATGAACACACAATTGCAGCTGCAGTGCTTATTTTAGCAGCCATCTCATGCAAAATCTTGCCTCTTTGGTTGAGTTCTGCTACATTAAACTGATGAAAAGCTCTTGGCTGGACTGTTTATTTGAAGATACTCAAGACGGCTGTTTTGTTTTCTAGCATTCGGGCTTTAAGTCTTAAAAAAAAATCACTCTGCATGTTGTAATAAAGCAAGCCCTCACTGTCTTCATTTGGTAAACTTTAACCATTCGGGAAGCACACAAAGTATTGTGAATATAGGCAAATCCTAAGATAGTCAGATAGAAATATATCAGTGTTTCTATGGGTTTTATAAAAAAGTAATTAAACTATTCAGAAATGTAAGTTTGGCTACAGTACTGATCCTGCATGAGTTTTACACCACACCCCTAACATCATAGCACATGAGCAGCTGCATACAAAACAATGATCCTCTGAGCAGTCTACAGACAGAAGTGAACTTCCTCTTCCTCTTTCCAGAGGAAAGATGAATTTTCAGGACTCGGTTTGTCCTTCACCGCTTTCTCTTTAGTCCCTCCCATCAGAGAGCAGATTAACTCTTCTCATATAGCAGTGGTGGGCAATAATTTTTTGCCGGGGTCGCAACGGAAGAGGCAGGGCCTCAAGTGGAAGGGGTGGGACCAGAATACTTCCCTGCTTCCCCACCTACAGACCATGATTGGTCTGGGAGTGGGGGAGTGGCATGAAGTCTTTACCTCCCAACCCCCACCAGAGGTTCCCCGTAGGCGCCCATGCCCCTGGTGGTTGGAGGAGATTTTGCGCGCTCCCCATTCTTCCCCCAGGCTAATCAGAGCTTGGGGGCCGGGGGGTGCGCAAAGTCTCCTCTCGCCCTGCCAGGAGCGCGTGGCACTTCTAGGCACCACACGCTCCTTGCAGGGCGAAGGAAACTTTGTGTGCTTCCCCCAGGCCCTAATTGGCCTGAGGGCAGGGGAGCAGCAGGCCCTCTACAGACTGGATTAAACTGCTTCGAGGGCTGGATCCAGCCCACGAAGGCCTCTTCGCCCACCCCTGTCACATGGGATGGTTAAGGCAAAGAGGCAGTCCTTTCATTTTGGCTTGTGGATTGGTGGAGAGGAGTTTCACAGCTGAGGGCCAGCTGATTGTCTTCATAGTCAGAGCTTCATTCAATGGATCACTTCACTTTATGCAATACAAGACAACTGAGGAGAGAGGGGAGTGCGGTGTCAGCTTCAGTGTTAGCGGGGCCTGTGCACAGCTTCATTTTTGGGATCACACCTGGGAACCAAGCCAAGGAAAAGAACATTCTCTCTTATCTCTCCTCCCCTATTTTTCATTTTTGTTTTCTTCTTCCTCCTCCTCCTATATAATAAGTAATAGGAAGTACATAAAGTTATATTGTCTGGGGAAGGGAGATGGGGTGCAGGAGGGAGGCAAAGGTGCAGAGGCATTTAACTCAGGCATTACAATTCCTAAAAGTGATCAGTACACCATTCTGACAGTGACTACTAAGTGGGGGTGTCAGGGAGTCTCTGTGCGCCACTGCCCAAAGGCACTGCACCTGCAGCTCCCATTGGCTGCAATCCTCGGCCAATGGGCGCTGCAGAATGGGCTCAGGGGAGGCAATGTGTGAAGTCACCCACACAGGGACCTCAAGGATATGCTGGCCACTTCTGGGAGCAGTGTAGAGGGAGAGAGGGAGGGAAGCACAGTGAGCAGGGAGCCGGCTTACTTCTGCTGCTGGCATGGCTCTGCACGCCCCTTTGGGGGAAAGGTGCAGAGGTTCTCCATGCACTGCCTGGGGTGGGGGCAGCACACGCAGAACCACCTCCTTCCCACCAGAGGCACACAGAGATTGTAGAAGCGGTTTGAGGCCATAGCATGCTGGCAGCCCTGCTGCGCTCCTGAATTTTGTGAGCTCCCTGTCGTTGGGGGCCCTTTATTTAATGGTTTGTTTAATGGTTAATGGAAGGAGTGTGAAGGGAAGGGACGAGGGAGTGCTTTACTACTCTTACCTGTAGGAAGGAATGAGTAATAAAGAAGAAAGATGGAGGAACATGTTTTGCCTTATTGCCAAAAAAAAAATCCATTTTCACTATGGAACAACTAATGCTTGTTAGTGTTAACCCTATCACCACATTTCTTTCACAGAAGATATCGCTTCAGCATATAATTGGGTTTATTAGAAATCATGATACAAAAGTGCAGTGTCCAACCTAATTTAACATACACTTACATACCAGAGCGCTCCTTGGCCTGAATCCAAATAAAGAAATAGTCTTAGCCCTCGCAAATACTCCTGCCCAGACTCTAAACAGAGTATCTAAACAGGCACTTGGACTCTCAGCATCTTTCAGTCTCCAGGTGAGTGCCATGGTTCCTGGACTGGTTCCTGGGAATAGGATCCTCCTCATAGTTCCCTCTAAGGTGCGCACCTGCCCAGATATGCCTGCCCATCTCCTTTGTAGAGCTGCGCAGCAGCACTCACTATCCTGCTGGACCTGCTGGAAGGTGAGTGGCGTGGTGGGTTCCAGCTCTGGCAGCAACCATGTGGCCCAGCCAGTGGGGCTGTGTGGTGGGCAGCTGTCCTGTGTGCCTGGGACATTCCAGCTCCAGTGGCCATGGGCCGCTGCCCCAGATGCTGGAGCTAGAGCTGGAGCTGGACTGCGGTGCAGCTGTCCCAGGAGCACAAAACCAGACAACTAGAAAGCTGGCCTCTGTTCCTAGGTTTGCTGTTGGCTGCCAGTGTGACCTCACTTAGCCTCCCTGACACGCAGTTTCTCCAAGGCTGTGTCCAGACTCATGGGTTTTTTCGAAAAAAGTAGCCTTTTTTCGAAAAAACCTCACCTGCGTCTAGACTGCAGCCGCGTTCTTTCGAAATTAAATCAAAAGAACGCGGCTTTTCTTTCGATGGCGGTAAACCTCAATTTACGAGGAAGAACGCCTTCTTTCGAAAGTTCCTCTTTCGAAAGAAGGCGTTCTTGAATGTAAATAGGGCTTCTTCGAAAGAGAGCATCCAGACTCACTGGATGCTTTCTTTTGAAAAAGCAAGCCGCTTTTTCGAAAGTTCAACGTGCAGTCTAGACGCTCTCTTTCGAAAGAGGCTTGCAGTCTAGACATAGCCTATGTGTAACGTATGGATAATATAATTTCCTAAACTCAGAAGCTGAAACCTTCTGATGTAAGGTGATATAGAAAGGCAAAATGATGGCCTTTCTTAGTATGAGAGATGTGCCAGATCACAGAAAAATCCTTTGAACCAATGGGATGACATTTTTAATGATGACTCTGTTATATTTTCACAGTTCAATAACACTCTCTCTAACTTTCTGGGCTTGCTTGTGGCCCAGTCTGCTCATGGACATAGATCCTCCACATTTGATAAGACTAGAATAATTTTATCTAGAGATTCCATAGGGTAGGGATGGTAAAGGGAATTATAACTTTATACAGTTTTGTAATTTTTATTCATTCTTCCATTTACTCTCAGATATTATTGACTTGGTTTCATTCTATACCCTGGAGTTAGCAGCACCTAAATGTCTCATTGAAGTATGAGGAGGTGCTCAGAAAAATCCGGCTGTTTTTTGTTGTTGAAAGTGTCTTATCATTTGGTAAACACATTTGCACTTCCTCTTCCCTTAGTGCAGTTTGTGTTATGCAGTGTAACTGCTTGAAATCAATGAGATGGCTGACTGACAATCAGGAAATCCATCAAGGAGTGATGCTAAAGTTATGGGATTTTTTAAAAATAGATTCAGTGAGTCTGTCTCTGCTGAGATTCTGATGAGCTATATAAATGGGAGGTATGAGGCCAAGTCCTTAAGTGATGAGTGTGCCTCCACTCATTTCTATGATTTATACTTGCTAAGAATCTGGCCCACGTTGCTGAAAACTTATCCCAAGTCAACATGTCCCATTTCTTTTTATTCACATCAAGTAGATGGAAGGATAGCAGGAAGCACTATTGCTCTTGACACATGAGCCTTCAGTTCTTATGAACAAATTCCCATACCTAAGTCAGTGTATTCAAAGGCAATATATCCAAAGGTTCTTTGATGTAAGCAGAAACTGACAATAAAACTTTATGTAGGTAAACTGATCACTCTCAATTAAGGAAAAGTATAGGACCAGAAAGTGGGTTTGGTATGTTGCAAGAGAGTATATCTGTACATTGTTTAGGGCTGTACCAGAAATTACAGATGAGTTAGTATGTCTTATCATACAACATTAAGGAAGAATGTGGTGCCTTATGTTTGCACAAGTGTTAAATACTCAGTGAGTTAAATTCTGGACACAGTTAACTGCTTGCGTAAGCAGTGTGAACAACATTTAAATGCAGCATATTCACCAGGCAAAGCAAATCATCAATATGAAACTGTCAAATGTTATTTAAAACTGAAGAATATGGTGTACCCTAAATCTAGCACATACCTGAATAGGAAAAAAATCCCAAAACTCTACCTCAGAATTTGCAACTGAAGTAATGTTTGTTTGGTTTTTAAAAGGGGATTTTCTACAGAAATTCTGTTACCGAAGTGGTTGAAGTTCATCCTAAATTTGCTTTTAATTTGGTTTGGGCCTGCACTCACCATCCTGCTGGTGGAAGGTAAGTTGCTGCTGGTGGTGGTGGGCTTGGTAGGAGAGTGGGGGCTGAGCTGTGCAGCTCTCTGCTGTCCCCAGAGCTGGAGCTGGGGCCAGGGCTGTGTGGTGGTTTCCCCCGCTGCTCCTGGGGCAGGGCTGTGTGGGTTAACATTACTACTACTGTAAATTATATATGAATTGTGCTCTTTGTTTTGGCAAATTGACAAAGAAATTCCAGTTAGACATGCAAGTATTTTGGATTGTTATTATCCCTTGTTTTAGCATTCTTTCTTCCGTAACATTTACAAAACACATAAAAGATATTTTTTGGTGCCATGGTGGCACACATCCCAGAGCTGGCCCAAGCTACGGGCTGACCGGGCTATCGCCCGGGGCACCCCATTGTAGGGGGCACCACGCAGGGCTGCCGGGCTGGGTAGGGGCGGGACCACTGTGTGCCCGGGGGTGGGGCCATGCATGCGCTGCACTCCCGGGGGCGGCACTGCTCTCCCGGGCCCTGAGGCGCACGAATGGCTCGGGCCGGCCCTGACACATCGCACAAGTGCACGTGACCTCAATATTCGTGCACAACACAAAACTTGCTCTGCTCATGGATGGAAAATCTTGGAGGGAACACTGATCCTCCTCCTCGTGTCCTTTCCCAAGATGGGAGAGAGAGGGTGTTTCTCCCTCTGGGAACACACAACCTAGCACTCAGTGAGCCACCAGCTTTGAGACCTTCCTACCTTGTAAGTTAAGCAGGCTCATGCATCCCGTTAACCCCTTCCTTGCCAGACAGTATTGGGTGTGTCGACACTGCACCATTATTCTAGGATAATGGCCGTTATTCCAGAAAAACAATACTACTGTACACACTGCAATCGCGTTATTTCAAAAGAAAATCAAAACAACACACAGCTTTTTCCATCGTTAGTAAACCTCATTCCACAAGGAATAACACCTCTTCCGAAAAAGCTCTTTCGGAAGAGGGGGTGTGTGGATACTCCTCTGCTGCTATGTCAAAAATAGCCCCTCACCAGGGCCATTCTAAGTTATTTCTCCCCAGTGTCTCCTTGGGCTCTAAATTGAGAGAGCACAGCCACATTAGGGGATCCTGCCTTAGACTAATTTTGAGGCTTCCTTGTAGTGTGGACACTTTATTTCTAAATAAGCTATTCCTGAGGATATCTTCCAGAATAGTTTTTTCTGAAATAAGCTTGCAGTGTAGACGTACCCTCAATCATAAACAGGAAATGAGAATAAGACATAAAGGAAGACGATCAGATGTAGCAGAAAGACATGTCATACCGAGTTCCCTATCAACCCAGGGAGACTCATCAGAGACTTTGCTTTGAGATACAGCATTAGAGTAGGAGACTGCAGCATCATTTGTCAGTGTTCCTCCTGGAACCTGATCATGTACAATGAGTCTATGTGGGCATATTTATGTGAAGGAGACAAGGGCCAAGATTACCTCTCAAATCTACTTTTTTTGCAAATGCAAAGACCCATCCAATGTAGTTGGTATAAGCTAAGCACAGTCTAGCTAATGTGAATTATTTGGAGACTGAAAGAATGAGACTTGCTTGCTGTGCTAAGCTCTCTTCTCTTCTTCGGTTTGATGATACATCATATTGGGAGAGCATTGGCCCCCAATGCTGTAAAAAGCTCCAGAGCAGGACATTAGAGATTAGTTGAAGTAAAATGTCTCATTTTGTTACCATAGCTTAGGAATCAATACTATATCCTGAAAGCATCACTGAGCCAGAATCGTACATTTTCATTTGAAAACATAGAGCACACTAAAGATTTCGAAAGGAGCACTTTTACTTGTCTCGTTGTGTCATGCCACCCTATTGTGTGCAGTCTTTCCAAAGTCCTGCTGTGAAGAAAAGTCAGAATGAAAGGCAACTAGAAGCAGCACTAACATTTAAAAAGCACACACTTATTTGTGGATAAGATCTCTTCTATCACTGTGCTAGTCAGTCAACTTGAAAGATCACCAGACATCCAATGTTCCCTGGAAACAAGTAAGTTTGAAAATGCATTTCACACATACAGATGTGTGTAAACCCCACATATGTATGCTGTAATTATCATCATAAACACAGATTGCAAAATAAAAAATCTGTTATGCTTATACTGTCTGTTTTTCCTGACAGGTTTGGAATGTTGACAATCTTTAGTTTATTAATAACAAAATATTATTGTTCTAAAAACGAAGCACTGAGAAGCCATGACTCTCCAGTGTTTTGAAATCCATCTGATGAGTGGTTGCAAGGAGGTTAATTCTGGTATTATCTATTTTACAATTCTATTTCTCATCTCATGTGGCTTTTTTATATACAGTATATAAATATGCTCCTGCTATTCACTAGAGAACAATGAAATTAGAACATTTATAGATTGAGAAATGAAATAGCCTATGGAACTCAAATATTTGAGTATTTACATCAGAGAATAATACTTTTTTTCCTGATCTATCATTATTTCCAGAGTCCTGGATGACTAATAAAATAACCCTTGGTATTTAATCTGTTAGAACAGTTGAAACCTAGCTCAATGTGTCAGGTACAGATGAATTTAACCTTGCAGTATTCAAAGAGTGGAAATAATACCCTGGGGCATATCAGAGAAGTACATGGATAGTAATTATCTGAAAGAGATAACCAACATGGATTTAGAAGGGCAAGCGCCTGCCTAAGCAATCTACCTGACCTTTATCGGGAGGCTAAAGACAAGGTTGATAACGGCATTGCATATAAAATAGTTTGTATTTTCAGGAGGTCGCACTGATATACAAGAAATGGAAAGGAGAGTTCTCTGAAAGTGGGAACATGCCTTGTTTAAAAAAAAAAACCTCTGACAAATCATAAGGAACCGTACACAGAAGGGAAGCTATGAAAGGTTATGTCATCCATGTAATACACTGGTGCAGGGAGAATATGTGCAATAAAATCACAGTAGTGATTGCCTCAGAGTAAGGTGAGTTTGCACGGCAATGTACACAGCAGTCATATTCAATGAGCATAGTTTTAGTGAGGGAGAAAGGTCCAAAAAAGTTTGCCTGAGTGTAGAAAAACTTCTTCTATTGCAAGGGACCCAATAAGATCTAACATACTAATCGGATGAGGCAAGGCAGCAAATAACAGGAATGCATGGATAAATGTAGTGGCAGTACAAAAAAGGTATTGAGGGTAAAGTGGTGTGTGTAACTCCTCATCAAGGAAAAAAAAAAAGATAATGGAATCATTTCAGCTGCAGACAGAATACCTGCATTACTGACCCATCATCCTGCTAGAGTAGGGGTGGGCAATAATTTTTGAAGGGGGGCCTCTTCACAAATTTTTCCTAGGTCGGAACAATGTGCAGTCACAGAGGATGGTGTATATTTTGGCCCACAGTGAAGCATTGCTCCTCTGAATTCAATGGGAGTTTTTCCACTGACAAGAATGTTTTCTTGGCTCAGTCTCCTAATGAAGTTTCACTTGACCATAATCTAGTCGCTCAGAATGGAGCATTCATAACCAGATTGGGATCATGTTGAATTGCTCTTCCCACTTCTCCTTTGCCTGAGAAGAGGAGGAGGGGGATGAGAAAAGAAATCGCTCTCCCCAGAGAAGACGGGATAAAGAATATTCCCTGGTCTTGGCTACAGCAACAACAATTTCTGAAAGGAGGATTACGGGTGGCAGTGGTAACCACTGCTGAGAAATGAAGAGAGAAGAGTCATTAGGGTCTTCTGTTCACCTCTTCCCTAAAGAAGGTGGTTGCTGGGCAAGGGTTCCCATGAGAGAGGGCAGCTCCTGGGCAATCAGTTACACTTAAAAAACAACAAATAGTCTAGTAGCACCTTAAAGACTAACGCAACATGTAGATGGTATCATGAGCTTTCGTGGGCACAGCCCATTTCATCAGATAACCAGAGGGATAGAAGTCCAGATGCAAGAATAAATAAAGGGGGGAAGGGGGAGGGGAAAAAAAGAGAGTCAGTTATGATGGTTCAAATAGTTACAAGAGGCTGATAAGAACAGCCTAATGACTTGGTTGGTTAAGTGATTAGGATGTGGAAGGTAGTGTGTGACCCAGTCAATGTCCCTGTTCATACCATTTGTTTGGTTAGTCTTTAAGGTGCTACTAGGCTATTCATTGTTTTTTAAGTTTTTCCTGTTACAGACTCTGAAGTTTTTGAGTTAGATTGTTAAGTCATTAGTCAGAGCAATAGCTCCTTATAACAACTTGGAAAATTACCCTACCTCAACTCTGCAACCAAATTTAGATCACCAGGCACCCTGATCACATCCTTACCCATCTAAATGGGAAGAAAAGTGGAGGAAATGGGTTAGATACCCTAATACAGCTCACTTGATGGCTATTAAAGCATAAGTTTTCATGAGCTATAAGTCCTTTCTTCAGATGCTGAAGAGAAAAACACAGAAAGACAACAGCAACAACAACAAAAGGATACAGAGATGGGAGTGTGACATCCGTGCCAATCAAATCAGAATGTACAGAAATGTTGCTTCAAGGATGAATTTGTTCAGCTCATCTCTAAAATTTACACAGGGAATCTTGGTGATTTTTTACCATTGAGCCAACAAGATAGCTTGTTAATAAGAATGTATCCTAAGCCTCCTATGCACAGCACCTTATAGTGGAGTTACTTATCAACTATCATGAGGGATTGTTAGGGAGACAAGGTGAGTGAGATAATTAGACCAACTTCTGTTGTGACAAGCTTTCTAGCCCCACAGAACTCTTTTTCAGGTCTGGGAAAAGTATTCCCAGCATGCAGGATGGAACAGACTGTTTAGGTAAGTAGTTAGCATGTATTCTAAGGGACTATACACAGTTGTGTACCCTATTAACACCTCTGCAGTCATTGGACAAAAAAGGATTAGCGGGTTACAGATTGTTGTAATAAACCTCAGCATCTTTCTCCATTCCATTGTTGCGTGTCACCAAGTATTCATGGACCATTAAGAAAAAACAGAGTAAGACTGAGGACTGGTATCGTAGACCCTTAGTTTTTAGTTTGGAAAGCCTTCAGTCTTTAACCATACAGTACACATATGGTACATATCTGTGGTCAGTTTTACATATGCTTCTGTGGTTTTGGATAGTATTTCAGAGAACTCTGTGGGTAACAAAAGACAACATTTTACATGTAAAGAAGGAAGAGATCTCTTGAGAGCTTGTTGGTTCCCGGCTGGCATTTCAAGTGTTAAAAAGGCAAGGCAAAGATCAGATCTGCAGAGCATGTTTCTTTAACAACACTTTTCCATAATGATGTATTATTACATCAAAGGAGGAAGCAACTAACATCAAGATAAGATAAAACAGCCCTCCCTCCTTAAAAGGAGGATGCACCATCTCCAACATCCCTGAGGCCAAATGCAACTCTGCTGTAAGCAGGCACATCTCTGGCTTTCCCTGCATTGCTGGGTTTAAATTGCTGCCATAGCTCTAGGCTCTAGGTCAGGACTGGGGAACCTTTTTTGGGTCAGGGGCCGCTGACACAGAAAAATCAGCTGGGGGCCCCACACAAGTGAGAAGCAAAAACAAAAGAAACCCTTGTTGACATGGTCCCTGAGGGTATGTCTACACTGCCACCCTAGTTCGAACTAGGGTGGCTAATGTAGGCATTCGAAGTTGCAAATGAAGAGTGGGATTTAAATATCCCGGGCTTCATTTGCATCTTGCCAGGCGCCGCCATTTTTAAATCCCCCTTAGTGCGGACTCCGTGCCTGTGGCTACACCTGGCATAGAGTAGGTAGTTCGAATTAGGCTCTCTAATTTGAACTACCGTTACTTGGTGTACCGGTAGTTCGAATTAGAGAGCCTAATTCGAACTACCTACTCTGTGCCGTGTGTAACCGCGGGCACGGAGTCCGAACTAAGGGGGATTTAAAAATGGCGGCACCCGGCAAGATGCAAATGAAGCCCGTGATATTTAAATCCCAGGCTTCATTTGCAACTTCGAATGCCTACATTAGCCACCCTAGTTCGAACTAGGATGGCAGTGTAGACATACCCTGACTCAGGAGAAAGATACTCCCCACATTCCCCTCACGCACCAGAGCAGAGTGGGGCCCAGGCTAGTAGATTTTCTGTACTCCAGTCCCGCACTGATGCAAGCCCTGAGCTTCAGTGGCTGAACCAAAGCAAGCTGGTGAGCCTCATCCGGCCCCTGGGCCTGAGGTTCCCCACCCCTGCTCCAGGTAAACCACCTCCACAGCGGGAGTAGCTAACTATGTTGGAAGCTCAGCTCCCTACACTGGGAGCCTGTTCACACTGGCACTGTAAAGTGCTGTAACTTGCTGCACTCCAGAGAGGGTGTTTTACACCACTAAGCGAGAAAGTTACAGCACAGTAAAGTGACAGTGTAGTCAAGCCCTCTGATACTCACCTGCTTATGCCAGAGGCTGAACTTCACTCCCACAGAACAGCTGAAAGGTGTAAGTTACACTAATTCCGCACATCCGCTGTATGTCAAATCAGTCCAAGTTACAGGGATGCGCACTACCATTTTCTGACTGACCAACACCACGAGGGTCTCTCACCCACTGTGGGGAATATCAGGAGTAACTGCTCTGAAGCCAGTGGAAGTTCATGGGTGTAAAGCTGCTACAAGGGGACCAGTCACCACCCTGTACATTAGTTACACCACCATGTTATCACTGAATTTGACACACTGTCTTCTGGTGGGTTTTGACAACCAGGTTATTTGTGTCTCTGATGCAGACAAGGGGCCGAAACAGAGTTTCTCAAAGAAAAAAATAAGCGCGTGGTGAGTTTTTATGCAAGTACAGCAATATCAACTTGCTGAAGACTGCCATTTGGAAAAGGATCGTAACTTCAGATAACCTTCTGTAGTGCACTGTGTGCCTTTGAAGCAAAGAAAAATAATATGTCTGGCCAGTTTTGAGCCAATTCAATATTTATAAGTTCTCTTTTTATTCCCCTGATCTCTCAGCTTCACATCTTTCACTGATAGCCAATAGAGCACAGACGGGGAACCTCTTTTGGGACGGGGGCCATTGACCTGCAGCAAAATCAGTCAGGGGCTGCAAATGAGAAGCACAATAACCTCCCCCCCCCAAAAAAAAACCCCCACCTCACTGACATAGTCCACAACCGAGAAGCAGAAAAACACTCCCCTCACCCCCCCCCCACATTCCCCTCACACAGCAGAGCCTAGTGGGACCCGGGCTAGCAGATTTGGTGGGAGAAAAGCCTCCAGGAAGCACTTTCCTGCACCACCTGAGGGGGTGGGGGAACAGCAGCGTGCAGAGCTGCTTCTTCCCCCCACCAGGCAGAGTCCATGGGTCACATCTGGCTTGCCTGACTCTGGCCCATGAGGCTCAGGGCTCCTCCCTCACAGTGGGGAGTTGGCACTGATGTTCCAGCCCCACAGAAGGAGACTTGGGGCGGGGCATGGGGCTGGAGTGCCAGCATGAGCTCCCAATTCTGGGGGGGGGGGGGGCGGAGAGAGGTAAACCTCAGGGGCCAGATGCAGCCCCCAGGCTTTAGGTTCCCCACCCATGCTATAGAGATAATGAGGGAAAAGACTTGATTGTGCTTTTTATTTTGCACTATCCAGAATCTCTTTGCTTGTTCCAACTGCAAAGTATATTCTGATACTGCCTAAGGAGATCTTAATTTTATATTTTGTATAATTGTTTCATATGTGTTACCTAGTATAAACATTTGTAATCTCCATCAAGTTGTAAAAACAGATGTCTTCATAATGAGTAAAATTCAATTTAAAAGTGTTGCTATGCTAATATTAAAGAGCAGATCATGCCTCATGGTCCACATGTAGAACTGGAAATATCTGTCAATGCATTATAACAGGCTGCTGTAGAAACCAAAGGTGATGGGTCCGATGCTCTTGTCACTCACAACTATGGAGTGCTGCCTGTGTAAAACCAGTCTAAGGAAGGAAAATCAAGCCCTGATTCTATAAAACTGTCTTTAGTCACAAAGAACAAATGGATAAAGTATACCAGACACTTCAATCCAACTCATCAGGGAGCTAGTTTCTAACCCAATGAGTGAAATCCTCCTGACCTTGCTGAATTCAACAGAAGTTTTGCCATTATCCACAATAGTGCCTGATATTTTTCAAAGTTTTCACTTAGGTAGTAAATGGAAGATGTTGCTTAAATTGGCAATGTAAAGAATTTCCCACTGAACCCTGCCTATGTATTGCAAAGAGTCTCATAAGACAGGCATACCGTCTATGGCAATATTTTCACACACAGGGATCAGATAAAGATGCTGCTGCAGCTATATCTCCGAATTTCCTGTGTTTTTAAAATCAGGCCCTTATGACCATTTTTATTACATAGATGTTAAAAAAAGCAATTGTGTAGGATAAAAACCAGCAAGGAAAGCAAAATATTTCCACAGACATAGTGTAAACTCCATAAATCAAGTGCAATACAAATTCAAACCATTACCTGTCTTCCTCTGAGAAGCGCAATAGCTGTGAGCAGTCATGTCAATACAAATGCAGAAGCTGACCTTTGAGACATTGTTTCAAAGAGGAATTTGCATGGATCTGAGAATAAGTGGGAATTTGGATATGAGACCTATCACTCTCAGAACTGGGCTTAACCTTCTCTGGCTGCTTGTGCTTGCTCTCCTTTTTCACTCCCAGCTCTTCCCTAGCGGGGAGAGGGGAGCGGGCTTCTCAGGTGACAAAGAGGTGAGCAGTGGAACAATAAAAAAGAATCTTTAACAGAAATGTCAATAATTCATTTGAAGCTATTGCAATAGTAAGCACGTACTGGGTCTGCAGCTGGCATATTGTCTCTATACGACTTAACACGTTATTCTGTTGGCCTGGTTTGGGTAGTAAGAATATTATACATGATACAGAATTCCAGGACAAGAATGGTTTGAGCCACAGTGTTTTGTATTTAATAGCACTGCCATCTAAACTACATTTATGGCGTAAGTGTTGAGCCATTTTTTACATATCCTTGAAGAGGATCAGCCTTTATAGTACCTTTTAAAAATTACAAGCATCACAGGACATTACCCACAAACACACCAAAACAAAAATGAAAAAAATGGCTCAATACAATTACATTATGTAATGTACATAAAATGCATTGAGTTTAGAGTTAAGGAAAATCAATATAGCCCTCTTTCCACAATACATCCAATTCAAACAGATCCAATTATACATGCTACATTTTTTAAAATAAATTATATGCTGATGGAATGAAAGACATACTAAAAACTGACAACCTCTGGGCCTCCAAAATAAAGTCTTTTGACCTTTGCTGTCAGCTTACAAAACTAGCCTTCTCTGAATTTGATTTTTTCTTCCATTAAATTACTGAATTGATTTAATTCAGTTTTTAAAAAAATGAAAATGCACCTTGGCTATAGAGACTGCACCTAGTTTCAGCCCAGTTTGACTTGCAAAATGCCAAAGAGGAGATGTTATTACTTGACTCTGCTAGGATCCTGAAGTGGTCACTGGAGCTCTGCATGGACATAGGGGTCTGCCTGAGTACACCCCATTGGTTATTATGCATCACAAATTTGTAAATGGCGGAACCCAGATGGTCGCCATTCAGGATGAAATGCCTAGGTCTCTCCTTTTCAGATGCACCCCTTTGGAAAAACCACATTGAGCCAACACAGAATTATAGCCACTTTCTATAGAAATCTAAGAAATGGTTTAAAAAATTCTGTAGAGTGGTCAGCATTGAATTGCACTGGTGTATGGAATCATTTCTACAGAATCCCACCACATTGCTATCGAATCCTATTGGTTTAATTTTCAAAGGAGCTTAATGCAGGTAGGTGTCCCTTTGAAACTTTAATGGGATTTGGGCACCAAATTGCTTTGAAAATCACAGCCTGCATGGCCATTCAATTCTTTAGGGCATTTCCATTAAGGTACTTTTCTTCTTTCCCAACTTTTAGTTTCAGGATCAAGGAGGACACCTTTTGAAATACACCCCCTCCCACAGCCCCAGATAAAGTCTTGTATAGTATTAATGTTTTTTTTCCCCAAAACCTCAGCTTCTGTCACTTTACTGAGAATCCAAAAAATCCATGCCCTGTGTTTATACAGGTTAAAACAAAGGCACATCTAACAATGCTGATACAGGCTGTGCACTTCCATGAATCAGTCTATTTTACAGGTTCCATCTGCTCTTAAATGCTTCCCAGCGAACAAACAATGTGTCACTATATTGCATATTTCCATTGCACTATCCCAAACACACTTAAGCTGCTGACAGATTAATGCTTAGTTCACTTGTGGCGTACATTCTTGGGTTCTTACACATGTTCTTATAAGGAAATGGAACTCAATAAGCACTTAATCACAAGCTGGGTTAATGTTATTGTACTGAATAAAATGCTCTGACTTTGTTTCAGATAAAGGGTAAAGTATCTCTCTATAAGCCACTGCTGTCACCAGTGCCGCCAAGGACCCAGCAAATCGAATAGCTTTTATAAACCCTGACTAAACAAAGCCAAGTGAAAATTTGCCAAAGGGTAGCTATTGCAGCCAGAAATGTCAAGGTGAGGACAGTGCAGAAGTCACCGTATGAACGGTCTGCTCTGTATACTGAAATGCAGTTGTTTGGCCTAAACATTGTTCTAGACAACCCAGTTTAACTGGATCTCAACCAAGTGTATACTAATACAATGAATGGGTGAATTATTGAGACACAGAGAAAGCCATTGCCCTGAGCACTCTACTCTGATGGGGATCACTTATCCAGCGAGAAGGCAGCAACAACAGAAGCCTGGTGTACGTGGACATTGTGGGCAGCATGGATACTAGCACTCATGCCCATTGAGACGTGCTCTTCTACTGAAAATGTTTCAACTACATCCTCATCTGGTGTAAAACAGCACTGCTCCATTGATATCAATTTGCACAAGCTGAGAAGCTGCCCTTTTGTATTAATGTGCAGTATTTATTTCACTGAAGCACACTCAGCTCATGAAATATTATTTTAGAAAAAAGTGAGCTTGAGCAAGCAATAAATCATTTCCTATGACGTTTTTCTCTCCTTTCACATCACTTTTAATGTGATGAAAACCTAGGAAAGTTATTAAACCATTTTTTTTTGTCCTTTGGCATATTTTTGCCACCATAATCAACTGTCTTTCATGTGTGAAATGAACTACATTTATATGCCAGTGTACCTCTATATACTCTGCTTCACTTGTCACACACATCTCCTTCTCAAAAGTGAAGCAAATTCTAGCCCCAAAAGAATCTGAACAGACACATCAGAAACGGTGCACTCTGCTTCCAAAACAGGAAGGTAGTGCCCCAGATTATATACTGAGACATGTTCACCTATAGCAAGTCCTGTCCCCATTGAAATCAATGAGAATTTTGCCACTGACTTCAGTGGAGTTGAAATTATTGATTCTAACAGTGAACTGGGCCCAGGGAATTTTCCATATGGGGACATTACAAACTAACTGATGTTAGAAAATGCCCTTTTCCCACTCCGGTAATAAGGACCTTATGCTTCATTTTAATGTTGCCCAGAACTAAGCAATTCAATCCATCCTGAGATATATGGAACAAATTGACATTGACATAAATATTAAGGTCAAATTGTGTTTTGGCCTCTTCTAAGGAATGCAAGGCTCCAAAAGATGCAATGAGCAGTACAATTTCAAAAAGCTACATACAGTGAAAGTCCTAGTCACTGCGAGTGGTAAGGGAGGAGCAGGCCAGGCCCTCTGCACCAGCTATCAGAGACAGCTGGGTGCAACAGGAAGCACACAGTGCTCAAGAAGGGGTAACAACTGCCTCTTCCTCTCCTCTTCCATGTACCAGGAGACATAGCTCCACCATAAAACACTGGACAAATGAACAGTTGTCCTCAATATGGGGGCAGGGACTTGAAGGTACTTCTGAGTCCATAATCTTTTGAAAATCTCCATTTATCTAGAAAACAACATACTTCCAGTTAGCTCATAATCTTGTCTGTGCCTTTTTTTGTGGAGGAAGGAAAAGCTGGTCTCTGTTGACAGAGAAAGCAGCCTTGCACAACTTGCTAGCTAGTGTACACCTCTTGATAAACGTCCAGCATTGGTAGTGCTTACCTGTGCAACACACACGCCAACAAGACAATCCACAGATCAACACACTGTGCAGACAGAGAGCAATAGATAAGAGTAAGGGAAAGTATGCAGGATGGTTCTCACCTCAAGTACGTCACATGCTTTTCATTCTGAAATGCTAAATGAGAAGTAACATTACTCAATGTGGCTTTACATTTTGAAATTCTTTGAAAGAAGTACGGCCTACTAGACAACTACTCTACAATGGTAAGACAAGTTATCTGAGGGTATGTCTACACTACCACCCTAGTTCGAACTAGGGTGGTTAATGTAGTCAACCGGAGTTGCAAATGAAGCCCAGGAAATTCAAATCCCGGGCTTCATTTGCAACTCCGGCTGACTACATTAACCACCCTAGCTCAAATTAGGGTGGTAGTGTAGACATACCCTAAGATAACTATCTCCAACTATTCCTGAGAGCTAGTAACTAACATGTCATACATTCCGTGGTCACAAGTTTCACGACCTTTTATAAGATCTTCAGGGAAACTGCATCATATTTCTTAGGGTACAAAGCTTATGTATTGGGCCACCTTGAGCAGAGCAGTGTACAGTATCTTGCATGGTTTAGAGCAAAATCTCGCAAACACATATTTTGCCATTATCTGATATGGAATTATCTAAAAAAAATTTGTGGTCAGTCTTGCACAATTTCTTGGTAACTATAAAATTAATCTTCTAAATGGTTATTCTTTTTCATGAATGTGTGTATTGAGCCTTTTGTTTCATAGTGATGTAGGATATAATTCCATTTTTCAAAGTCTGCCAAATAGGCTTCTGCGCTAAGAGATTTTTTTTCTTTTCTTCTTTTTCTTTTTTAATTTGGTGGAGAACAACTGAAAGGCAAGAACTGTCTATCATGCTTCTATTTGTTGGCTGTCACTTTCACCAGTTACCTAGAGACTTCTGAAATGCTGACCAGCCTTATTCATACATTAAGTTTTCGGAATGCATCATTCTTGGTAAAGCACTGGAATGAATATGGAAATATATTCATGATGGGATTGTAATGAGCATTCTTTGATCCTACAACTTTATCTTCACTTTTGGCAGCTTGTCGCCCATATCTTTCAAGAGTGCATTGAACAGCTGGAGAAAGCTGATTTTCCTCTTAGGCAAGTGTTGCAGTTGTGAAAGTATTTTGTTTTCCTTCTTCTTTTCTTCTTTTTTTTTTCCGGGGGTCTGTGGAGGGGGAGGAAGAGCAGTGGAAGGATTTTTTTTTCTAGACCAGGAGAGGTTTGTTTTCCTCTCCTTTTCTGATATTTTCATTTTTTCCTCTTCTTAGTTGATCTCTGATTTTTTTTTCATGTTCTTTCTCTGCCCCTCCTCCTCTTTATTGGTCCCGTGTGTGATGGATTCTTCACCTTTCTTCAGTGAGGTCTCTTTTTTTCTGTGCTGTTTCCATTTACACTTTTTCATTGTTCCTTGTCAGCTTCGCATATTTTTCCAGAGGTGATGTGATTTGTCTCTTTGTTATTTTTATTTTGCTGTGGGTTTTTTGGGTCAGGTCAGCTGGTCCTTTAGGCAGCCTATTTTCTACTTTCTTGTGCCTTTTCCTTTACATTTTCATCAGTCTCTCTCTCTGTTGGTATTTTCAGTACATATATCATGTGTTGTCCTCCTTTGACTTTCAGATGAATTCTTGTTTTCCACCTCTGCCTTTGTTATGTTATTTCCTATTTACTGCTTCCTTCAAAGCCAAGGAACTGGGGGGGCTTCAGCTCCTGGGTCTTGCTTGATAACGAAATGGAAAACTGACCCAGGGAATGTTGCAACGTTACTACACACTCAGGAGACACTAGGACATTTTGAAAAATAATCCCCCAAAACGATCTCCCCCTGAATTGCCTATTTAACCACAGAAATAGGCTACTCACGGTAGGTAGGATCTCCTTGCTGAGTCTCAGGTTTGATTTAAAGAGCAGGAGATAGTGCTTTGCTTCTATTTTAGGGTGAACAGATTTTCAGAGTATATGATGAAGAAAAGGAGGCAGGGGGCAGATATGCATGGGAAGGTTTTCACAGACAGGAAAGAGGGAATAAACAGTATCCACTCATTCCCACTTCCATTCCTCTCCCTTTGTACTTTGCTAGAATCCAATATTCATATCAGGTGTAGTAGAGGTGAGAAGCTTACTCTTTGACCAGGTCGGTGTCCCCTTGTATTACATGGTAGTGCAGCTGATCCTCATGTAGGTTCGATATTTCCAGCACTCCCCACTGTAATTGCTAGTTCCACAGGGCTGCAACACTACATAAAAGGGAGAGTCTTTGCAAGGCTCTGTGATCTAGTTAAGAAAAAGTTCCATTCAAAAAACAAGAGTTTTTTAGAGCGAGACTACAAATCAGTATCCACCAATAACAGAATCAGGATTCAGGTACTCACCTGTGTCACCTGAATTTGGGAATAATTGGAAGACTCCAATGTCTAAAGTGCTAGACAGATGTACACAAAGCAAACAATGAGCCATAAACCTGTTGCCTAGGAGTATATGCAATTATCATTTATCAGAATACAGGTATTTAGGCACTGACTATCAACATATTGTATACAAGCCACTAAACAAGCATCAAATTAGTAACTTCTGGTCACCAGTAACCTGCAGGGAGTTTGCTCTGGTGCTTTACATCTAGAAAGATCCACATCATTCTATCAATTCTCAGCCATTCAGTACCTTTCGTTTCTTACCTTTTTTGGCCTCACCTATCTTGCTTTACTGAAAAAAGGGACAAGATTTTCATGCAGGGGCTGCATCTGCCTATGTGCTCCAATCAGCATCAGTATCTACGGGCTGTACATTCACATAGGCAAATACAGCCCCTGCATGAAAACCTTGTCCCTTTTTTACAGAATTATATCTCACTCACTCTTTTGTCTGTTACCCTGATCTGGATAACAACCCTATGAAATCACTGCTGACTCACAGTTCAAGTTCCAGTCATGATGTCATTTACAAATAACCCTGATGGTGGGCCCATTTTTTCACATTTATTTGCTGCAGCCTCAAAGTGTTCTGTTAGATCCTGAAGTAATTTACCATAAATCTTTCTCAACAATTTTGTTTTCTCAATTTGTAGATGGAATGAAAAACATACCCTCTGGGGATGACTTTCCCCCGAAAGACTGCATTATTTTAGGCACTTTTTCATTAATTTATTTCTGTTATAGTTTTCAGTGGCTCTTCCAGTAAGCATTTGGCTCTAAATATCAGATAGATGCATATGCTGCCATTTTGTACAAACCACAAATAAGGGAGGAAAGCAGAACATCATTCTCCCATTTCTTTCTCTCTTACAGTCTTTGTCTGAAGCTGCCTTTTTACCTTCTCAATTATTTGTTCTAATGTAAAATGAACAGAGAGGTATGTTATTTTTACTACAGAGGTTATATGACCCAGACAATGCCACTGAACTTTGTTCACTATCAGTATGTTCCCCTATTTTTCCAGTCAATCACAACTTTCTTTGGAACCTCCCACATTCATGAACTGCCCTTTGGCTACTAGACTGAAACCCTGAAGCACTAGCATCCCCTAGTGGTGTCCTGTATCACAACAGTTTGCTTCATTGCAGTATTCTTGGAGATTGACTTTTAGTAGAAAGTACACGCAACGTGCCTCATAATGCCATGTTATGCCTCTTAGCTACCAATCCTGTAGAGTACATCAAGAATAGAAACACAGTTTTCTTTTAGCTGGCTTTAGCCACTGCACCTATCACATACTTATTATAAAAGACACACACATTTAAGTGCAAGGGCTTATTTGTAAGACTCGTTAAACAAAGAGACAAATCAATCAAATAAAAAGATGACAATACACCTTGGAGCCTTCTTGGAGGCTTTAAAAGAAAAGGTAGCCATTCAGCCTATTTCTAGGACAGTAAGCTCCACAGCTATTCATTTCTACTCAGCTTTTTACATTAAGATGGTTTGTGGAGAAGAAACAGATTTAGTTGAGATCTATACAGACAGGAACTGGCAACTTACTTTACGGCATGAGGATTTTAGATTAGAAGTATTGCCCTACATTTCATGAATACTTCATGAAAATTCAACAATCTGTTCAGAAAATATTCTGAGTCCCGCTATGCTCTGTTCTATGCACAAGTGTCTCTTGTTTATGTGCATAGACTGAGTGCCAGTTACTGCAATATTATCTAGTCCAGCACTGAAGTAACAGCTCTCTCTTTAGACACAACTGAAATGCTCTCTCCTCATTCCTGAATCACTGGCCGTGGGACAAAAGACATTTCCTCTGCTCAAGCCTGAAGCTGTATAATTCTGAGTCAGCAATAACCCCCTAATGCTGTTACACAGGGCGCAATGGTTTGGTGACCAAGACAGCAACAGGTCCATCTGCAGGGAATGGGGCTTGAGTTAAGCACGTAATTATGTCTGACTGTAATGATCAGGGAGGAACATAAGTATGAGCATAAGTGCTTTGCTAAACTGGGGCGTCTGCAACAGAACCCCACCAATCCCATTGCATCTCCAGCTCTCTCCAGATTCAGAGGTGGAAATAGGATGCTACCCTGATTATCTTGCACCTTAAGTCCAATATGCCCATGATACGATCTAACATCTACTCCCCCACCCCCGCTGCATTTTGCTATCGCTAATGCCATGTAGCAGATTTTTATACCAGGTCCTACTGCCTATCTTGGATGCCTACCTCTGATATTTGTCTGGAATTCAATACTGGATGCTTGGGGTAAGAAAAGACAGGACTGAGCCTATGTGCTCTGACCATAGTTTAAGGCTCAAATCCTCAGGCCCTTTCTCAGATCTAATTTAGTACAAATTTGCCTGAATAAATACCCCAGATCAAGCCCTTTATGAGGAGGAGTGAAAACTGAGTTTGTGTGTTAAGTGAGACATGACAAACCTGACTAGCACTTCTTGTTGATACTCTGTTATTTTTGTGGTTAGGGCTCATGAGGATTTTTGTAAGGAAGTTTATTTTTGCAAGCTGCTGAGTGCTGACTGTGACATGGGCTGGTTTTCACTAAAGCAAATATCTGTTAACTTTTGTTAAGGTTCTTGGGCAGACAAATTGTTGCTCTGGAATTTACAAGAAAAGCTGTCTAAAATTGTTTGGTTTAGACTATTCGGTGAAAGTACATGTTATAGGTTTCAACAAATTATGGACAATTATGGTTTAAGACAAACTAATCAGTAGTTTTTCATTTTGACAGCTATCACCTTTCCTCTCTTTTTTCAAAGCTCTAGAAATAATCAGCAGCACTCAGACAATATTTTTTTCTCTAAAATATCACAATTCAGTATATCTGGAAGATATCTATTGAATATATACATTTGATAAATAATTTTTTATGCAATGTAGCCAATTGTCTGTACCAGTTCATATAAACTGGATGATTCTGAAAATTAAGTAACTATTGTAGTGAAAATATACATTAAAAACAGCACACAGCAGTGAATATTAATCCTGCTGGTTAAATAATGGGACATACACAATAAACACATTACTTAAAATTAAAATTGGTTTTGACCAATTCTTTAGAGTCTTTTACTGGTGCTGCAATCATTCCTCATACATGCTGATGGCTTGAGTATTTCAGTGATCCCTGTGGAGAACAGTATGAATATTTTTTCCAGAGCTGAGAAAAGGAAAATAGATAGCTGTAATGGAACTACAGGAGCAGCCAAGCAGTAGATTGATTCAACAGGAGAAATTCAATGTATCCCAGAAGATTTCCTAGGATTTTCTCTCCTGCTGCGCAGGGCACAATTTGTTGTAATGAGAAACTGAGGATTTTTTTGTCAGGTGTTTTAAAGCTTATAGTGATGGCTTGAAAGTAAAAAGAAGTGAAGTTCAACTGAAAACATCACTCTTTAGAACATCCTTTTGGATCTAGATAGACTAAGAGCAACTTCTTTGAGGTACAAAAGAGATCAAATTTCTCATGCAAGTAACATTTATATGAAACACTTTAACTGAATGTACAGGGTGATAAAACAACCCTATAGTACTAATTGGTTTGAACACTGATGCATATCCCAGAAAACAAACAGGAAGATTTATTAAAAGAGCTGATAAAATTGCATTCTCTGTTACTGTGATCTTTATGCTATGAAATGTATGGCGAAACGAATTAGCATGGCTTGCTCCAAAGTCATTGTTAATAGGTTAAAGGAGAAACGACAAGGGAAGATTTTTTAAGTGAACATTCAAATGGGCATTGCATTCATTTGTGATGAAATTCGCTCCGGCTCAAAGAGCTGATGCAAGTCCTATGCCTTATTGAATTTTCCACTTAAACCCTGTTTTGAAAAGTTAAGTGGGACTTGTGTGGTCATGTGGTTTGTGCTGGCCTGTTGAACAGGGATGATTTTCACTCATAAAGAGTTTGGCTTTTTCAAAGCACTCATGCCCTCTCATTATAACAAGTCACAGCCACTACAGATGTATGATTTCTGCCACTCTTGCCACCCATAACTTATGCAACCCTTTTTCTTTTTACAGTATGGTGAAAACACTTCTTACGATATGGTGCTGTGATGCACTTCAAGTCCCTTCTAAGTTATTCAGAGATAATAGGCTAATGGGACAGCTTCCAGAGCAAAATCCCAAACGCTGACAGCAGCCTACTGAAATCAAAGATGGGCCGAGGGTAAGATGTTCATGTTCGCAGCAGAATGCATTGTTTTGCATTTCCATGCCTCGACATTTCACTGAAATTGCAGAGCCTCATTGTGTGCTTCTGGAATGATAAAGCAGGACTAAGAGAAGAACTGGATACTGCAATGAAAAACTTATTTTCCGTTTACACAGCTGTAACGTATTAAGCCTTGTACAGGGCCAGCACAGAAGGTGTAGTGTCTACATAGGCACTCGAGAACACTCAACACATTCAGAATCAAAAGACCTGGCACCAGCAGGGGAGCCACAGGCCAATGCAAGCCACGTTAGCTCCCTCCCCATCTCTCCTCTACCAGACTGCTCAGATCTACATGCTGGCCTCCTGAGCTCAGACCCAGAAGGCTGGATGGGCCTGACAGCTATAGCTGCTGCCAGAACCGCAATGTAGACACATCCTACAGGGCCAACAACTTCAGAATCTTCCCCCAGCATCTAGCACAAGAACAAACACTAACTAGGAGGGAGGTGCACGATCCTTCACCAGCTCAGCCTCCTGATGTCAACGAAATAAATCACTTGGGTCCATTTACCACTATTTCCTTCGTGCTTCGTATGAATTAATTTACATTAATTCCATCCCTACCAATCAACTCTACACATTTTACCGGAACTTCCCACATACTCAGGCCCACTCTCCATTTCAAACACAGAAGCTCTCATGGCGACAGTCTCTATCAACAAGTGATTTTTCTGATGATGGAATGATGGCTATGATGTGCTTATAAAAAGATCAGAAGCTGACAAAGGATCCTGTGGATAATCAAATCTGCTATTGTAGTTTCCATTAATATTTCACATTCTGCTCTGTTGACTACCCAAGCAGAATGGATATTTTATTTCATATGCTAATCCAGAAAGCACACTGGGAAATTGAGGTTGAAGGTGTGCACCAAAGCACTTTCAGGAATAACAGTGATCAGCATGCATCGAATGGTCTCGGTGGGGGAGGAAATCTACCTTTAATAAACAGGTCTCCCTGTAGGACAGCTGAATAAACCACTGTCATCACAGTTCTTACCTGTATGGTTTTAGAGTCCTGTTGCCGTAAAGCAAAGCTTCCTCCCAATGTCTGAGATTAATACAGGCGTCCATGGCACAGTCAAGCATTTTCAGCAGATAGATGTTTGTGTCCGGAAGTCGATCCCCATTCTTATTTAGAAGAGCCTGGCACATAGCCAGAACCTGCTCCCACTCTGTTATTAACTTTAGTTAAGGATTCATCTTCATCAAACAAAAATACAAGTTTCAATGTTTTTAGCACCGAATAAGAGCTACGGGGCATTAAGATAAAAGAGATCCCATTATTCCAGGCTGTTTCAACTCTTAAAAAAAGCTACTTAAAAGCATAAGTGGTACCTCAGGTACCCACGTTTTGTTTACAGTTAACAAAACCATCTTCTAACGAAGGCTGCATTTTAAATGGTAAGGAGTAAAGGAAAGGTGACGAGATGAGAGGATATTATTGTTATTATGATCATATATAACTGAAGCAAAACAAAGCTATAATTATTCTTTAGCTATGTGAAATGTTATTTTCTTAAAATACCTCTTCCGGGTTGGAGTGATTTCTTCATTGTTCTCGTGAAATTAAAACTGAGCCTGCGGATACCTAATTTTCTGTTTATTTGAAATAGTTCTGAAGAGCAAGGTTTTGCTGGTGATATAATTGGTTGTGACAGAGAAGCAGCACTGCAGGTTTCAGGGATAACAGAGAAAAAACACTGTAGTTTTGCTGTCTGATTGTTGCTTACGTTTTAAAGATTTTGGCGAGAAAGATAAAGAGAATAAAAGTGAATTGGGGTTCACAGTCAAATGAATGAAGGATCAATCCATACTGCAAACCACACTGATCATCATCATGTACTGAAGTTACTTAACCTATTCTCCTTTCACTTAGCCTGGTGTAAATCACAAATAAATGCTTGGTAGAATATGGACTTACACTAGCATAAAAGCCATATGAAGGAAAAAGAGGAAATCAGACATGGTTTTCAGTTTTCTGATCGATAAAATGGATACTATGGCCTTGATCCAATAAAACACTTCGGCATAGTTTCAATTTTAGCACATGAACAATCCCACTGATAAATATGCCGAGATATATCCTAGCAAACAAAATAATAATACTTGTGCATTTATATAGCACTTACCATACAAGAATCTCAAAGAACATGACAGTTTATTTAATCTCATATAGCCTTTGATTAATTTAGAAAGCAAATTACATATGTCACTAATGACAGGTTCTTTACTCAGGTAGAGCTTTAATGATAAGTGAGGTTGATGAGTCACGTAGATATGGACCTGAAGATTTAATTACAAACAGAAATTAAACTATTACTGCAGGACCACAAAAAAGATACAAAAAAGATACAAATGTGTAATGTTATCATATTCCTAAGGTGCATCTGCACAGCAAAGCTATTTTGGAATAATGGTCGTTATTCTGAAATAACTATCCGAGCGTCTACACAGCAATAGTGTTACTTTGAAATAATGGGAGGCTTATTCCAATTTCTGTGAACCTCATTCTACGAAGAATAGCGCCTATTCCAAAATAGCTATTTCAGAATAGGGGCAGTGTATACACACCACTTCTGCTATTTCGAAATAGCCCCTCACCAGGGGCATTCTAAGTTATTCCTTCCCAGTGCTTTCTGGGGCTCTAAATCGAGATAGCGCGTCCACATTAGGAAAGCCTGCCTTGGACTAATTTTGAGGCTTCCCTTCAGTGTAGATGTGCTATTTTGAAATAAACTATTTCAGAATAACTCTTCGGGAATAGCTTATTCTGAAATAAATGTGCAGAGTAGACATAGCTCTAGAGACCACTGAAAACAAACACTGATGAAAGTAATCAGTGGAGTACATCATGAGGAGAGATGACAGTCCAGGTTGCATCATCTTGTCAACCCCCATGTGCTCAAGCAAACACCTTTTTTATACACCTTTTCTAGCTTATACAAAGCATTTTCATCAGTTCACTTCCCAATGGTCTTGATACATCAATGCAGTTCGATCCCAGGTTACATATACCAATAATCCCCCAAATCAACTATTTTTAATTTATTTTTGTTCTTCTATTGGTTATTTATCACAATCTATATCTTGCTAAATCTTATGAATGTCAAGCATTCATGCTAACTATCGGGCCTCAAACCTATTGCATTAAGCCTACTTTAAATATTAATATGTATATATGTTATGTCTCCCTACTGTCATAACAGCTTTAATGGCTTCAATTTTATTATTTGAAGTACTTTAGCATTTCTTAGCATATAACATATAGTTTAATCTCATAAAAGAAAGTCCCCTAAAATGAGATGATAGGGATCACAGGTCCACACTCATGCCAATGTCATAAAGTAGCACAGGCCCCAATCCAAGCAAAGCACTCAAGCACACCATGAATACTCCCAGGGTGAGGGAATGAGTTTTACCTGACCATGGGAAAGTTTATGTACTAAAATTTAACAACACATGTATGTGGGCTTTCCTGAAGCAGACTCCATAAAACTCACCTGTAAGGCCTGGTTCCTGTGAGGTTAAATTAATTGTTTAAGTGTTTTGAGTTCCTTAAATAGTAAGCCACTTTACTAGGGAAATAATTTATCATTGTTATTTTATGTGCCAATAATGGTATGATTTATGAACACTGATTTCTCACGCAAGATCCAGGAACTATATTAAATGCTTAATTTTAAAAAGTAACTATAAAACAGGAATATCAAATTGTACTTTGACAAGAATTCTTACACTATGCCTGCTGAGAAAATATTAGCATAATATTAATACAGATGTTAATGCAAGATAGGATTATAGAATCCTTTATTAAAAACACTCCTCTAAAAGTCTATTTACAGTCATTTCAGATATATGCCTTAATCTTCCTCTCTCAGACACACATCGCTGTATCCTTTATGGCTGATTAAGGATAGATGAAAAGGAGAACGCCACATTATTTTCACTTGATAAAAATGTTTGTAGTAAGCATAAAGCATTGGCACTCTAGCGAGATCAACACCTTTGCTGATGCTCGGCATCACTCAAGATGCTGTCATGTCTCAAGATATTGTTTCATACATTCTGTAGCATCTAATATGAAAAGTGTAATATCGCAAACCTCTTGAGGCCAAATTCTGGCTGGCAAGGTGCATAATCACAAGCCAGAAAACCTGCAATCAGCAGTTTGAGTGCAATGGAGAAATTAGCTGTCCCAATTGTAACTTCAGCTAGAGGAGAAGCCATTGTGCAGGGGTCTGGGATAGACGGGGTTTCCTTTTCCCGCCTGTCACAGTAATTGCCCTGTGCTCAGCTTTGACTGTTCCATTTGTGCACTTAATCACAAACGTGGGCTATTTGTTGCTTAAGGCTCTCTGTGTGCAGATTTAGAAAGTGCTAACTTTCCCAACCCTACATTCTAAACACTTGTTTGTTTGAAAAGAAAGTGTAACATTTGCAGAAGATGATGGATAAATGGCCCACTCTGCAGGGAAGGTTTCATGCTCACTATTGGTGAATGGACATGAGTATCTGTCAAGCCCTGTCTTCTGATATTGCAGAAAAAAATGCACGCCAATTTACACTGCTGCTACACTGGGACGTGATATGAGGAAAGATGAAACATTTCAGGTAGCACACCCCTGAGAAAAATCATATACATCAAAAGCCCACATTGCTTTTATAAGACAGTCCTGACACCTTTTGCTATAGCAATTTCAGTTACATTTTTAAATTCCATTATGTCAGCCCAAATTAATATTTTTGATTAATGACTTCAGCAAAATGACCAGAACTGATAGCCTAAATTTTTAGAATAGCCCTCAATTTTGCATATATAATTTTGCTCCCACAACTAAATTGAGGCACATTTAATTGTACCTGCAATTGCAGTTTTAATTACCCATACTTTGGCTATACATTTTGGCATTTAAATAGTTTTAATTATAGTTTACGGGAGCTTTCGAAAAAGGCTTCTATTTTTGAAAGAACCATGTCTAGACTGTGGTTTCACTTTCAAAAAAGTGCTATTTCGAAAGAGCACCATGATGTAATTATGCAAATGAAGCACGGGAAATTCAAATCCCGGCTTCATTTGTAATTTTGAAGTGTCTAATTTACATCCCTCTGTCGAAACAGGGATGTAGTCTAGACACACCCTAAGTGAGGAACTGAAGGGGGAGATGGGCCACGCGCACAAGGTGCGAACGAACGAACGGCATGAGGTGCCTTTTGAACATGCGCGGCCCAACTGACAACTCCTTGAAAAGCTCCGATCTGCAGCTCCGGGGACCACCCGTCACCTACAGTGGAGCCTCTATGGGGACATCATTCAAAGAACAATTGTTTTCAGTGTTACAATTACTCATGGATTATGGCTTTGATTAGGATCAAGGTCATATTATAGTAAGGTGCTGTACAAAGAGCGGAACATAGCCCCTGCCATGACAAAATTATAGGCTAAGCACTCTAAAATGACATAATCATGGGTTCAATTTAAATATTCTTTGGTTTATACTTTAAACAAAGAATCTATTTTTCAAAAAATGAAAAAAGGAAGATTAAAGAAAGAATGTTTTCTTCCCCCAAAGGGGTGCAAAAGCATACAAGGTGGGCATTATGGATTGTTAGTAAATGCAAGGAAGATTCATTTGACATTGACTGTCACTGTCACTAAAAGGATACCTTCTTCTGACTGTGGGTCTTTCACATTAGTTACGGCATCTTTGATGTCTTTCCAGGCTTGCTCTTCACCTGCCAGCATGTCAACATCCTGTTTTGACAGAAACAAAAGCAAGAAACAAAAGGACTTGATAAGAAAAAACAGAGTTGTCTTTGAATATGTAAGAACATGCCACAATCAAGGTTATAAAAGATTACATTGGCACAAAGAGTGTTGGGCATGTGTACTGAAACATTTTCCCCCAAATAATATCTGGAATGAAAAATAGAGTTTGCTGTTGGACTGCGTTTGCTTTCCATGACTTTTCTAATGATTGAGATTACTCCCTGGAATGCTCGTGGAAACCGAACATTGTCAGGAATATTAGAACATCAAGGAAGGTGAATTCATAAGAAGTGAGTATTGAGACCAGAAAGCCGATTCTAAGAATTATGATCATTTGAGCAGGAAACAGAAGCAATAGATCATCTCATGTTTCCAATCAAAACAAAACAAACAGCTCAAATTTCAGCTACTCACAAGGAACTGCTCACTAACAGTCTACAGACGCACAAAAAACCAACAATCCTGTAAGCTGAGCACAGACAATCTGCAAGCAGAAAGAGCCCAATTTTATTCAATACTCAAATTATAAGCATGAGTCTAGTGAATTAGTATGCTGCTCAGAAAAAATTACTTTTTCTAAAATCACAGTTATTCCCGTCCTGCTGGTAACCATATCAATCGTCACGTTTTCATGTCTCTATTTCATAATGCAGTGTGTATGAGGGGACAATGCGTAATGGTGACAGCAAGGGACTGGAAATGAGGAGAAATGGATTTTATTCTCAACTCTGCCAGTGACTTACTATGTAATTTGGGGGCAAGTCACTTAGAGGCAGATTTTTCAAAGGTGTTTAGGTGCCCAAAAGTGTAGGTAGGCAATCAGTGGCATTTTCACAAGTGCTTTTAACTAAATCATGCTTCAGTTTCACCAGCTGTATAATGGGGAGAATAATACTTGCCTGAGCAAAAAGCTTTGGAAGCCTTAGATGAAAGCTGTTATATAAGTATAAATGATGTTTATTTTAAAATACTCTCAAAACCAGCCCTTTAGGAAACAGAATTATATGAAGGAAATTGGGTATCAGGAGCTAGTCAAGCACTTTTGAGCCAATACACACTCCACGGGTACCACAAGATCACAGCTGTTGAGAAGTTTATAATCCATGCCTCTCTTGTGCTACATAAATAGAGAGAAATAGGAGAATAAAAGGAATTATTGTGAATTCCAAATAACAGAAAATATTTGCAGGGAACCTCTGCTCACTTTCAGGTTTAATTTTGTAGTTTTATCTTTCAAACTATGCAACAAAACAGCTGGACTCCTATCTTATCCAAGAGATAGTTAAATCAAAATTGGTCTCGGGTGTCTCATAATTCTGTAAATATTCTGTATTAGAAAATTACAAATAGGGCAACATTACCCTATTGAAATTTGCAAATGCAAAAACCAGTTCTCTGCCTGAAAAAAAGCTCACCTGGAAATAATTTTGTACACATCTAAATCTGCCATCAGAAAGGGAAAAGGTCAAAACCAGGACATGAGAGCTCATGTTGCTGTAGTCTTGCTAGCATAGCTAATAGTACAGACCTAACCTTGTTATGTTTTGTACCAAACTTACACCAAATGGCTCAAATTCAGCCTTGATATAACTCTACTGATTTTTATGGCATTGCATTGCTTACAAGGCTGATCTTGGTCTGCTCTCTGACAAACTGTTCTGACTATTGGGCCTGCTGATGCTCACAAAACACCTCTGTACATCTGGAGTTGCTCTACTGATTTTCACTGCTGTGAATAAAAACAAAATTTGGTCCATAAAATGTAAATAATATGCTACTGCACAATTAAGAGGGGGGAGGTTTCTTGAGCAAAAAGGAGGAAATTTCTGTTAAGGTTCTCACAGCCACTGTGAGACTGCCACTTGTGCAAACACAGTAGCCAATATTGCTATAGATATGCACTATGTTAAGATCCAAGCAAGCGCTCAAGGACATTGGAATAACAAGCACTGACTAGATTTAGAGGTGAGAATAAAATAGTGTGCAGTGCTTTATAGGTCAGTCCCTGGGTACAAGACAGTGTTAGGGGAGTTCATTTACATGTTCGGAGACTGATAGATGGTATAAGTTAAAGGATATGTCAAGGTAGCATTTTAGTCTGCACCTTGTTAGACTCTCCTTGGAGTCGCTTTTCTTGCTGCATGCCTGCTTTCCTGCACCTCAGCGTGAAAACTGCAAGTACATGGTATCAGGTTTCCCTAGCCATGTATATGTGCATTGGGCACAGGGATACAAAGAGTCCCCACACCCTGCAAGTCCCTGCAAAACAATTACAGGCACCGAGTTTGGTGGAGCACAAAAACTGCACCTTGTGCTCTCATCATCCTAGAGGGGACCCGAGGCCTGGCCTTAACCTCCCTACAAAGGAGCCTGTGGTATGGAGGGAACGCTACCCCTGATATAGACTTTAAGATTTAAGTCACTGACTTCAGTGGGAGATCTGTCTTTGTTTTTAGGATGTGGCTGTTGGGGAATTTGCTTGGGTAAAGATTTGTCCCTTTAAGCACCCTTGATTCCTGGAAGAGGGTTCTTGCTATATTTTTGTTGCTAATTCTAAATTTAAGACAGGACAGAATATTTCTGTCCTTTTCTGTAGGATTCTGTCCAGGACTTTCAATATAGGCAATCAAGCGGAAGCAGCAAAATGTCTACAAGTGGTCACTGTGAAAATACTACTGGCTTATAGGCTAACCAGCTTTTCCCAGTAAGCTGTTTCTGTCACTGACTTGGACTCTGCTCTGAAAATGTTGGCCATGTGATATGACTGAGACAGCTTCAAATACAAAGCTGCCTTAGAGTAGGAATTATGGAAATAATTGAAATGATTAATAGTTATGCCAAACTATTTAATTTCATGTAAGAGCATGGCATGAACAAGATTTAAATTTTCATGAAATGACCCATTGAAAGTGACTCTTTTCAGAGCAAGTTCCTGGCCAAACCTCCAGGTGTGCAGTTGCCAGCAGTAAAAAGAAACATGTCTTTTCATCTGGTGAAATGGAGAACTCACCCTGTAGCAAAGTGAACAGCCTTTGAACAACAATGAAAGTTTAGTGACACCAGTCTAATTATTTCCCCCCACCGGCAATATTGGTGTTCAACACAAAGTTTTAGTCTTCAAAAGAACAAACTGATTTGCTTATGTGGCTCCAGTTTTGTTCTGAAAAAATAATTAGCAGCATCTCAGGGATACACAATGAACTTCCAGCAGATGAGGCCGGTGGATTTACAGATTCGTGTTTCACATGGGGAGGTGTGCTGATGAGGGAAGTGCAAATGGATACGTGGGGTGGAATGATTCTAAGAGAAGGAGCAAACTGAGCAATGGCCCTTACAGCTGCACTAAGCGCTGCTCCCTCATCTGCTTGTTGCCCGACGCCAGGAGGAGAATAGGAGAACACAGACCTGGCAATACCCGCAATATGACTGACTATACTCCCTTGGAGTCAGGGAGTGCTGCAAGGCATGCTAGTTGACGCCTGGAGCGAGTATGTAGGGGAACCCTGAATGGCTATCTTGAGAATTAAGATCACTGCACCTTTGCTTCCCCATGCACAGGAGAGACCCCCAAATTTAGCCATTACTTTATCTCCTGGGGAGTGACTGTAAGATCTTACAGTAAAACCTCTGTTATAGCAAAGGCCCAAGAAAACTCTGCATTTTTCCCCTCCCCTTCTCCAGCCTCGTGGCCAAGTTGGGCTGCAGTGTGGCTTTCTAACTGCGGGGAACCTTAGGATTCATGGTCTCTATCCAGCAGATCTCAGGTGCTCTGCATGGACTGCCTGCTCTTCCAATGGGCATTCTAGTTCAAACTTTGTTCTTTCCCAGAGCCTGACTTGTTTTTTGTAGTAAAACAAGCCACAATCGTCATTCCTCCTAAATGGTTTTGAGCACTGATAAACCCTGATACCCCAAAAGACACCCTCCCCCCCCAACGCTGTCTGGATTTTACCCTTTGGCAGTTCACACGGGGAGCAATGCACAAAGGAATGTGTAATACTATTATAAGCAGAATTTTCTTTTGATAAAAGCTCTCTGTTTTTTTCCCCCTTTCCTAGCTGAGGCAGATGTGCAGTCTCATAAAGGATTCGAGAACTCGGGACTAGCAAATCCCTTATGCATTTGCCTGAATATTATGAGTGCTACAGACTGTAAGTCAGGACACGATAGTTTGTTGCTCTTCCTAGAGAATATCCTGCTTGTAAATCCAGTTATCTTCCCGAGCAACTGTGAAGCTTGAGGTCTTAAGTGTACAGATATTCATCATCAATTTAAATGTGAGGCACTTGTAAGTGGGCGTGCCCAACTGCATTCACTGGAAACGCTCATGAAAATAGCCTGATGCACAACAGGCATTACTGAAAGTCAACATTCGTCACAAGCTATCATAGTCTCCCCAATGCAGAGGTTTTTAGCCACATTTGTTGAAATGGAGCTGGGACCACCAATTAACAAGAACAAGAGGACAAAATGGAAGAAATAAGGGGAAAGGTTTGATGACAATTTCTTTGTATTGTGGTCAAACCTTAGAAGTCAGCCACACTGTGCTATACACTATGCAAACATATAACAAAAAGATTGTATTAGGTATTGATACACTTGCCATATGTTTGAGGGACACTTCATTTTTTCCACACGTAATCTGAGTCAACATGTGTCATATCTGCTACTTCTTGGGGCCTTAATTCCTGAAAGTGGTTCCCACAAGTAGAGAAAGATAATGTCTTGGGGGACAGGCAGAGGTGAAAATAAGAGGATGCACCCTGATGTGCAGCTCCAGCAAGAGCTGATTGAGCTGTGGCAAAAGCCAGCAGGGAGCTATTTAAAGAGCTGGCAGGGACTCAGGCTGCAATAGGAAAGTACCTGCAAGAAATCTTAAGTTACTTTCAGTGCTGGGGACAGGATACATATTTTGTCTTCTCAGCTCTGATTTTCTCTTCCTCCCCATTGTCTTTGACCTCCTTCTCTGGTTCTCTCTCATGTTACTCCCCATCTCCTCCTTTCCAACTTTTGTCAAAGCACTCTCTGGCTCGTTCACTAGTATCCGGGATGTATAATGCTGTGAGCACACCCACCCCACTATAGCAATTACAGCTTTTGATTAGAATCACATTCAAAATTTTAACTGTTAAAACACAGCCTACATGGATAGTTTGCCCTGCTATGAGAAGCACCCGTCACCTCTCCCTGGACCAAAGCACCCCGATATCAGTCAGTCAGGAACACCAAACCCTCTTGTCACAAACACAGACACCAGTCTCTCACCACCATTTTGCCCACTCAACATACCTGCAAAATCTTTTCCTCACAGGAATGAAGTTGCTGAGGGTTTTTCCTTCCCCCTACCCACACTACAGAAATGGGATTTCGATTTTCTGTTCCACAACAGGTACCAGAGTCAAGTTCTCGCCTCTCTTCCCCCCGCTAGATCATTGTGGTAAAGTGTAATGTTTGCTAGTGGAGACAGCCACCACGATATACTTCCCTCCCACCTTCCTCACCTGTCCACAGAAGAGGGAAGTGAGTTCAGAATTATCCATCTCATAATGAATTATTGTATTCCCTTTTCCTTTGTCCCCTGCCAATAGATCATGGATGGAGGCAGGGGCTTCTTTGACTTCTGCGGGGGTGCCACTGAGATTCATCCTACTTCTACTCCTCTCATTTCTGAGCCACAAGTTTGGATGGGTGGGGACTGCTGTTTCCACACCCCACTACACGGTTTGCTTCTTTTGTGCAGATACCCAGCTTGGTACGCACAACAGCTAGCACAGGTGCTCGTGAGTTCCTCATGGAATACTGTGCCAGACTGCCCCAAGTGGAGCAGAAAACAAGGGTGAACACTGGTCTTTGAAATGAACCTGGCAGGTATTTTCTATTCAAAATACAAGCAGGAATTATGGAGTCTCAAAGGCAATTGTTGGCTTTTTAATGGCATGAACCTATAGGCTGTAGGTCAAACAGAAATTATGGGCTTACTGCAAGAATTACGGGGTTTCATTCTTTGGTCTGTGTCATGCAGAAGGTCAGACTCAATGATGCTACTGGTCCCTTCTGGGCTTATATTCTAGGAATTTATCATACTAATGACTGTAAGGCAGTTTTGATTAAATGCGGCCTGTGTAGAATACCCGCCTTAGTATATGATGATGTATTTTTCTCAGGTAACCATTTTCAAAAGCCTCTTTAAAAGGAAAGGGTTTTTTCAGAGTACCACATCCTAATTCTTTAAAATCAGAATACCCTAATATCTGAATATTATACACCGTGTGCCAAGTATTGTGGTGGTGTGCTCAGTTCTTATCAGCTTCAACAGCATCTGACCATCTAAGTGTCAACTCACAGGGGCAGGGCCCAACAGGGTTTTGAATTCGCTTCAAGACAGAGTCGATTAGGGATAGTTGCTTTTATTAATCTTACTACGTCACTACTATTACAGGCTTAATACTGCCAGACGGTTACACGGCTACTGCAAAGTAATACATCAATAAGCATAGGCAGAGCACTTGGAAATTATTACGCCCCTTCAGTCTGCAGGGAGTCCCGTTCCTGTTACCTCGCACCCAGCCGCAATGGATGTGGCTCCAGCTAGGGGGATCCAAGGCACCCTTTGAGGTCTAGGTCTCTGGTGAGACTCACAGAGGGGTGAGACTCCCAGTGATTTTACACTTTAGTTGTTTACTGAGTGAGCACGAGTTGACCCGATGCCACTCTCACCGTTCCCACGGGGCTGAGAACCGAGGTCATGTTATTTATCCCCCTAGCTGGAGCCACGTCCATTGCGACTGGGTACGAGGTGACGGGAACGGGACTCCATGCAGACTGAAGGGGCGTAAGCATTTCCAAGTGCCTGTTACTCTTTTATGCATTGCTCTGCCTATTGGCGTATTACTTTGCAGTAGCTGTGTAACCATCTGGCACAGGGAGTTGCAGCTGATGAAGGCCGTCTGATAAAGAACACCTGGATTTTTCGCCAGCAGGATTCATGGCTGGCCAAGAGGAATATAAATTTAACCCCTGCAGGCCTACATGTGGGTTTTTATGTGACACTAAGATAAGGATCTTTGACTTCTTGAAGCCTGCTGGGTCCAAATTAAAAGACTTTCTGAAAATGTACCTTGGGAGATCAGATCCATTTCAATGAGGACAGTATGCTCTTCTAAAACAGGACTGTTGCATATTGCTGTCTTCAAATATAAAAATCTTTACATTTTTCTAGGCACAAGACACCTAGGGAGGCCTTGGAAAATGAAATTGTTTTTCTGATTAATTCACCAGTAGCTCATTGTTCTGTACTTTTCTGCAAACAGGCTATATATGAAGGGAAGATATTGTATAGTCTGATGCAGAGTTTTTATCAAGTTGGCGGGAGAATGCAATATGGAAGTTGCTACAGGTTGCACCTCCCAAAACTGGCAATCTCTGGTCTGGCAACATCTATGATCCAGCACTACCATGGATATTCCTGGATCACAGAGTCCAGTACCCTAGTGGCAGGAGGGCAATCCAAAAGCAGGGCTGGGCTGAAGTAGCAGGACAGGGCAAGGGTGGGGGCAGGAGTGGCCCGAGGCCGGTTGCGGCAGCTGGCGCCCCAAGTGGAACGTGCGATTGGCACCCCCACCTACAGGGCCGTCAATGGACTGACATCATTGGTGGGCACCCCCGTGACGCCATCATCGGGTGCCCTGGGTGGCGGTGCCCTCGGCAGCAGCCAAGTCTGCCTATAGCCACGGGCCGCCCTAAGTAGCCTGCAGCAGTGGGAGTGGAGCTGAAAGCAGCCCCTGGCAGCCTGTGGCACTGAGACTAGATCTGGGGAAGCAGCCACAGTGCAGAACTGGGCAGTTAACAACCCATGGTAATGTGGGCCTGGAGCCACAGCCCTAGAGGGAGCAGGGCCAGAGATTACAGGCTGCCACAGGGCAGGAGTTCAAGCCCTCAGCAGCCCGCAGCAGCAGGACTGGGGTTGGGGCTGGCGGCAGCATGGGGCCGGGGCCATAGCTCTGGGTAGCTTGCTGGAGTGTGGGGCTAGAGCCCACAGGCTGCCACAGAACCAGAGACTGAGCCCTTAACAGCCCCTGGGAGCCTGTGGCAGTGGGACCAGGATGACAGCCAGCCCCCACCAGCCTACGGCAGTGGGAACAGGGCCGGAGCCAGCAGCAGCCCCTGGCAGCACGTGGCAGTGGAGCTGGGGTAGAACACACAGCGTGGGGCCAGAGCCAGAGCCTGTGGCAGCCTGTGACAGTGCAGGCTGCTGGAGCCCATAGGCAGCTTCTAGCCAGGGCAGTGGCAGCAGGGCTGGCCAGGGCTAGGAGTAGTGAGGACCCCCCCGCCCAAGCTAGCAGTGCTGAGAGTCAAGGGCTGAGGGACTGTGGCAGGGAACCTTCCCAGGTCTGGCAAATTCCCTGATTCAGGACTAGTCAGATCCCAAGGGTGCCGGACGAGGGAGGTCCAATCTGAATATGATCCAGAAATAAGTTTCCCGATTGACATGAGTGATTTGGGACAAAGTACAAAGCTTAGCTTTATACTGCAGAGCCTGCAGCGAAACCTCCCCAGGAGTGGGGTTGCTAGCCCCGCCATGCCAGGAGACACGGCATGTAACCTGTGGGCAGGAGCAGGGGAGCAGGCCTGCCATGGACAGGGGTTGCCCCAGCTGGAGCGGTCCCTGTCTGCACAGTGGGCCTCGGGGGGCTACAGGAGCACTCTGCTCAGGGCAGGTAGGGAGCTGCTCTGGCCCCTACCAATTAACCTTTTACATCCCTAGTCTGAACACATACCACAGGTGTAAGCGATTACAGACAAGACAAGAGAAAAAAAGCATGTTGAGGTGTTTTACTGCAATATCTGAAGTCATGTCTTGGTCCTCATGCAGTGACTTTTGTTTTCTAGTTTTATGGAGCAAAAGTAGCTTCACAGTTAAGGTAGAACCCACAACAGTGGGGACAGGTAGCAACTAGAGATAAAAGTGTACATAGCTGTGGACAACTGACTGAACCCATTAAATGTTTCTGACATTTCTTAATCTTCTATGTAATAGTTGGGGACTTCAAAAGACGTTGAACTTGGTAAAGAGAGTGTAATAGTGTCTCTGGTTAACTGGACTACACATTGCAACCCCATCTAATCTTCATATATTTGAATCACAAACTAAATAAGTGAAGAGCCAAACACTGATCAGCCACATACCATCTTTCATCACAAAACCACATGGTTCTCACAGAAGCCTTATGATATCACTTTTATGAAGTTACTTTAACAACAATTAGGTGTATGTTGAACATGCACTGCACAGAGCCCTGTGCTTATGAGACCCTTGTGTTCTAGGATTCATGTATGGCACACCCTCTCCAGATGTCAAAACCTGCTTGCTCCTCAACAGTGCAAAACAACTCTGATTTCTACAACCTACCCAATTCAACTCTCCACCCCATGTTGTACAGTTTAGTGGAACTCCACAGATCTTTCCTTAAATAGACCTGATAATACCTACAGCTGACCTGATGATAGTTGTGAGCCTCTTTAGGAGACCTCAAGATTTCGGACACTGTAAAATTAAAGAGAGTAGAAGTGATCGAGCATCTGATAATTGCAAAGGGTTTTTATTTGTAAAGAAAAAAAATTTTGCTTCATGTAAAGAAAACCCAAGAACGTAAAACTGGAGACAAAAACTCAGAAATTAAGATTGTATTTCATTAAGATAAAAAGTTAGGGTGACACATGCAGAGTAAGCAATATTCCATGTCTCTTAACTGTTATTCAGTACATCTGGTCACTGTTTGAAAGGCTAAATTAATGTACTCAATTTACAATTACTAACACATGGTAATCATATAGCACTTTACATTTTCACCGTGTGGACACTTATAAGTGTTTGGAAGCACTGTGAAGGTTAATGTTCTATATTGTGTGGATATAAAAATACTTAGTGTCTGATTTAATGTTCAGAATAGTACTGATTTACTTAGAAGCCTAAAAGGAGATAGCAGTAATATTTCTGGGAGAAAAATTACACAAAATTAAATTTGTATTTACGGAAAACTCAGATCAACGAGCAAATCTGCACAGGCCAATTTAATTCAATAGAATGCAATGGGAGCAGGTAAAATGTGTTTTAGTAATACTATACTACTACAGAGATATGATCGTTACAAAAAGAATCAGAAGCCATCATGTTAGCACTGCACACAATTGATTGTTATAGTGATTTTTTGTTTAAACCTCTTAGATCAATCTTGAGATTATACAAGTATAAATATTTGCAGGAACAAATACAAATGAGCTCCAAAAATTCTTTTCGTTAGCTCTGAACCACAAAGTACAGTTGACTTTTGTTAACAGCATAAACACTCACAAATCAAGTGTTAATATTAAAACCTTTCTTCATAATATGTACACTGTGTAATTGAATAGTAAAACAATAGTATTTTGGAAAGGCACCCTCCACAATCAAAGAGGAGCATTTAAGGGTATTATGTTACCTAGCGATAATATCTAAAGACCTCTGTCAGCATTAAAGCAATATAATATAGTGCTGACACATGTAAACTTCACAATAGCATCCTATGTAGACTTGGAGACTCTTCAAATGAAAGGTTACAAGTTAACACATTCTGCAGTAATTCCACTATGTTGTAGTTATCTTGGTTGCTGACCAATATATTCCCAATTTTTAATTATTTTTAAATGTGTCATTCACATTCTAATCTTCCCTGAGAAACCATGATCACGCAGTTTATACCAGGTATATTCCTGGACTTCCCTCCCACTTCCTATCATGCAGTAGTTCAGTCGTACAGAACTCAAGTCAATGAGACTGGAAAGGGCTCAGCCCCTCACAGAATCAGGCCCCAGAGGTCCAGTCTTATTCCTATTAAACTCAATGTAAAGTTTCCTTTAGACTCCAGTAGGAGCAGTTCTAGGTCTCTAAGCTGTGGTGGCACTCACACTGTAAATTCTCTATTTCCAGAATCTTAGACACTGACTGTAAAATTCAATTCTAACCTGTACATCAATACAATGCTTGCAAAGTGAAATAAAAATTGATTGAACCTATCTGAAATGCAATAAACAGAGGTTAATTACTTGTCAACTAATAAAATGAAAAAGAAACATTTCTACAGCTTAGCAAAGGAGAAGTGGGTTTTGTGACAGACCCACCCAAAAAGACTTAGTAGGTTTGGTGGTACTAGCGCATCTTCCAATATCGGCCCAACTGGCCTATGCATATTTGGCCACCCTGGCATGATGCTGTTCAGACAGCTCACCTTAGCATGGAAGGTTGCCTAGCAACTCTGTGCTAGGTATTGTGGGCTGTCTCATATATTAAATGCCAACTGTTCCTTATCAACGAAAATAGGCATTATGGGTCAACTTTTTTTTTTCATTTGGCAGTGTTGTTGTGTTATTTTAAGCACCTAAAAGTTAGGTATTGCAATGCTTAGCCTCACAACATCTAAATGTCCTTGTGGATCTGAGTTTAAGTCCCAATTCATCAAAGTACTTAAACATTCACTTAACATTAAGCATATGAATAAGTCCATCAAGTTACTGGGCTGTCAAGCAATTAAAAATTCCATTATTTTGAACCTTTTCCACATTTTCAAATATCCCGATGTCAATTATAACATAGAATACAAAGTGTACAGTGCTCACTTTATATTTTTATTACAAATATGTGCATTGTAAAAACCAAAAGAATACAAGTAGTGTGATGCAATCTCCAGCATGAAAGTTGAACGTGCAAATATGAATAAAAATAAAGATGAATAAAATTAAAATAACTGCATTCAAAAATAAAATAAAGTTGAACATGCAAATATGAATGAAAATAAAATATGAATGAAAATAACTACATTCAAAAATAAAATAAGGCACAATTTTGGATACTAGAAATCCACTCAATCCTATTTTTTGTTGAGCCAGTCACTGAGACAAACACGTCTGTTTACATTTGCAGGATATAATGATGTCCAATTCTTGTTCACAATGTCACGTCAAAGGGAGAACAAGCATTTGCATTGTTGTAGCCAGCATCACAAGGTATTTACATGCCAGATGTCCTAAAGATTCATGTCTCTTCATGCTTCAATCACCATTCCAGAGGTCATGTCCACCCTGATGATGGGTTCTGCTTGATAACGATCCAAAGCTGTGTGAATTGATGCATGCTCATTTTCATCATCATGACTCAGATGCCACCAGCTAAAGGTTGACTTTCTTTTTTGGTGGTTCAGGTTCTGTAGTTTTTGCATCGAATACTTGTTCTTTTATGGCTTCTGAAAGCTCCACATCACATCTCTCTCACATTTTTGAAGGCATATCAGATTCTTAGACACTGGGTCAAGTGCTGAAGCTATCTTCAGAAACCTCACATTGATACCTTTGTTGTAGTTTGTGGAATCTGCAGTGAAAGTGTTCTCAAAATGAACATGTGCTGAGTTATCATGTGAGACTCTTATAACATGAAACATATGGCAGAATGTGGGTAAAACAGAGCCGGAGACATACAATTCTTCCCTAATGAGTTCAGTCACAAATGTAATTAATTCATATTTTTAAACAAATGTCATCAGCATGGAAGCATGTACTCTAGAAGAGTGGCCAAAGCATGAAGGGGGCATATGCATGTTTAGCATATCTGGCATGTAAATACCTTGCAATACCATCTCCAAAAATCCTATGCAAATCCTTTTCAAACTTGTCTTAGTTATTGGCTGAAAAAGAAGCAGGACTGAGTGGTCTCATTTCATATAAAGTTTTACAGTGTTTTGGTTTTGAGTGCAGCTATGTTAAAAAAAAATAAATCTACATTTGTAAGTTGCATTTTCATGATAAAAAGATTGCCCTACAATACTTGTATGAGGTGAATAAAAATACTATTGTTTATTTTACAGTGCAAATATTTTCAATAAAAATAACAGTGAGCTGCATGCATTTTGTATTCTGTGTTGTAATTGAAATAATATATTTGAAAATGTAGAAAAACATCTAAACATATTTAATAAATATCAATTGATATTCTATTGTTTAACATTGCGATTAAAACTGTGGTTAATCACAATTAATTCATTTGGATGAATCACGAGTTAAATGCAATTAACTGACAACCGTAATTAGTATTTAGCAATATGCCAAGCATGTAGTAACTTTAAGGACATGCATAAATTTTATAGAAGTCAACTGTATGGAAGCACATGTTTAAGAACCCTGCTGAACAGGGTTTATTCATAGGCTTCTAATTAAGCATATGCTTAAGTGCTTTGAAGAGCTGGGTACCTCTGTACAATGTATGACTGGATATTACTGAAAATATTCTGGCTTTAAGAGCTGAACTCCAAACCGAACAATAATATCATAATGTAGTATGTGTGTATTTGTCCTAAAAGCAGCATGATATAGTGATTGCTATGGTATCAACAGTATTTTTAATCTGTAAGGCTATGTCTACACAGTAGGCTTCTTGCGCAAGAACTGTTTTGTGCAAGAGTTTTTGCGCAAAAGGTCTTGTGCAAGAGTGCATCCACACTGCCATGTGTTTTTGCACAAGAGATGTGCTTTTGTGTAAGAGCGTTCATGGCTGTGCAGACGCTCTCTTGCGCAAGAAAGCTCTGATGGCCATTTTAGCCATAGGGGTTTCTTGTGCAAGAAACCCCTGTTGCCCATCCACACACTACCTTCTTGCGCAAGAGCTCTTGCGCAACAGGGCTTATTCCTCATGGGGAGAGGAATAACTCTTGCGCAATAAGCCCTCTTTTCTGACGCTTTACTATAAATTTTCTTGCGCAAGAATTCACGTGCAGTGTAGATGCTCCACAAGTTTTTGCGCAAGATCAGCTGTTTTTGCGCAAAAAGCCTGCAGTGTAGATGTAGTCCAAATATAAAGTACAATATAAAGGGGAAAAAACATTACACTGGTGCATATTGTTTTTTGAATACAATCGTACTCACTAAAAACAACATACGGTGGCTTTTGACTTTACAGTCCTATAATTTGTCAATCTATTCTGTACTCAAAAATATTTGACAAAATTCACAAGTGAAGAAACGTCTGTCTCAAAGTGAAGAAGTGTTCACAACGTTTCCTATGTTGGTATTTGGCACTCGTGATTAGAAACTGATCAACTGATGTCATCAGTGGGTCAAATACACATATTCAATGTTGAATATATGTATTTGCCAGACCAGTTTCAAAGATTTACCAATTCATAAATGCAAAAGGGTTTGAATCCAACTGGATCAAACCAAAGCCCTCGTATGTACAAAGTATTTGCAGTTTTTCCCCTTTAATAGTTGATCTGCTTGATATTTCACAGACTAAACATTATTTGGCTTCAAACAAATAACAGGTCTAAGGTCTCTGGTGTCTTTAATAGAGGCAGCACAGTGAATTACAATTATTAATTACAATGAAGTACTTTTACTTCAGAGAATCGTTGCATACTATCCTCAGCAATTAATACCAACTATGGTTGGTAGGTGTTCTAATCTTTAAATGAAGCTGCCAGAAACAGTCTGTAAGCAAATGAGTACTTGAAATATCCTGTTTCCTGTACTTTCCAGTATACTATTATTCTGTCTCAATATTGATGACATTTTAGTCATTATTATGTAAAAGAGGAAAAATGGCTGCGTCCTGGAGCGTGAAGACAACATTCTCTAAAAATGTCATAATGCCATGGAAACCACAATAATGACCTTGAATATTTCTCAGAGCCGGTATTTACTGATTCAATAGCTGCGGTGCCGCTGGCTCCTTGGGACTACCATTATTACAACATACTGTCTGGCTTAGCAGTCAGTGGAGATAGGGTAGAGTAGCAGGGGAGCTATAGCTCACATTTTAAAACTTGAGTGTTTAAAGTGAGACACATCAACCCACGTTTAAGCATCTAAGGATGTGGCCTGCTTTTCAAAGCCGCTGAATACCCATAGCTACAAGATGACTTCCCTAAGAGATCCCTCTGAAAACAAAGCCAAATTCAGCCCTGGAGTATGCACAGCCATAACTAGTGAAGTCACCGAAGTTGCCCCTGCAGGGCAGAATGAGGCCCACAGGCTGTTTCTGTTCTAAAGCCTGAAAAGCAGTTTGTGTCTGGGGTCGTCCAAGTCCTAATAGATTCTAAAGGTGTTTTTACTTGCAGTTTTGCTTTAGGAACTGGAAGAAAACCATCCCTGGAAGAGGAGGGATGGATGCCCCTGCTACTGCCCCTCTATTTGCTTCCATCATAAAGAGGACAGAGCAGCCCTAGGAGAGTTCCCCTAATTCAGGGGTAGCTCAGAGCTGCTATGCACAGCTGTATGCCTCCCACCATACAGTCTCAGGCATAGGGGCATGCTGGGAGTAGTAGGCTTAATAGTTGGAGCGTAGACAATTCTTAGCAATGTAGCAACTTAAGGACATGCATAAATCTCATAGAAGTCAACAATAAGGAAGCACATTTAAGAACCCTGTTGATATGTGTTTATTCATATCCTTATAGTTAAGCCTATGCTTAAGTGCTTTGAAGAGTTGAGGACTCAGTGCTGTTACAACAGCCTATAACTTACAACAGGGGTCTCAGAATTTGGGAAGGGAAAAAATGGCTTAAGGCTAACTTCACGCTCCACTTCCCAGCCTCTAGGCTACATAACACAACTACCCCTCTGAACTTTCTATACTGTGCCTCCTTAGAAATCTGACCTTAGACTTTGATCAGCTTGAACCTGTGAATCTTGTAGCCATGTCTGTGGGGATCCTGGGAATCACCACATTTCAATCCCCCATTTGGCACCTCACAGACAGCTGCAAGACTGAGGTCCACGAAGCCCAACTTGTGCACAAGCCTCCCCACTATGATCTGAGAAAGACCTCTCCAAGGCTCTTGAATTGGGCTATATCCCCTACTTAAGCCAAGGGAGAAAAAATTTGATACTAAGCTTTCTGTAACAGTCGCTCTTCATGATGTGTTCTGTTAGAAAAGAACAGGTTACCCAGAGACGGAAGGGGTAGAAGAACACTTTCATTGCAGATACTTATTTCAGCTTGAATGCCTCCTCCGAACCTGGGATGTGACTGAACAACAAATTAAGCACAGGTACACCTTTTTACCTCAGTACTGTGGCAGACCGATGGCAGTGGCTGCCGTCTGGTGGAGGGCAGGTACACAGGTAGTTGTGTGTGTGGGTTCAATGTTCCTTGAATTAGCTGCCAGAGACTGCTGCTCAGCCATCAGGTCAGGCAGGCACCTGAAACTCATTAGAAGCCCGCCTGCAGTGCAGCCTAATGGAACATCTGTCACCAGTTAAGACCTGATGGCCCACTATAAAAGGCTTCCCCTCAGGCAAGGTGGGAAAAGGAGAAGATAGACGGACTGCAGCAGAGGAAGACGGAGGGAGAGGGAGAGAGAGAGAGAAAGAGAAACTGTGAGCGGTAAATAGAAGAGGTTTCTCCCAAGACGCCAGGGAGAAGGTACTGCAGGAGCTAGAACCCAGACTAAGTGGGCAGGACCAAGTTCCCCCCAACTCTTCCCATGCCTGGTGGGTTGCCAATAGGGAAAAGGGGACTTTTGGATCATGGAAGGGTTTTTCCCTACAGGCTAGTGACTGGCCGATGATGAAAAGGGCTCACTAAGCAGGGAACCTTTGCCTGTAAAAGAACCGAGAGGCAGTGGGCAAGTCACCGTGAGCCTCCGATGTGCCTTAAAATCCGCCAGGAAGCGCAGGACCCAGGGTGCGCTACCAGAACTCCACCAGAGTATGTAAATACAATTTAGTAACGTGAACGCCCATATAATGCATAATCATAACCAGGTGATGAATATAATTATACCCATCTCTGTTTACAGCTTTTTAACTGATGTAAGCAGTTCTCACATCACAACTTAAAAATCATAAATCAGCAATTTATAAGGGGGAAAGGGAAATGTATACTTCAGAGAGAATGAGAACAGATAAGGGGATAAAGAAGATAGAATTGTTAACACAAAGAGCATTCATTAAAAGTTGCATCTATTCTGAGCAAGCACAAAAGGAGGAATCAAAACAAATCTAAAAATCCATAGGAGGAGTGTATGCCTGTGCCGTGCCCTATTACCATGGTCACAACTACCAAGATGCCTTATTTAACCCTTTCACACCCCAAGATGTTCCTCATGTCCATTCCACGTTAGATCTGCATGTATCACATCACCAGAGATTTTTCCCTCAGTGGTATCTGTTGAGCTGGCTCTAGTGTCCTCTGGTGTCATGTGCTCATGTGCTGATAAAAGTGGCTGGACTGGCCCAGTATGTTCTGAGTTCCTTCTCGATGGCTAACTCCAACAGAAGGGATGGAGGAGGGGTCATGGAATGAACATGAACAATACATTTCAAAGAACTTCAGTTACAGATAGGTTAGTGACTGTTTTTTCTTCGAGTAGTTGCTTATGTCCATTCCTTGTCAGATGACTCAGACAGTATCCAACGAGGTGGGCTTTGAGTTGCTGAACATGCAGACTGCAACATTACACGACCAAATGTGACATCACCTCTAACCTGTTGGGGGACAGCACAGTGGGAGGAGAAAGTATGCATCGATGACCTGTTCTGTTCTGCAGATATCTTGGATAGGGCCTGAGCCCGTCAAATGAGCAGTCATGATGACAGGAGGTGGAAAGCTCACTTGTCTGCAGCACCTACAAATACCAAAGGTGATCCTGGATGAGACTGTCTGGGATCCAACTGATAGGTCTTTCATCTTATCTGCTATTGTCACAAAGAGCTGCATGAATTTATGGAATGGCTTGGTCCTCTCAGTGCAGAAGGCCAGGGCACATAGACTTTGTCTATAAGGTGCCACAGGACTTCAGATGGAAGTGGCTCTGTCCCGCTTCCCACTGGCTGCCAGAGAAAGTAGTCAAACATGCTAGAGGGGGGCGCAGAGAGAGAAGAGCAGAGCTCCCACACTGCAGGTTATATGGAAGTGGGGAAAGTGTGGGGGGCTGGGCACAAGGTGGGGGGTGTCACTAAATAGAGGAGACACACTGGGCAGTCATGTGATCTTCCCTTTAGTTTGTGCCTCCCCCACACGATTTGGGAGACACGATTTGTCTTTGATCCTAAGTCTTGATCCTTGCCTTTCACTTTGGCTCTCAATTCTGTTCTCCTGGCTTTACAACCCAGCCTGACTGCCAGTAATTAGCTCCTAGATTGTCAGCCCACACCCAATGCTAGCCCCTTAAGCTAAGCCATGCAGGGCCAGGTTCTGGCCCTGACACAACCACACACCAGAACCCTCTTTATTGCTCCACTCAACTGACATTTAAATAAAATGCTGGGCAGGGAGGACAGGATAAACAAAGGAAGTCAGATGGAAACAGGAAGGTCAATGACATTCCTAAGGGGTGAACAAACTTTGGACATAAAGTTTGGCAAAGTTTATGAGGCATCAAACCTATCACCTAAGGTTCAGTTTGGGAGTGTGCCAGTTTTGATGATCTCGTTTTGTGACAAGGATGCAAGCACTTTTCAATGGTGATTGTTTGAGAGTCATGTTTTGAATGCTTTATTCAGATTTAATCAGTAAAATTCACATGTGGCATATGAACTGATTAGCAATGTTCACAGTCAAGACAATCCCCTTGTAGGTAAAACCACAAGGTAAAATGTAGTGGTGCTTTAAATGAAAAACTAGGAGCAGGAAAGCTTAGCTCTTTGATATGGACACAGAGAACTGAGAAACTTATATATCTGTCTATAACAAAATACAGGACTATGTAGCACTTGAAAGACTAACAAGATGGTTTATTAGATGATGAGCTTTTGTGGGCCAGACCCACTTCCTCAGATCAAATAGTGGAAGAAAAGAGTCACAACCATATATACCAAAGGATACAATTTTAAAAAATGAACACATATGAAAAGGACAAATCACAGTTCAGAACAGAAGGTGGATGCGGGGGGGCAAAGGAAGGTAAATGTCTGTGAGCTAATGGTATTAGAGGTGATAATTGGGGAAGCTATCTTTGTAATGGGTAAGGTAGTTGGGGTCTTTGTTCAGCCCCCCCCCCCCCCCCGCGGAGAGTGTCGAATTTTTGCATGAATGACAGTTCAGAGGATTCCCTTTCAAGTGCAGATTTGAAAGTCTTCTGGAGTAGGATGCATGTGACAACGACCTAATCACATGCATCCTACTCCAGAAGACTTTCAAATCTGTACTTGAAAGGGAATCCTCTAAACTGTCATTCATGCTAAAATTCGGCACTCTCCGCGGGAGGCTGAACAAAGACCCCAACCACCTTACCCATTACAAAGATAGCTTCCCCAATTATCACCTCTAATACCATTAGCTCACAGACAACTACCTTTCCCCACCTCTAATATCATTAACTCACAGACATTTACCTTCCTTCCTCTCCCCCCCCCCCCGCATCCCTCTTCTGTTCTGAAATGTGATTTGTCCTTTTCATATGTGTTCATTTTTTTTAATTGTGTCCTTTGGTATATATTGTTGTGACTATTTTCTTCTACTATTTGATCTGAAGAAGTGGGTCTGGCCCACGAAAGCTCATCATATAATAAACCATCTTGTTAGTCTTTCAAGTGCTACATAGTCTTGTATTTTGTTTCACCTACACGAGACTAACACGGCTACATTTCTATCGCTATTATACCTGTCTATCACTTCTTAGCTATGGTCAAAACAAAGCACCTCTCCCAGTGTTTTCCAAAGCAATATGAGGTAGCAACACCTTAATGATTTTGTAAGATAAATCATGGGCACGGTGTGATGAGACACTATTAAGTGATCATTAACACATCCCAAACTCAAATCAATGCAGCCACTGGTTCTCAGTGAAAACAGCAGCCTAGTAACCCAAACTATGGAGCAATCTTGTGGAAAATAATAGGAGATCCTGCAATGGGTCAGCAAACTACACATTCCACCCATGTAACTCACATGGCTGGAGTTAATTCAGCCTCTGCATGCTTGCAGCTCTTAAAAAAAAAAAGTTCCCACTTAGTGCTAAAATAAATCTTGCAAGTCAATAATTTATAGTACAGCTTTAGTTACAGCTTGGTTAAGATACTAAGTTATTTTCAAGTAATGGATATCCCACAATGCTACCATAACGATATTAAAGAATCAGCATTTGATTCCCTCGGTTTCTGCCGGCAGCTTCAAAACATTGAAGTTTTGCTATTCAAATTATATCATCCTTGATTAGTAACAACTTAGAGGATATTACTTAAGGAATGGAATTGACTTGGGCAATAAATCCTCAATTTGTGGAACTTCTGATAAAATCTGTGAATGTTTCCAGAGGGCAATGGCGAGTTGCTTCTCCATGGATACGGAGAATCACATATTGCTACACTGTCACTGCAGTTCGGGGATCACTTCTGCATAGATCTCAAAGAAGTTTGCCTTCTCCATCCTGAAATTCTCTCACCATTGCTGATCATCCCAAGTCTGCAAAACAGTCCTCTCTCCTCAATCCACACTGTTTTCCTGGGCACATACATGACACTGGACACTGTGTAACTGATCCAGGAATTGGCCCACTAGTTCCAATAGCTCAGCATCATTCTTCACCTCCTTCTACTGTTAGAATGGACACCAAATGAAGTTAATGGATAGCAGGTTTAAAACTAATAAAAGAAAGTTCTTCTTCACACAGCATATAGTCAACCTGTGGAACTTCATGCCACAGGAGGCTGTGAAGGCTAGGACTATAATAGAGTTTAAAGAGAAGCTAGATAATTTCATGGAGGTTAGGTCCATAAAAGGCTATTAGCCAGGGGATAAAATGGTGTCCTTGGCCTCTGTTTGTCAGAGGCTGGAGAGGGATGGCAGGAGACAAATCGCTTGATCATTGTCTTCGGTCCACCCTCTCTGGGGCACCTGGTGCTGGCCACTGTCGGCAGACAGGATACTGGGCTAGATGGACCTTTGGTCTGACCCAGTACGGCCGTTCTGCTGCTGCAGAATATTCTCCTGTTCCTGCATTATCTGCTTGGCAGTACGATGGCAAAGACCAATGCCAGATTTATAGAGCTTTGACTGCTCTAACACAGCTACTGTGCATATCTGACCACTCCCTACGGTTATATGGAGCATCACTGAGTCCATGGTGGCATACAGTAATTGGAAATGGTGAAGCCAGTCCAAAAAGGTAGTATAGGGTACAGAGAGTGGAAAATGGAAGTTACTCACCTCTGACTGGAGGTTTTCTCAGATGCACAGTCCCTAGCTATCTTCCACACAAGGGAAGATATGCACATCCGGCACCTGAGATGAGAGATTTCTAGCAAGTAGTGTCTGCTGGCCAACACACGGTGGTGTTCTCCTCAGGCTCAAAATGGAGGGCATAAGGGGCAATATGGACTGATACTTCTCTAAATCCTCTTCTTACCACAAATCCAGCCACAGTTTGCAGCAAAGGGGATACAGTACGGGTAGCAGAATACAGAGATATGAATCCTATCTCAAAGAACCTCCAGTTACAGGCAAGCAGCCTCCATTTCTTATTCAAGTGCTGGTCCCTATGTGTATTCCACACATGGAAGATAGGCAATCAGTTGTTAAACAAGAGGAGAGTATGAGGAAGAGGGTATAGTATAGATGTTTGTAATACTGCTGTTCCCACAGCTATCGCTGCAGAAGAGGTCTAAGAGAACTAACTGAAAATGTTTTGCAGTTATACAATATATGTTCAGAAGAGATACTACAGAAGTTGCTTGTGCTCTAGTGGAGTGGGCTCTTACCCCATCTGGGGAGGAATTCACACATCAGTGGGTAGAAAAGACTGATGCAGCCAAAGGTATCTTGAGAGTCTCTAAGCAGAAGATGTTTGTCCTTTTGACTGCTCTGCTAAAATGAACACAGTTTAGGTATTTTCCTAGGTATCGTTTCATTCTGTGAAAAATAAACCCCCAAGCCTGTCGGACATTGAAAGAGTGACATTTTCTCTAGTCACCAGAAGTACAAGATTTTGGAAAGAATGACAGTCAATGGATAGGCTGGTTCATGTGCAACTCAAATTACTGTGGGGATTCATTTTGGATGAAGGTGAATGGATCTGATCATTGACCCACCTGTTTGGCTGATGTGATGGTGACTAAGGCATCAACTTTCATGAAAAGATAAGTCATGGAGCTAGTGAGCAAAGGAACATTTGGGAAGTATTGAAAGAACAAGATTAAGGGCCCATTGTGATGTTAGTTTTGCCATGGGTGTGAAAGATTTAATGAGCTTGTTCAAGAATCTTGTTATTGTTCGGTGAGTGAAAATTGTATAGCCCTCAACTGCAAATAAAAGGCTCTGATTGCTACAAGACATATCTATAAAAAGCCAACAGAATGGACCAACATCTTGAGAGTGAGCAGGTAGTCTGAACTAATAGGAGTTCCTGACCATTCTGGGGAAATTGATTCTGCTCTGTCTTGGTAGAGAAATGTCTCCACATAATGATGTAGCATTTGCTTGTGGAAAGCTTTCTGCTTTGCTTGTGAATAGACTGAATAGCTATGGAACATAAATGCATCAAATACCTTCAGAAGGTTAAAAAAATTGCATGGGCTAACTGGGCATGATGAGAATGATCCAACCTTTGTTACAGCAATGCTTTTGTGGTATCAGAGGAAAGGCATACCTTAGGCAGTCTTGTCCAAGGTAGGAGGACAAGCTGCTCTGGAACAGTACAGGGGAAATGTTTTATCTGTTTGGGAGCCAAATGGGTCCCAGAATGGAGTTCCACACTGGGTGAAGATTATATTCAGAATGGAACTGTGCATCTCCCACTGATGGTCTATGGAGAAGTGCCTAGTACGACTGTCTGCCAGGAATTCTGCACATCTGGAAGGCATGTGCCAAGAGAGTTATGTGGCTTCTGATGCTTTGATACTTTCATTGTTTCATAGGGATTTTGCCTCCCTCCTCTATTTGTTTATGTAATTGTCATGTTGCCTGACCTTATCTGGGTATGACTGGATTAAATGAGTGGGAGGAATGCATCACGTAGACCACTCTTAGCTCTTGTAAGTCAACAGGCATCCTGGCCTCTCAAGCAGTGGCTAACTAAGTTATACTAACTATGCTAAATACTTTAAAAAAATCAACACTAGAACTATTTACAGTAAGGTTAATGGTTAAATTGAAGCAGCACAGAGGGAGCTGGGGACACAGAATATAGCAATTTAGGGCATGTGATGGTAAGAAGGAACTAGAGAGGTGTCAGTCCATAGGGTTGTCAGGTATCTGGTATTGTACTGGACAGTCTGGTATTTTCGCCTCCTGTCCAGTAAAAAAAAAAAAAATCAGAAAATACCGCACACCTAAAATGTCTGGTATTTTCTGATTTTTTTCCTGGCCAGGAGGCAAAAATCCCGGGCTGCCCAGCTTAATATGGAGGCAGCCTGGCAACCCAGAGGAGTGGGGATTACTAATCTCCCACACAACCAAGGCAGCTAAAATCCCTCAGGCTGGGAGGTCTGGGAGCAGTCTGGGGCCAAACCCTCCCGCTGCATCCTGGGGGCACCAGGGCACTGCGCCCGGGGTCTCTCTTACCTGCCCCCCAAGCGCTGCCCACCCTCGGGCAGGGGCTGGGCCAGGCAGGGCCTGGCCAGGCTGGGGGCACTGCCCTGGTAGAGGCTCCTGGGGAGCAGTGGGACTGGCCCTGCCGGAGATTCCCCAGAGTCTCCACGAGCAGCGGCAGTGAGTCACTTCCTGGGGCCAGGCGGGGACCAGCGATTGCTCCCCCTGCGCCTGCTGGGACAGCAGGACTCCTAGCCGTGGCTCCCTTCCCCAGCACCTCCTGGATCCTAGCGAGCGCAAGGCATGGGAGGGGACTCCCACCTGGGGTTGGAGCAGTTCCCAGCCAGGGGTGGGTTGGCAGAATTTTTGGTGGTGCCTAGAATGGGTCCAAGACCGCCTCCCACACCTGCCTATGGCTCTAGAAGGGAGTTTGGGGGCTGAAGTAGGGAACTGGGAAGGGAATTTGGGGGTGCAGGCTCTGGGAGCTTGGGGTATTTTCAGCAAAGACAGTGTACTCATAAAAAAGTATTTAACCCCCCCCCCTAATATTTAACTGGAACACCCTCACAGACACACCTGTTATAAAGTCTAAATAAGTTTGTTTTGCATGATCACTCAGCCCCGAGGGTTGTTAAGCAAAAAAAAACCCCCAAAACCGCGGCCCCTTTAAAAACCGCATGGTGCAGCTTTTTGGCTCGCCATCTTGCCTGCCTGTGCCGAGCTGGACAGCTTCCCTGCGGTTTTTAAAGTGGCCATGGTGTTGCTTCAGGACTCTCGAGGTCCTTTTTTTTTTTTTTGGCTCAACAAACTTCCTGGTGTGGTTTTTTTTTTGGTTTGGTATTTTTTCCTGAAACCATCCGGCAAACCTAGCCCTTTATAGCCTCAGTTTGGAGCTCAAGAACAATTGTGCTTGTATGGACCAATAGATACTGTTTGTTAAAAATCTTCAGACACAGGTATGTGGTGTGAGTGCGTACACCACATATGAAATACACACAGGAATTAGTACTGAAAGGAGGACACAGGATTAAAAAAAATTGAACCAACCTGGCTTTCGAGACATCACAGCAAAAACAATCCAAAATACATGCTGCAATGAAGCAAAGGATTATAGGATACCTCCGAGAAAGCTATCACTTAAGTTCACAGTAAGCTGCTTCCATGTGTTCACACAATGCAAACTGAAAACAAGAACAGGCATACTGCAGACACACAACTGGTATCATTTGTGTACTGCAAGTTAGCTGACGCACATAAACAAACCATGAACTCAAGCCCCCAAGTAGATACACCCTAAGATGAACAACGCGACAGATGCCCTCTATGCTGTGTTGCACTCCCTCCAGAGTAAACCACAGTCATGAAATATACTCACAAGGTGCACTTGCATAGGATTTTTCATCTAAAGCTAATTCCAAACAATAATTCTCTCAACATCATTGTGTGATAGGCATTATTATGCCTATCTTACAGAGGAGCAAATTGAATCACGGAGTGTATTTTACTTGTTCAAGATCACTCAGGAAGACAGTGGCAGTCTAGTATATAGACAGAAGGTGCCACTCATTGAAGAAGGGACAACCTTTTTAGAACTACCAGAGTGGCTGATCCATAGCTCAGTGGGACTGTGGCCTATATAATTCAGTGTATAATTTCACCTTCCTTCTTCCATAGGCTTCTAGAGATCTCTTGTTCTGTCTAGATTAAGAACATATTTCATTTCACCATGAAGAAAGAGGCACAGGGCAAGGCTATCACTTCACACAATTCCTATTGGCCGAGAATAGCGAACCATGGCCAATGGGACTTGCGAATGGCTGTACCTGTAGACACTCCAGTAAATAAAGCTTCTGGCAGCTAACCCTGGTGAACTGCATCCATCCCGCGAGCTGCTTATTGCTTATCCTGATCTGTCTGGACCTAGACTATATTGTTTTCCCTTAGCAAGCATTACAAAGAGATTAGATTGTTCCTGAACCTGATAATGGGCTAGAGTCTTGAGCTTTAGGTTGTGGGTTCACATCTGGACCATGAATAAAAGATTTTACCAGCCGATGGCTTTTATTGTATTTGACCTATGCAAAAAGAATCAGTGGTCTTACTTCAAATTCTAGTGAACAGATGTCTGCTTTCCAAAAACACTTCTCAGATTTGTAATTACTAGAAGAGAGACCCCATCTAAAGATTCTCAAGCACATTTACAAACAGTAATTAAATCCACAACACCCATGGCAAGAAATGTAAATATTAATATCACAATTTTAGAGGTGAGTAAACTGAGACCAAAAGGTTAAATTCCAAATTCTCAGTGGCATTTACGTGCCTAAATATCTTGCCCAAGATCTCAAAGGAAGTGTGTGGCAGGGATGAGACTAGAACCTGTCTTCTGGTACCTAGTGCTATAACTACAAGACCACAATACTGTTATGTTACGGCATACACAGAGAGAAGTCATACGAAAAAATAAAATACACTTTCTGGAAGGCTTCAACATAACACTACTCTATCTTACAATTCATAACCCTAATAGAAAGGAACCAAAAACAGAGAACAAAACAGGCAGGGAAGTACTATTCAAGCCACCTTGCTCGAGGCTGGAGTTTTACAGGCTGACTACTGAAGACCAAGAATGTACAGCTTCCCTGCAGAGCCCCCTCAGCCATAAGCAAGACCAAGAAATCCTTTATACTTTAAGTTATATTGTTTTTCCTCATAACTGATCTGATCACTGGTTCAAACTTGCATGACCACTACTATCCATTGTACCCATTTTGTGAAAAGCAGATATCTGGAGTCTCAGTACAGTTGCAAATCCAGCATCTTTCACAAGCATTACAAAGTCACTTCTTACGTTAAGAGAAAAAAACAGACATTATATAATAACTGTGTTTTTGCATTACTAATGTTTCAAAAGAAAAACAAACAATAAATGTTCGATAAGCATGAGGTGTGGGAAATAGCTATTGTCTAATGTAAACATTGATTTGCCATTTATAAAAAATCTGAAATGCTCCAAGTTTTGTTAATGTTCTCAGTATTATCACTTATCATAATTATTCTGTGATTAGTCCTACTCATACAGTAAAACTGCACATTTCATAACTAGAAGCTATTACTTAAATAAAATGGATTTTCAATAGTGTCCGAGGGTGCGTCTACACAGCACCCTAAACACGAAAGAAGATACACAATTTGAACTACACAAATTGCATATCTTATTCTGATTGTATTTCGAAATAGATTATTTTGAAATGTTGCGTGTCTACACAGCACCAAATTTTGAAATAACATGCTATATTGACACATCCCTTAACCTTCATGGAACAAAGGATGCCGAAATAGCATGCCCCTTATTTCTAAATATTTTTTTAAAATAATGGGTGCATTTAAAGCAGGGTAGTTATTTCTGGATACCACCATTATCCCGAAATAGCTCCACTGTCTAGATGTACCCTAACTGACTTATGAGCACAAGCTGCATTGAATGTCAGTAGAACTTGCAGTCTTGAATCATGCAACTGTACAGCATACAGCAAATTGATAGGAACAATCTATGAGAAAAAAATAGTATAAAATTTGCATGGAAGTGATGTTATGTTGCAACGAGAGAATTTCTTGGAATTTTATGGAGAGTGGAATGAAATTTCACCATTAATGCTTGAATTAATTGGTGGTGAGTTTGTGGCCAGAAGGATCTGATATTTGTAATTCGCTAACCTGCTCATATCTTATATATAGAAAAGCCTCTCTAGGTTTGTTTTTTGGTCAGAATGAAATATGAAAGAGCAAGGAACATAGCCAGGAATACGAGCCTAATGTCCATATTTCTTTTTAAACGTGCTATTAAATGAACCTTTCAATCACGTGAGCATATTAATGAACTCTCCTCTTGTGATCTATACATACACACACATTCTCTCTTTGGCTATGTCTACACTACAGGGTTTTTGCGCAAAAACAGCATCTACACTTCGAGCACATTTTTGCACAAAAAAAAAAAAATACAGTAAATAGACAGGACAAAGGGCTTTTGCCGGTAGAGTTATTCCTCTCCCCATAAGGAATAACTCCTTTTTGCGCAAGAGTTCTTGTGAAAAAAGGTGTGTGTGGCTGCTCAACAGGGGTTTCTTGCACAAAAAGAGCCTATCACAAAAAGCACAGCTGCTCTGATGCCATTCTGTGAATGGCAATCAGAACTTTCTTGCAGAAGAGTGTCCACGAAGTATGGACGCTCTCTTGTGCACGAGCACATTGCTTTTGCGATGCGCTTTGGAGGTATGGACGTGCTTTTGTGCAAGAAGTTTTTGCAGAAGATCTCTTCCACAAGCATGCAGTGTAGACAAAGCCTCCAGGTAAAGTTGAGTTTAAAAAGTTTGATCAACAGAGGAAAAAAGAAATCATACCTTGCCAGTTACTCGATTTAAAAAAAATTGTCTCACATTTTCATTACTTTGAACAAAAAATGGAAAGTGATTTTTTTTAAGGTAAAAACCCGTGAGTTGTTGCAAAAATGTGGATTTTTTAAAAGTGAGTTTTCAGTCACAGTATATGTGAGAAATGTGTTTTGTGATGGGATCACATTTTGATCATTTTTCCATAAAAAACTGTTTAGTAACCACATTCTGTTGGTCAGCTTCTTCAGAATTTGTCATTTGTTGCTTTGTAAAACCGACAGGACTCCTTATTTAAATATAGGCCCAATTGGCAACAATGGCTTTAGAAGAAATTTCTCAAAGACCATAGCTGCTGAAACTAGGGGTGCAGCAGCTCCCCATTCTTGAAGTGGTTTCCATCATATTGAGGGGTTCACAGTTTGGTTGAATGCCACTCAGCACTCCCACTATACAAATTGTTCCAGCACCACTGCCAAAGACTCCCAACTAGATCACTGGCTTAAGCTTCAATTGTCACAAACACAAATGCTAGTTTCTCGTCTTGGATTGAAGCAAAGCATGCTAGGAGAAGGGACTACATAAACTCAGCTTTCTCTTCAGACAACAGGGAAAATTAGAGGGAGACTCTGGAGGGAAATGTGCAGGCCCCACAACAGGAAGAAGCCTACAAGAAATCACAGCTGAAGGTGGTGATCTTTCTGGAAGGGAAAAGGTTCCTCTGGACAGGACCTAAGGTTTTGGCACTGAAGTGAACATGCAGATGGCAAAAATAATGCAAACTGGTCTTTAGAAGTAGAGACCTCGCTAGCTTCAGAAAGATGGAGGAGAAGAAACCTGAGGGGTAGAGGGAGATTTTGTTGTTTGCTTTTAGGTAGTTTTAGTAAAGGAATTCCACAGTCATGCTCCTTTGTTTGGTTTGACCAACCAGATCCACTCTCAATACCGCTCTAAGAATTGGGCACAATGTAAAGCTCCAAAAACCATCAGCTTTTCTTTCCCAGCCAAGAAATGCATCAATTCTGTAATGTCTCCACAGACAGCCACCCCTTGGAGAAGGAGATCCTGAATCTAGGTGACCAGCTTAACTGCATGAAGACTCGTCAAGCCTGTAATGTTTCTCGATTAAATTAAAACTGCATATTAATTGGTTTAGTATTTCGTTTCGTGCATCTCCTAGAAAAATACAGAGCAAACTACTATAAAATTAAATCCAGGCTATTAGCTAAGTTTTCCCCACACAATACTTTTAGCACTTTTATACTGTGCACTGTATTTATTTGTAACATATGTATTAATATAGATTATAAGCTGCTGATTACATAGATGAAAGCAAATATACACTGCAAAAATTCCTCAAATAGTCCTTCCATGGACAATAGCTACCATATTTTACTATCAGCTGAAAAATCATATTTCAGTATTTTCTCCTCTTAATGCTCAATCTTATCAGAAATTATTATTATTTATTATAGCCTCTAGGAACCCTCATTATGGACCACTGTACTAAATACTGTATAAACACAGAACTAAAGCCACATGCCAGACTGCTGTGGGCTCAAATCAAGTTTATTTAAATTGGTTTATATTAATTTTAAAACTTATATTTTATTTAAATTTAATTTATGGGCTACTAAAATACTTCTAAGTTTGATAAAGTAATTATAAATGAACTTCTGTGCTCAGTAATGTTCATTAAACCCTAGCTGAGTTACAGTTTGGTCAATACTTGAATTCCACTTATTTCCTATATGTTTGCCTGGCTGTCATCTGTCAGTTTGGCATCACCCTTCAAAGTCTTTCTAACAGGTATTCTGTGAGGAAATTTAAGTACACGTCCCTCAGAGTGAGACTTACACGATGTCTCAAACAATCCCAGAGTCCTCTGAGACAAGACCAAAGAGTCACACAGTTGGCTCTGAAGCTAGGCATCTCAGTTGATAATACAGTACACCATCATTCCACAACTATGCAGTCTTAGAGCACTGTGTTTAGAAAAGTACTGCTCCTTTATCATAACTACAGGAGCCTAAAACTAGATTTGCAACTCAAGTACTCCAAGATTGTATTGACACATACTATAGATTACTAAGTGGCTCCAGCCTCCAAAGAATTCCCTTATCCACCAAATTCATGTCATCAGTAGATTTAAATGGCTAAAAATATCTTTGTTTTCTTAAAGCTCCACTTCTAGAATATCATTCTACTGACAGAACTACAGAATCTTGAGTACGGGAACTAAATTCTGTTTTAACTTGGACTATCTATGCTGTGTTGTCTTTTTTTATCTTCAATAATTTTTAGTTAGACTAACTAAAATTCATGCTCTCTCAGATTACTCATAAATTTGCTTGCAATAAATGCTTTCCTATAATCCATACCATCTCCTAGTGTGTGTTTGTAAACATTATCATTGCTATTATTTAGACTTCCATAGCTCAGGCCCAGAGGTCTAGTATTTTAGACCCTATACAAACTCCGTGTAAAAAGTCCCACAGAACTCAGTCTAAAAGGATAAAAGCCAAAGTGTAAAGGCAAAGGATACAACATACTAATAAGTATTCAAGGTGGCAAGCGTCCAGCATATATATTGTTTCTTAAATCAATAGTTTGCATGGTCATTCAATTTTGTAATAGTTTATGCACTAATGACGATTAGAGAGTTGAAGAAATTTATTGGAAAGTACTTCTGTTACTTATGGAAGAAAAGACTGGCCTTATATGAGAGATAGCTAGGCCTATCTGCATTATAACCTGTGTTCTGGCTAACAGTCTTGTTGCAAAGTAGATAGTATATAAACATCATCTTTTGACTGTGGTAGAGGCTGGTATTTACTATAGGTGTTCTACATTACTTTTCTTCTAAAAAGAGCGTAATATATTATCAACTGAATTCAGAAATAGGAAACACTTTGACTTTATAAACATACAGACTATAGGCTTGATAGAGCAAAAATTATTTAGATATTAAGTCCCAAAGTAATTTATAGAACTACTCTAGAGTTGCAATAGTGTCTCAGATTTGAAATATAGCATGACCATGACAGCATTGGGTATTTATATCAATATAGGTAAAATGGTTGTATTTATTTTGTAAATTGCAAAGATAAACTCAATTAACGGAATTTATTCATTTCTAAAAAGTATCTTATTTATGCTATATATGCACCTTATTTCTACTACTTTCACATAAGGTAATAGTGCAAAGAAAATTAGCGATTCTCTTACATCACAGCACTGTACTCAAAAGAAAATAATATTAAATTTGCAGCAAGACATACACATGAACAAAAGAGAACAAGTAGAGATGAAGTCCATCAGAGGGAAGCAAAATAGAACATCTTTGGTTATATCGGACGAAGAGGAATTTTCAGGGGAAAGGGAATTATTTTTGACTGCCTGACTCGGAGTAGCACTATACAAATAAACTCAGATAGAAATGAACCTAAAGGAAGCAAAACTGCTTGCAAAATTCGGAGCCCAATAGTGGCATCAGCTGTAGCAAAGTAATTAATTCAGGAATGCTTTAGTCCACTATTTCTAATTTTTAGATTACAGCCTTGCAGATTTCCTCCACTGAAGCATGACCTTGACTTTTTCATCCTATTAAGATAAAATGTCATGGCTTTCTTCACTTCTAGGGAGGTGAACTTTCTCTCAAAGGGTTTAGAGTACGTTGGACATGAATGCGAAACATACCATTACCCGGGAAAAAGAGATGAGCTGCAGTTGGCAAGAAAGGATGAGGAACCACCTTAACTTATTGAAAAAACAGGCCTGAAACTGGACAATTCTCCAGTTCACATAGCAGAAATTATAGCTAGAAGAAGCAGAGCTTTAAGGGTAACTAGTTTCAGAGAAATGTGAGAAAGTGGTCCATAAGGGAGTCTGCATAAGCCATTATAAACCAAAGTTCAAAGAAGAGGAGCTTTCCTGACAGCCTGACATAGTGAGACACAGAGGGATGGCCCCTTCATGGAGCCCAGTAATGGCTCTAAGAATGGATATTTTGTCTCAGGCATAAGGGACAGGCATAAGGATCGTGCACAAAATGGATGTGTCTAGACTACAGGGATTTTTTTTTAAAAGTGGCCTTTTCTCAAAAAATCTTTACCTACGTCTAGACTGCCGCCACATTCTTTTGACAGTAAATCAAAAGAACGTGGCGGTTTTGTCGACTGCGGAAAACCTCGTTTTACAAGGAATAACGCTTTTTTTTTAAAGTGCTCTTTCAAAAAAAGGTGCTATGTAATGTAAACTGTGCTTTTTCGAAAGAGAGCATCAAGACTGCTGGGGTGCGCTCTTTTGAAAAAGTGGCTTGCTTTTTCGAAAGTACTGATTGTAGTCTAGACGCTCTTTTTCAAAAGTATTAATTGTAGTCTAGACGCTCCTTTTCGAAAGAGGCTTTTTCAAAAGTAACTTTCAAAAAAGCCTCTTTTGAAAAAGGCGTGTAGTCTAGACATAGCCAATGGATTTTTTTGCGCAAAACGGAAGCAGCTACACTGCTCCTTTTTGTGCAAAAGGCAGAAAATATGCTAATGATGTCATGACTTATGCTAATGAGTTCCTCATAAGCATATTTTCTGCCGAAAAAACTTGTAGTGTAGAGTGCGCTCTGTGTAATTCTCTGTGAAAAACCCTCTTAGAAACTGCAAGAGCACGGGAAAGGGAGCAAAATGAAGGTGTTATGCTTCTCAACAGACTATGACATTTTTATAGACTTGGTTTAAAGAGACTTAGTTTTCTGCATACTAATAACCTTTCCAGAGGTGCCTTCACCAAGCAAGATTAAGTTCTCATGTCACTCCATGACATCTAATGACTGGATATTCAGATGGAGTATCTGAGTTTGTGTTAGGCTTAGGATCTGGGAAAGAAACCACAGGGTTGAATGCATATCTGGCAGAGATTCATGAACCAAAATATCTTGAGGAAGGGTATCCAAAAGATCATTTACCAGAGCTAGTGTTATCTTTGCAAATTACAACTTCTGGTTTTCTCACTGTACCCCATCTCTCATATGATGGGTTTGATCTCTTGCATTCCAGGAAGGAGCCTGGTTTTTTCCCGTGTATTGTTCAGTGCAGGAGGGATGGTTAACACTAGAAATAGTAACGAACATAAAAATAATTAGTGCTGACTGCAGTGTCATGGGAACTGGACATTCAGAAGAGAACCAGACTGTCAGGTGGGAGCTTACCTCTCGCCGCTAAAGCCTGAAACACTGATAGAACCAGGCTCCAGCCCCCTGGCAGGAAAGCATTTCTGCTTAAAGCATCTGTCAGATGATTTACATTTTCTTCTAGATGGCTGGCTCTGAAAGTAATGAGATTCTCTTCCTCCCAGATGAGTTAAAAAGGGTTGGATTCCCAGGAGAGAGCTACACTCCAACTCCTACTTTGGCAATACAGATACCCTATGACTGTGAAATTGTCAGGCTGAATTAATGCTAGTTTCCCTGTTAAAGTGTCCCCGAATATAAACAAATTCTGGCAGACTGCTCTAAACTCCAGGCTATTTATATGAACTGTAGTACATTGTCTGTGTGCTCTGTCAACCCAAGAGAGCCACCAAGATTGTCCAATGGACCCATGCCCATTGTGACCACAGCCCATGCAGACAATAAGTCTTGAAACTATCAGGAGAGGTAGGCTTTTGTGGTGAGAGGAATCCAAATCCATTTGACAAGGTCTAACACAGTCTGCAGGCCCAGGCTTTGATCAGGAAAACCTGTAATTTCCAAAGATGGATCAAACCCAAAGAAACTTCACACTAGAGGACTGAGAGGCTGAAGAGATTAAGCCTTGGCTGAATCCACATCCGAGACCAGAAATTAGAAATGTGTGCTTTTGCTTTCACTGTCTTTTCTGGCATGAAAAATACTCTGTCCTTGGAAGCTCTGAAATGCATCCCCAGAGGATAAGATCCCCTCAAAGAAACAAAACAGTATTAGATTAGTTGTCAAGTTTCAGAAACAGATTCAGAGTTTGTGTCACCACCACACAGCTCTGCAGAAGGGAGGAACGGTTGATCAACTAGTCATCTAGATTAGGAACCAGTGATACATTTCAGTAGCTCGTGATTACTTTTGGTAAGCTCTTGAGGCTGTCAGACTGAAGGGGTGGGTAGAATATGGAATGTTGGTCCTCATAAAAATGTGGAATATTGTATTTCGTATTTCTGATTCTGGGGTGCTAGTGGTATCTTGAGATCAGCTACATAAATTGCTGTCTCTTTTCCCCCTTGCAAAATTAGTAGGTCCAGCTCTCTGATTCCCATACTTGTAAAGGGAAGAAAAGAAAAACAGTCATCTGTTTTATCTCCTACTAGCCTTCCATATTTGAACACATTACTAGCAGCAAGGCTCAAAGAATCTTGCAAAGAACCACAGACCTTCTTCCTTTGGACTTTGTGTTTTGGGGTTGGAGGGTTATGTTTAGCTGTCTTTGAGTGGGAAGGTTTTCAGGAGTCCTGTTTGTTTCATGCTTCTCTACTCTCCCACCATATATTTGGAATTCTTTTGTGTTTTCATCTTTTACATTGTGCCTGGAGAAAATGCTAAGTGCACATATACATAAATGCAAATAAGTAAACACAAAAATGTCAATTAGCATAGAAAGCCTCTTGCAAAGTCTGGACACTGACTTCAGGAAGGAAGCAGGAACACAGCAATTCAAAAAGAAACCTGACGATACATTATGTAGTATCATTTGTTTTTCTGGAATATATGCTTCTTAAAGGAGGGACAGTAACTTTCCCTATATTTTTCAGAGTACCAGCAATCTAGTGCTGCTACTGCAAAGTGTTTCCATCATAATCCACCAATAATGAACATTCAGCAACAGCAATTATATAGTAGGTGGAATATGCCTGTGTGTGTTTTAAATAATACATGGAATCCTGGCTCCACTGAAGTCAATGTCAAAACTGCCATGGGCCCTGATTCCACACAATGTCTCTACAGTAACAGGAGAAAATATATGGAGATACAATCCCAGTTAAATGTTTCCAAGGGATATTACGGTTCATATGTTGGTGGCTTGGCTGCTGTGCAGGAGACCCAATTTTAAGAGTACCTGAGTGAATGGGTATTGAAGGAAAATGATAAAATGATTAAACTAATAAAACACTTAGGGGCTATTACATTATAATTAGCTCTGGTAACTTTCAAATACTAGCCAAATGGAAAAATGAGTTGGGATTCAGCTTCAAATTAATTGTCTCTGACCTCGATACTATTAAATAAAGGATTTGAAAAAAAAAGGCTAAAACATTAAATCTTGGCTCCCAATTAGAAGGACGACTCATAACAAAGAGATTCAAGTAAATACAAATCCCTCTGAAATCCTTGGCTGAAAACGTATAACATTGACAATACCTTGGATTATGACAGAGGAAAAAATAGTTCCTCATTCAAAATGTTTGTCATCACTGTAATCCCATATTTAATTATAATTAATGTTAGGGGCTTTTGAGTGCTGGAATGGTAATCCTCTGCCAAGAGTTCAGCTTCTAGGAAGGAAAATGTTTCCGAATCATAGTGAAGATTGATCTTACACTGTCTGCAACAAATAATAATGTATAAACCTGTCAAATGTTCAACAAACTGAAGACATTACAGTAGTAATAACTTAACTACTGACAGTCAGCAAGCATTCTATGAGCAAGTTTTCTAAAGTGTTTTCTTATTATATTGACTAACCTGGATTTTCGTGTAGGTCAAAATTGATTATTTTTATTAGTTATGAACCCTGCCATTAAATGTGGTGGTAACCCAACTTCCTAAAGAAGAATCTAAATCTTACTTTGTTGATCTTACAAAGAGACTATCAGAATATGTTAATGCATACTGACTTGCAGCTGCCCCAGCTAAGATCAGGGCATCATTATGCTTGGTGCTGTATAAAAATATCCAAGAGACAGACTCTGACATGAAGATCTTACACTCTAAAGCCTAGATAATGGACACCCTTCATAAGGGAACTACTGAGCTTGGTTGGGAGAATGGTAAGGGGGAGATTATGCCATTAGAATATTGGAAGTCTTCTAAGATGTATGAAGTTCCCATATCTAGTCATAAAAAGTCATGAGAAATTGGACACTGACGTTCATGCAGGACTGAATACTGCTGTTCTGTGCTATTTGGGGTAAAATGCTCCATTTGATGGAAAACATATATTGTCTGGTACCTTAGAAATAGACCTGGCAGAGATGGACAGTTGAGGAAATCAAAGGTGCACTATATCACACGATTATGTGGAGTCACAATTTAATTTGTCAAACAGACAGCACTACCCCATACATGTGTGTGTAAATATTATGGACCAAATGCTGTCCTGACTTGCACCCTTTTAACCCAAATGAATTCAGTGGAGTTCCCCAGCTATAATGGGAGGGGACAGGATCTGGCTCTGTGTGGCTGTGTCTACACTGGCCACTTATTCCGGAAAATCAGCCACTTTTCCGGAATAACTTGCCAGCTGTCTACACTGGCCCCTTGAATTTCCGGAAAAGCACTGACGATCTACTGTAAAATCATCAGTGCTTATCCGGAAAAACTATGCTGTTCCCGTTCGGGCAAAAGTCCTTTTCCGGAAAACTGTTCCAGAAAAGGGCCAGTGTAGACAGCACAGATTTCTTTTCTGCAAAAAAGCCCCGATCGCGAAAATGACGATCAGGGCTTTTTTGCGGAAAAGCACGTCTCCATTGGCACGGATGCTTTTCCGGAAAAAGTGCTTTTCCAGAAAAGCATCCTGCCAATGTAGACGCGCTTTTTCCAGAAATACTTATAACGGAAAACTGTTCCGTTTTAAGCATTTCCGGAAAAGGGTGCCAGTGTAGACGTAGCCTGTGTATATAGCTCTAGTAGACTCACTATGGTTAGATTCTGAGATCTATTATACCATTGTAAATCTGCAGTAATTCTGTTGTTGTTTACTGACTATAGACTGATCCTCTCGTTAATTAATTTCAGATGGCTGACCCTGCAAGAAAATGTGTTTCAATTTTTATTATGACTTTAAGATACCACATTACACTGCATAAAATACACAATTAAATAATACAACTAACGAACAGTAATATCCACAGAATTTCCAAGGAACTGTTTCAAGACAGATTTGAATGGAGAAGATCTGATCACATATCAGTCCTGGGGGAATTCTACAGTTTTTCTATGGCTCTAAATGCAATAATTGCAGAATTTCCCCTGGACAACCATATAGGTGAGACAAAGGCTAGAAGAAGTAACAAATAATATTGCCTTACAATGGGGTAGGTACCATTAAAAAACCCAGCATTTATAACCCAAGGACCTCAGGGTTCCACGAGGAGTAACGGTAGTTCGGAATAGGAAGCTTAATCTGAACTACCTAGTCCGTGCCGCGTGTAGCCGTGGGCACGGAGTCCGAACTAGCGGACATTTAAAAATGGCGGCGCCCGGCAAGATGCAAATGAAGCCCGGAAAATTCAAATCCCGGGCTTCATTTGCAACTTCGGTTGCCTACATTAACCACCCTAGTTCGAACTAGGGTGGTAGTGTAGACATACCCTCTGAAACTGCAGTATCATTCCATATGTAGAACAGAAGAAAACATAGTAAGTCAATCATTTTGGAGTAGAACCTGCATATGATGAGTTTGTAACGGCATCATTATTTTATTGCATATAGTTCATTTTCTCCTGCAGATGTCAAAGTGCTTTATGTAGGTGAGTAAGAATCACCATCTCCATTTCAATAGCGAGGAAACTGAGTAAGAACAAAATGTGTAAATGTTGCCCCGATTCTTAATGCCTGATTAAAGCATAAACCTGACTTTCAGAAATAGTGAGCACAGAAAGCAACTTCAGCTGGAGAGGTGGTGCCTCAGCAATTATGAAAATCAGGCCCATAATGTCAAGGAAAAACTTTGGCTACTTTTGAACTAAATAAATTTCCCAGGGTCCCCCCAAGTCAGCAAGTGGAGCTGTGAACAGAATCCAGGTCACCTGTCTACCAGTCCTCTGCCCAATCCATTGGATCACAAAACCAAGTAGAATCATTCCTATGCGTTCCTTCTCTACACCCACTGGCTCAGATGCAACCAGCAGGTGCACAGTACCACGCAGGGATGCTTTGCACCTTGCAAGACTGGGTCCTTCAAGTTTTGCTGAGCTAAAAATTCTCTATAAAGAGAATTAAAGGAGATGCTATAGGTTTTTTTCAGGCTGATAATTACAATAGAAGAAACTTGTAAGGGCTTATCTTGAGTCATAATAGCTAACTTGGGATCTGCATTTTTACTCACTGATATTTTACAAGCTAAAATGCAATAACAGCATCTTTGGCTTTCCTATTGTATTTACAGGGAAATCCTTTTCTATGCCTCTCAGTATGGTAATCAATTGTTGAAAAGTGTTATCTACATACTGTAAACAACTTGCCACCCATGCTGTCACAGCAGCAGTGTATTTTCTTGTTGGAGGCTTGGCCATGTAAAGACTCTTGGGACAAGCCCTACCAAAGCTGGTGCATATCAGGGGCATTCAAGGGGTGACACCCTTGGTCTTCATAGGGAGAATTTATGCTGCACTGCTGGATTGCAGAGCTTTTCAGCAGCCACCTTCAACCATTCCAGAATTTGAAACAGAATAAAGGGGCACCTAATACACCATGGCTATGTCTAGACTGGCATGATTTTCCGCAAATACTTTTAACGGAAAAGTTTTCTTTAAAAAAAGTTTTAACAGAAAAGCACTTTTTGCGGAAAAGCGTCCGTACCAATCTAGACGCGCTTTTCCACAAAAATGCCCCGATTGCCATTTTCGTGATCGGGGCTTTTTTGCTCAAAACAAATCTGAGCTGTCTACACTGGCCCTTTTGTGCAAAAGATTTGCGCAAAAGGACTTTTGCCCGAACGGGAGCAGCATAGTATTTCCGCAAGAAGCACTGATTTCAGACAGTAGGAAGTCAGTGTTCTTGCGGAAATTCAAGCGGCCAGTGTAGACAGCTGGCAAGTTTTTCTGCAAAAGCAACTGCTTTTGTGGAAAAACTTGCCAGTCTAGACACAGCCCACCTGTCACTTCCAACTCCTTGATGGCAATTGGAGCATTAGCACATCTGCTGGTTTTCCAGTAGCAAGTAAAGAACAGTAACACAGGAGAGAGAAGCTTCCAAGTTGGCTACGCAGATATTTATAAAATTGATTTTATTTCATGGTTGTGTTTAATAATCTGCAGAGATGTTACTAGTACTCTCTATAATAAGCCATGCAATTTTGATCTTTAGTCATCCTGAATCCAAAATCATGATGGTGGATAATGACTAAAGCATTACTGTTTAAGAAAACTATTTTCACCAGAAACTTTAGATAATGCTTACATGACTGATGCATGCACAAAAGCAATGGAGCAACTGAGTAATATGGTTATTCTCTGAATGTAGATATAATTAGAAAATTAAGGTGATGGAAAATTGATTACCACTTGATTTTCTAAGAATCAAAGGTATGAATTCATTCTATTAGCTTCTTAGTACAACAAGCACACAGACTAATATAGATCTAATTCTAGTCTATCCCAAAGAAGGAGAAGATGGCTGAAAGAACAAAATAAAACTATTGTCCTTATAAGGAAGAGTATGAATCTGACATGTGTTTCATGGACTGGCAGCTGAAATCCAGGTTCTGCTGAGTGGGAGTAATATAAAACTGAAATTTCACCTACTAAGTCAGCACAATTTACCAACAGTGTTCAAAACAGATATTAACTACGGCATTACAGCAGGACACCTGTAAAGGTGCTAGACCTGTTCTCAATAAGTAAGTGCCTTCCTAATATACAGTAAATGGCATGCCCTTAAATCCCAGCGACATCAGTGGGAACTGAGACCACTCAGAATTTGGCATGAGGCCTCTTAGCATCTCTCAGGGCTGGATCTTTGGACTTTACCTTGTAATAATATGGAAACATTGAAGGATTGTGGAATGTAGTCAGGATGCGGCTTTACAAAATATTTTGAAATAACATTTCCCGAGGGAAATTTGACACTTCACAAAATTAATTTTCTCCTAGAAGTTTTACTTAAAAAAAAAAACAAGACTGAGGAAAAGAGAGATATTTTATGACTAGCTGAAGAGCATTTAGAGCTAGTCCATCAACGTGAGTACATGCAACTCCTCTTCAGCTTTAGTGGGTGTAACACATGGGCACTTATGATACAACATACTCCACAGATCTTACTTCTTAACTCACTCACTATTTTTCAACATAGGGAGCACTCTTTGCTATCACTACCACGCTCCTTCATAGCCTCTGTTAAAAGACTCTTATTTGATTTTTAGGTGGGATTTGGACGCTCAGCTTACATAAACGTGGCTGTACCCACTGTAAGCAGGAGCTGAACTACCACTTGCGATGCAGCCAGCTGAAAGGAGAGAGCAGCCCTGGGGGTGAGTATGCTCACTCAAACTGTTTCTTTTAATTAACTGTTGATATGTAAATATAGCTCATGCCGGGATGGGGAAGGAGTCCGGGGTGTGGTTATGTAAATCCAATTCAGACAGGGCTGATGGAGGGTGAACTATTGGAATAGAATGTGGTATATTGTAACTAATGTGGCTGTTGTGGCATCACAAACCATGCTACCCCATAATGTAGGAACTGTAAAATATGACACCAGTGTTTGTAGGAGAGACACCATCATTGTACAGGGTCCCAGATGAACAAGCCTCCCGCTTCCAGATTTGAGTGGATGAGTTGGGAGGAAAGGGCTTGGGCCAGCCTACTTCATGCCTGCCAGGTGTGAGCTGTAAGACTGGTTCAACCTGTCTCCTTTTCCCCGCTGTTCTAAGGATAGACCTAAAGCAGACTCCATAAGGAGTCTCTCTGTTATTCCAGTGGAAGGTGGAATCTTTTGGCAAGCCTAGATGGTAGCTAAGAGCTGAAGTCACTGGTTTGGCCTGGAGCCAGACGCTTTGTGACCGGTGGGTGGCTGATAGGAGCAGTGGCCAGCATGTGGCCAGTAGGAGCAGCGGCAGGCGGCCAGCAGGGCGGCTGATGGGAACGACCAGCGGTCGGTCGGTAGGAGCAGCAGCAGGCGACCAGCAGGATGGCTGGAGGGAGTGACCAGCATGCGGCCGGCAGAAGAAGTGGCAGGCGGTCAGCAGGGCAGCTGGTGGAGCAAGCAGCCCACAGGAGCAGCACAAAGGTGGCATGGACTCAGGATCAATGAGTGGAATCATCAGGGTGATGTGTCAGGATCCGCACTGACTGGACAGAGCTGTAAGCGGGGCGTTTGAAGTGGGGTACGGAGAAAGTTTGGGTAAGTGAATGGGACCCTTACATCATTGGACTAGTGAGCCTGAGAGGCAAAAGCATTGCTCAATCCATTTGAGCTGGATGGTTACTCATGAGTTGGTTATGAACTCTAGTTATGGTATTTTTCCCAAGTTAATGCCATGTGACTTCTCTCTCTCTCTTTCATTAAAAGTTTCTTTTCTACACTCAGACTCTGTGCTTGTGAGTGGGGAAACATTGCCTCTCAGAAGTGCCCAGGGGTGTGTGAATTTCCCATGCTACTGGGTGGTGGCTCGAACTGATTCTGTGTGAGATGGATGAAAAGGGATATTGAACCTGGCCCTGGCTGCTGCCAGCTCTACGTGGCTATACCCACTATAGCATAAATGTACTGGATTCAGGCCTCCCAAACAATTATCAAATGCTATGGCACTCAAGAAACCTAGCTGCTTCCTTTTTTTCTCCTGTTTGCAATATCAGACCAACATTACAGCTATACATTGATATCAGCACACATGCCAAACTCTCACTGATGTCAAGGAGTTCTCTGCATGAACAGAATGCAGTTTATGGCCCACCACATGCAAATAACTCTGCTACAATTCCTTTTCTTTGAAATGCTAGCTGGAGTGCCATAGGATTTCTTCGTCTTTTCAAGGACTTGGCAACTTGGCATGCTTTTAGGGGCACTGTACTCTCTGGCACCCCTCCGTTCTCTCACACTTGGTATCCAGAGGCAGTACATCATTGAAATGTACATTTTAAATTTCTCTATTTTTATAGTAAATACTACTTCTTGGATCACACACTATATCATCTTGTTCCTTAGAATCAGGTTTGCCTCACTTTATATCACGCACATCTCTGATCTGTTGGGAAGGCATATAGCAACATTAAGAAAGGGACTCAGAGCCGGTATTATTATTTTTTAAAATCCATGTTTAGTTAGAGGACACCATGACAGAGAGACTAATTCTGTATATTCCACAAGATCTCATGACAAGGGGCTAACCCAGTTTGCGTACACACTGTACAGCTATTAAACCATGCTAGAACCAAACTCAAGAGGTCTGTTTGTGCCCTTCTAGAGAGCAGCCTGAAACACAGTTGTAATGCTGTGATAGCTTAATGACCCCAGTGTTCCACAAACAACCTCCAACCTTCTTAACGGAACTTTCCTGCAGACGGCTGAGGAGTGGAGCAAGCTGGGAACTGAACTGCACAACACCAGAGCAAATTCTGCCTCCAGTGGGTGCAGCAGGTGATCAGTATATCTCAAGATTTTACTTCTGTGAATTTTTTTTTCTCCCAAAACTGGTTTAGTTTTAGAGCTAGTGCAGACATAGAGCTTCCTAAAATCATACAACTGTTTTCATTTCAGAGCCATAATTTTCTTTTAGACATAATAGCTCAGTCACTAGTCAGTCAGTCACTCGACTCACTAGTAAGCAAATAAGGTTGCTTATCAGGTAGATTACTTAGCCTGCTTTTCTTTCATTCACACTTGTCTTTCAGAGGAACATCAACAGCACTGAGAGCAGAGACCATTTGGTTCTGGATTCTGACAGTACACGTCACAAAAGATAAGTCCCTACAAATCGAAAAGGCTACTGGCCACAGGCCTTGGGAAATTATATTTCGATGGCCTAGGATTTTACTCAACTTACCTTTTCTTGTGTCTGGCACCGAAGACAGTTGCACTCAAAGCAATACTGGCGTTTCAGATGCTTTTTACGCTCACTGCTGGGCATCAGTGATTCAATATAGCTGATAGTGAGCTATGTGGAACAAAAAAAACCAGAACTGTTATACTTTAACAACAACTCAGTATAGTAAAGCTGACTGAAAAAAAATTTACCAAACTATGTTCCTGTCACAAAATCTGGTTTCATATAAGCGGACATGTCCCAACCGAGAAAATCTGAATTTTTTTTCATGGCAACACTGACAAATCAAACGTTTTTGTAGAACTTTTATTTTGCAAACATTTTTAATTCTTCAACTTTTTGTCCTGATTTTGAGATGAAAATAGGTGTTGAAGTATCCAAATTTCCCATGGCATGGAAAGTCCATTTTCTGACCAACTCTAACTATAAGTTGCAAACTGTAATCTGGGACTCCAGCACCATCTAAGTGTCTAAAATACTCTAATGAAAGGATATCACTTGTATTTGGGGATATATATTCTATCCTATATATATCCTATATAGAGTAGTTTTATTTCAATCCTATCTCACTATTTTTAGTATGTCTATGATACCAGTCATTGGAATAGTTAAGCACTGTTTCATTGTTACCAAAAAAAAATAAATTAAAAAACTCCTATCTGGATTAGTCGACTACCTGATAAGCCTAGGCCAGTGGTCCCCAACCTTTTGGGGCTGCTGGGCGCCCGGGGGCAGGGCCGCACATGCGCCGCGTGCCCGGGGGTGGCACTGAGCATGCGCTGGGCACCCGGGGCGCAAGAATGGCTCGGGCCGGCCCTGGTCACTGGGCGGGCACACATAAATGCCCTGGTGGGCATCCTGGCACCCGTGGGCACCGCGTTGGGGACCACTGGCCTTGGCTTAGCAGATAGTTGAATCACTACTCGACTAGTCGCTTCCCCCTCCCTTGCTGCCTCTGTATCAGAGGCACCAAGGAGGTGGGAAGCAGGAACTGGTGCTGGGGGGAGCCGGCTTAAAAAATGGTTCCCCCCCAGTACCATATTTTTCTGGGGGGGGGGGCGGAGGGAGGGACAAGGTAGGCAGAGGCATAGTGGGGGAAGCGGCATGGTCTCTGCTCTCGCTGGTTCCCAGCTACACCTCTTCCTTTGAAATGTACAAGAGCCGTGGGCAGCTCTTGTATATTTCATGGGAAGAGGTGCAGCAGTTGGGTCCCAACATGTACAGGTTCCCCTCTGCGCCTCTTCCTTTGAAATGTACAAGAGCCACGAGCCAGAGAGACCTAATCTGGCTAAAAGGTGGTCCAAGATAACAGAAATCTTGTGGGAACAATCATTCATGTGTGATTCCTCCACTTCAGACCAAAATATAGAGAGAAAAGATTATAAGCTTTCAACTCTGCTGAATCTAAACATTAGAGGTGGTTCTGTCTCAAATCTGAATCTCAGAGCACAGCCTAAATTTGAACCAATGTCCACTTTGCCCATCTACAGTTTTCAGGCAGGTTCAACCCTTGTCTCCTTTCTGTTTGTGCTCCTGACAAGAGTACCAAAGATGATGCAGGAAACTTCACCATAGGAATGAAACTGAAATCAATTTTTGCTAGGCCGATATAATGTTCAAATCCAGCACCGGTTGTGGATGACTATCTGACCAGAAGGATTAATAATCCATATGAAATGGAGCTTTGAAACCCATCATTTTTTGTGCAGTTAAAGGGTCTGATCCAGCTCCCACTGAAATCAATGGGAATGTTTCCATTGAATTCTGTTGGAGCTGGATTGAGCCCTAAGCGAATAGAGGATTTTGTTGTCACCTGATTGAATAGGAAAATGATAATGTAATGTGCAAAAACATGACCACTCTCCCAGTGACTAAGGCTACACTAATCATGTAATCAGTTATACATAAAAACCTTTTATTAAAGTCTGTCTCTTACACTTATTTTAATTTTGGATCTGTTCATTAGATGCAAGGCTCATTTAACTTGTACATAATTATGAAATATTCACATTCATCAAATGTTGACTTAATGGTATTTTGTGTGTAGGATGTACAGTCTTAATTACACCATTCATTCGGTTGGCCAAAGCTTTACTGCACCCAGTGATTGCTTTGAGGATCTGGGCCCCAGACCCCATCATTTAATTGTATTTAAAAAGTGCAGTGGAATAAATACCCGTTAATGGGCCTTAGTACAGGCTGTGCCTTCCTGGTCTGGCACTCTTGGGACAGGTCCAGGGAATATGCTGGACATGGGGAGGCCAATGCCGGCCCCGCTGCTGCCACTCGCTGCTGGGCTTCACTTTGGCCAGAACTAACCAAGCAGGGACTAGGGAGGTGCTCAGGGGAGGAGGCAGGGTGGGTGAGGAGCCCCACTGCTGGGGTCCAGGAGCACCCTGAGCCCTTTGGCAGCTGGCCTGTGCTCCTGTGTCAGCAGAGAAGCTACCATTAACCAAGCACGGGGGTGGGCACTCAGGGGAAGATGCAGCGCCCCAGGCGTGCAGCCCCATGGGAGTGCTCTGAGCCATGCTCCCGGCCCCAGTCTCAGACTGTGGGGCTACCCTCCTGGCCCCTGGCCGTGGGGCTCCATAGCCACACTGCCTCTTCCCCTGAGCATTTCCCTTCCCTGCCTCTCCCCGCTCACCTCCCTGGGTTTGCAGCACCCCGAAAGCTCTGGGAGGAGTTGCCGAGAAAGATGTCTGGTTCTTCCTCAAGAATGCTCTGTCCCAAGGACACCCACGAGGATGCTGGAGCACAGATCGTGCTGGACTATAGAAGTCTGGCCCATAGAGGTTGAACCCGTACTATAGAGACATGTTTTCATGGTTGAAAATCTGTCATATACATACTGTGGGCTGGACATGAGAATTTCTAAAATTACAATGGAAACACAGCAGCTACTTTGAAGTGGTTACTTAAGAAAAGAGAAGCATTGGCGGTAGTCTCTGGCACAGGTTTCTCTCTCTGTTTGAAAAACGTGCCAGAAAATAAATGATTCTGATAGTCCAGTTTCTCTCTCTATCACTTCAGTCTCTAAGTCAATGATTTCTATTTTCTAATCTCTTTTCCCCACGCCTCATCGTTAGTCATTATTTTCTCTCTTTCAAAACTGAAATTAAAACGTAAGCAAAAAATTTACATAATGCTTAGGGCCTGTCCTAAGGTAACAAAAGAGCCGAGAAAATCAATGCGAAAACTGACAGTGAAGGAGAAGGAAGAAGGTACTATAATTGGGCATGAGTGACTGGAAGCAAATTGGAGAGACTCTTATATCCTAAGTTATAATTAGAGACATACAGACTGAAATTTCCACAGCTGAATTCCATCGTCTCCTTCTTCCTCTTATTAGACTCAATTATGCTCGGAAGTCTGGTACAAATTAGGGTCAAGAGAGCAGGAGAGCCTCTCTCTCTCCTGCTTCGGCAGAGGGAGATCTGAAGTTGCTCCCAGACATTGTTTGCTGTCTCTCCACCTCTGCTTCTTCCATTACGGCTGCTCTGCTCTGCATAGGGCATGTCCTGCTCTCAGAGGTGCTCAACACCCACGTGTCAAACATCAGGATTTCAGTCAATTTCACTGTGCTCCTAATTACACCCGAGGTAAAGCTGTGTGCAGCAACAGCAAAGCCCAATAGACGGAAAGGAGATGAGGAAAACAATAGGGGAGACAGGTCACAAGGGGAAGATAGGAGTTTTACTAGGACCAAAATCACAATGGAATGAAATACAAACTCAAATCTTCAAAAAAGTGAGAGAGATTCTTCCAGATGGCTCAATTTCCTCAAAGGGCACTTTTCTTCTAAATATCGTTAACACATATGACAGTACAAATCTGGGGCACAGGCCAGCCACTGGTTTTTAATATCATAGCAAAAAGAACTTCACATATTGTATGCAACCCAACTGATCATCTTCATCAGTAAGGTGCAGAGTGAACTGACTCTTCTGGGATTCAAATCTCTGTTTCCAACAAGTCTAGGAATTCCGTGTCTGCTGCTTAAAACTCTAAGGACTTGGCTATACAAACATTTAGTTTGCAGTAAGCTAGCGTGTGAATCTACCACTCAACTGTTCATATCCATCCTACTGACACACACTGTTTATAAATATACTTTGATCTAGTCCTCTTTGAAAAGGGACCAGATCAAGTGCATTAACACACTGTTAATACATGACAGCCTGGTGCACATGGACAGTTAGTGCATGGCAGACTAAAAGAGGGTGTATTCACTAGGTATGTAAGCGAGTAGTCGACTACTCCATAAGCCTAGGCTTATCAGGTAATTGAGACACTACTCAACTACTCACAAGGAGGAAGGGGGAGAAGGAGGAGCCGATGCTGGGGAGAGCTGACTTAAAAGCCAGTTCCCTCAGTACCATCTCTGTGGGGCGGAGACAGGGAGATGGGGCCGTGGAGGCAGAGGCGCAGCGGTCCAAGACCTGGCGGGCGCTGGGACTACTCATTCCTGGCTTGTGCCGGGTCTCAGACTTACCCCCCCAATACCTCTGCATTTTAGATGCAGTAAGAGCCAGGTGTGGGACCTACACTCGCTTCAACTCTGCAGTTTAAATGTCATAGGAGCCGGGATGCCTGCGCTCCTGGCTCCTATTATATTTAAACTGCAGAGCCGCAGCGAGATCCCTTATTGACTAACTGTGTAGTCGATACAAATATCGACTACATGATTAGTCAATTACCTGCTTCTTACCATCCTTAATATTCACATTCTAGCTTCCTAGCAACTGACTATCTGTGCTGACAACCCTAAAGTGAGAGCATTCTAGAATAAATGTTATAGAAACTGCTTTAAATAGAAAAATTATCTATTTGGTACTGATTTTAATGTTTAAATTAGGACTGTCCATTAAGCACAGTTAACTCACATAATTAACTAAAAAAATTAATTGCGATTAATAAAATTATTGTGATTAATCATAGCTTTAATTGCACTGTTAGGCCATAGAGTATCAATTGAAATCTATTACATATTGATGGATGTTCCTCTACATTTTCAAATATATTGACTTTAATTATAACAGAATACTAAGTATACTGAGCTCATTTTATATTATTTTTATTACAAATATTCGCACTGTAAAAAAATAAAATAATAGTATTTTTCAATTCACCTCATATGAATACTGTAATGCAATCTCTATATCATGAAAGTACAACTTATAAATGTTGACTTTTTTGTTACATAACTGTATTCAAAACCAAAACAGTGTAAAATTTAGACTCTACAAGTCAACTCGGTCCTATATCTTGTTTAGCCAGTTACTGGGACAAAACAAGTCTGTTTACATTTACTGGAGAAAATGCTGCCTGCTTCTTATTTACAATGTCACTTGAAAGTGAGAACAGACATTCCTATGGCAGTTTTGTAACCTGCATTGCAAGATATTTACTTGCCAGATATGCTAAATGTTTGTATGCCCCTTTATGCTTCGGTCACTATTCCAGAGGACATTCTTCCATGCTGATGATGCTTTAATTAAATTTGTGACTGAACATCTTAGGGAGAACATCATATCTCCAGCTTTGTTTTACCCACATTCTGGTATATATTTTATCCTGCAGGAATCTCAGCTGATAACTTAGTGTATCTTGTGCATTTTAAGAACACTTTCACTGAAGATTTGACAAAACAAAAAGGAGGTATCAATGTGAGATTTCTGAAGGTAGCTATAGCATTGGAACCAAAGTATAAGAATCAAGTGCTTTTCAGAATGTGAGAGGGTATGTCTACACTGCCACCCTAATTCGAACTAGGGTGGCTAATGTAGGCATTCGAAGTTGCAAATGAAGACCGGGATTTAAAAATCCCGGGCTTCATTTGCATCTTGCCGGGCGCCACCATTTTTAAATCCCCGTTAGCGCGGACTCCGTGCCCGCGGCTACACGCGGCACAGAGTAGGTAGTTCGAATTAGGCTCTCTAATTCGAACCACTGGTACACCTCATTCCACAAAGAGTAACAGTAGTTCGAATTAGCGAGCCTAATTCGAACTACCTACTCCGTGCCGTGTGTAGCCGCGGGCACGGAGTCCGCACTAACGGGGATTTAAAAATGGTGGCGCCTGGCAAGATGCAAATGAAGCCCAGGATATTTAAATCCCGGGCTTCATTTGCAACTTCGAATGCCTACATTAGCCACCCTAGTTGAACTAGGGTGGCAGTGTAGACATACCCAGAGGGAGGAAGTATGGGACATGCTTTCTGAAGTTTTAAAAAGAAAGACTCCAATGCAGAAACTACGGAACTCAAACCATCCCAAAAGAAAATCTTTTGCTGGTGACATCTGATTCAGATGATAAAAACGAATGTGTGGGTCTGCACTGTTTTGGATCATTATGGAGCAGAACCCAACATCCGCATAAACACATATGCTCTGAAATGGTGGTTGTAGCATGAAGGGGCATATGAATCTTTAGCTCGTCTTGCACGTAAATATCTTACAATGCTGGATATGACATTGCCATGTGATTGCCTCTTCTCACTTTCAGGTAACATGTAAATAAGAAGTGGGGCAGCATTATCTCCTGCAAATGTAAGTCAACTTTTTGGTTGAGTGGTTGGCTGAACAAGAAGTAGAACTTAGTGGACTTGTAGGATCTAAAATTTCACATTGTTTTATTTTTAATGCACTTTTTTTTTATAGCACTCTACTTTTGTAAGGTCAACTTCCATGATAAAGAGATTACACTACAGTACTTATAATGGGAGAATTGAAACTATTTCTTTTGTTTTTTTAAAGTGCAAATACTTGTAACAAAAATAAAGTTATCACTGTTCACTTGCATCCTGTATTGTAATAGAAACCAATATATTTGAAAATGTTGAAAACATCCAAAATATTTTTAAAAATGGTATTCTATTATTGTTCAATCGTGTAATAAATCACATGATTAAAATTAACTCTAATTTTTTTAAATTGCTTGACAGCACTAGTTTAAACATTTATTGTTCTATTAGTATTCTCTGTATTTCTGTTACTAGGGCAGGTCTACAACACAGCATTGCTCCTGCTGACCTGAGTTCCTCATACACTGACCTAATAACTTAAGGACCATGCAAGGAGTAAATGTCCTTAGGGCAATGCAGTGTCCATGTAGACACTGCATTATTTATATCACATGTCAGCACTGGACTGAGCTGGGAGCCCAGTGCCCACCACTGATAGCCTGAGCTGTCCCATGTTGTATTGAGAGCTCAGTCTGCTATACTGCCTCACTTACGTTGGTGCAAGTCCACCTGATGAGAAAGCCAACACCAGCAGAAGAGGGGTAGAGTGGATATGAAATGCAGTATGCCAGTTTAACATAGGTTGACTTAACTGTGAAGTGTAGATGCACCTAGATGTACCAGGTAGGTCAGTATGGAAAGGCAGAGCAGAGTTTTGTACACTGATTTCCACAGAATTTCACAAGTATGAAACTGATATAACTGAGATCAGAGCCCGCCATGGAATGTTTGATTTCCTAAACTAAATATAACAAATCATTGTTGCTAAACCTTGTAATTTTATTATGAGCCTTGTAAAATTAAATTTGTTCCTGATGCCCTAGTGCCTCAGCTTCCAATCTAAAAACCCAGTAAGAATTCAGCATATGTGGTTGTGGAGAAAAGCTTGTAAATCCAAATCCTTAATGTCTTAAAACCCAGAAGTCAAAGGAAAAGTCCCCATTTTTATTTTTAAGTCTAAGGATTTCAACCCGATCTCTTGAGTTGCTGGGTGGCCTGACTCATGGTTTTTGAATGTCGGGGCTATCAATACTAAATTCTCCATAAACAGACCCATTTATTCCCAGGATTTTTTGAATGAGATGTTAAGAGTGATTAGATTTTCATTGAAGCCAGAGCCACCTCAAACTGAGCAGTTTCCCTGTGCAGGCATTTTTGCAAACACTTTTTCTTCCTGTTTTGACCAGCCTAGTTCCACAGCTCCTGCAATTGACTTTGGTTCTTAGGTTTGAATGAACTCCACAGCTCAATGAAAAATTAAATCAAAACCAGTAATCACCATATGATTTCATGTCAAAAACATGCAAACCAACAAACTTCCAGTGAATATGAAAATAAAGCCATCAAACAGCTCCAGTTTGCTCAAAACTGGCAGGGATAAAGAAAGATGCACCATTTTCAGATGGACCTCATCTGTTTTATTTACCTGCTCAATATCTTCTACTTCTCATTAGCACTTTAGAACCCAGTTTAGGCCTGATTCTGATTTCAATTACACCTGCTATGTGAGGGCTATATGGGCCCTTCCAGTTTACATTGTACTAAAAAGAGTAAAATAACAGTGTCTAATACCGACCAGTGACTTAGCCTCTCTGGATACGTCTATACAGCTGCAGAGAGAAAGTCTCACAGCCTGGGTTGACTGACTCACACAAGCAGGGCTCAGGCTAGCATGCAGAGAATTGCTGTGCACACATTGCTTTGACATTTGGGGTTGGACTGGCACTTGGGCACATTCCTATTTTTAGCACCTAGCATGAGTCCCAGTAATGTAAGTCTGTCACACCAGGCTGCAAGACTTGCTCCCAGAAGGCGTGTTGACATACCCTACGTCTCCATTTACTCACTGGTAAAATGAGGCTAATAATTCACTGATGTCTGTGAATTGCTTTGAGATCCTCAGCTGAAAGGCGCTATAGACGGGCAACTTTATTTTTAATTCTCACTGGTTTCATGAAAGTTTAAAATTCTAGTCCTTTATATTTCCCTGACAAGGGCCAGGAATTCCCATTGAATTTGTTTCTGTACAGGGAACTACATGTTTCTCAACCTTTTTTTTAAAAAGTACCCCTTTAAAAAATTATAAGTACCCCCTTTTAAAAAAAAAATTATAAGTACTCCCAGTACTTACAGTTTTCAGACACACACATTTTTTTTCTATCATTGCAACACATTTGTTTAAACAACTTAATTGTAACTGGGTGGGCGATGAAATTTTTGGGTGTAAAAAGTAAAAAAATAATAAAGCACTGTAAAACTTAAAACAAAAATTCAATTTTCTCCAAATTTCAGGTGTGTTGACGTACCCCTCCAGACTTCTCTCTAGTGCCCCTGAAAGTACTCAGACCACTGGTTGAGAAACACTGAATTTTGTGCTCCTTTTCTCTCCTGGCTTTGAGTCACTACTGTGATTCTATTTTTCAGTAAGTGTAATTGATTACTCGGACTTTTATTATCATTACCTAAGATGACACATTCTCCTTGTAAATAGCTTTCTAAGCCTTAGAATTGTTTGAAGTTTCTTGCTGCTGCATGACTTAAAACAAACCCCTATGCATTAACTCAAATCCATTTTAGAAGCTGTTTTTATACAGAAACAGGCCAGATTCTGCCCTGAGTTGCAAATTGAACTGCCCCATTGAATCAGACTCTGATCTTAGTTACACCAGAAGGAATGTGGAAAGAGGCAAAGATGTAACAGGAAAAATAACTGATATGCAGAGACCCCCCTACCTACTTTTCCTTACATCCTCCTACTAGATTATTTTTCTTTTCTTTCCCCCACCCCAGGTGTAAATGGTATTCACTTGCCACATACCAAATATCACTTTATTAATTATACCCAGACATGTCAAAGGTAGGGGCCCAGGCAGAGAGAGGTGCATCCTGGAGGTGAATGCCTGGCTACGAGGATGGTGTCGCCAGGAGGGCTTCGGCTTCCTTGACCACGGGGTGCTCTTCCAGGAAGGACTGCTTGGCAGAGATGGAGTTCACCTTTCCAGGAGTGGGAAGGCCTTGTTTGGACACAGACTGGCTAACCTTGTGAGGAGGGCTTTAAACTAGGTTCGACGGGGACAGGTGAGCAAAGCCCACAGGTAAGTGCTGAATGTGCGGGACTGGGAGATGGGTTGGAAATGGGGGGAACTACGGACTATAATGGCAAGGAGAAAGGAGAGTCAGGGCACAACAGGGAGGCAAGATCAAATCAGTATCTTAGATGCCTATATACAAATGCGAGAAGTATGGGTAATAAGCAGGAAGAACTGGAATTGCTAACCAATAAATACAACTATGACACCATTGGTATTACAGAAACCTGGTGGGATGGGACGCATGATTGGAATGTTGGTATGGAAGGGTACGGCTTGCTCAGGAAGGACAGACAGGGAAAAAAGGGAGGAGGGGTTGCCTTGTATATTAAAAATGTACACACTTGGACTGAAGTGGAGATTAACGTAGGAGATAGCTGTGTAGAGAGTCTCTGGGTTAAGCTAAAAGGGGTAAAAAATGAGGGTGATGTCATGCTAGGAGTCTACTACAGGCCACCTAGCCAGGTGGAAGAGGTGGATGAGGCCTTTTTTAAACAATTAACAATACTATCCAAAGCCCAAGATTTGGTGGTGATGGGGGACTTCAACTATCCAGACATATGTTGGGAAACTAACACAGCGGGGCACAGGCTATCCAATAAGTTTCTGGACTGCATTAGAGACAACTTTCTGTTTCAGAAGGTTGAAAAAGCTACCAGAGGAGAAGCTGTTCTGGATTTGATTTTAACAAATAGGGAGGAACTAGTTGAGAACTTGAAAGTGGAAGACAGTATGGGGGACAGTGATCATGAAATAATAGAGTTCATGATCTTAAGGAAAGGTAGAAGGGAGACCAGCACAATTGAGGTAATGGATTTCAGGAAGGCAGATTTTGATAAGCTCAGAGAACTTGTAGGTAAGGTCCCATGGGAAGCAAGACTGAAGGGAAAAACAACTGAGGAGAGTTGGAAGTATTTCAAAGGGACGTTGTTAAGGGCCCAAAAGCAAACAATTCCACTGTGTAGGAAAGATAGAAAATACGGCAAAAGACCAGCTTGGCTTAACAAGGATATCTTGCATGATCTCAAAATAAAAAAGGAGTCCCATAAAAAATGGAAACTAGGACAAATAACAAAGGATGAATATAGGCAAGCAACACGGGAATGCAGGGGCAATATTAGAAAGGCAAAGGCACAAAATGAGATCAAACTAGCTACAGGCATAAAGGGAAACAAGAAGACCTTTTATAAATACATTAGAAGCAAGAGGAAGACCAAGGACAGGGTAGGCCCACTGCTCAGTGAGGAGGGAGAAGCAGTAACAGGAAACTTGGAAATGGCGGAGATGCTCAATGACTTCTTTGTTTCGGTCTTCACTGAGAAGTCTGGAGGTGTGCCTAACATAGTGAATACAAGCAGAGAGAGGGTAAGTTTAGAAGATAGGATACACAAAGAATAAGTTAAAAATCACTTAGGAAAGTTAGATGTCAGCAAGTCACCAGGTCCTGATGAAATGCATCCCAGGATACTCAAGGAGCTGATAGAGGAGGTATCTGAGCCTTTAGCTATGATCTTTGAAAAATCATGGCAGACAGGGGAGATTCCAGAAGACTGGAAAAGGGCAAATATTGTGCCCATCTATAAAAAGGGGAATAACTACAGACCGGTCAGTTTAACGTCTGTCCCAGGGAAGATAATGGAGCAGGTAATTAAGGAAATCATATGCAAACACTTGGAAGGTAATAAAGTGATAGGGAATAGCCAGCATGGGTTGGTGAAGAACAAGTCATGCCAAACTAATCTGATAGCTTTCTTTGATAGGATAACGAGCCTTGTGGATAAGGGAGAAGCGGTGGATGTCATATACCTAGACTTTAGTAAGGCATTTGAATACGGTCTCGCATGATATTCTTATTGATAAACTAGGCAAATATAACTTAGATAGGGCCACGATAAGGTGGGTGCATAATTGGCTGGATAACGGTAGTCAGAGAGTTGTTGTTAACGGTGCTAAATCCTGCTGGAAAGGGATAACAAGTGGAGTTCCGCAAGGGTCTGTTTTGGGACCCGTACTGTTCAATATCTTCATCTATGATGTAGATATTGGGATAGAGAGTACGCTTATTAAGTTTGCAGATGATACCAAACTGGGTGGGGTTGCAACTTCTTTGGAGGATAGGGACATAATTCAAAATGACCTTAGCAAGTTAGAGAAATGGTCAGAGGTAAACAGGATGAAGTTTAATAAAGAGAAATGCAAAGTGCTCCACTTAGGAAGGAACAATCAGTTCCATACATACAAGATGGGAAGTGACTGTCTAGGAAGGAGCATGGTGGAAAGAGATCTAGGGGTCATAGTGGACCACAAGTTGAATATGAGTCAACAGTGTGATGCTGCTGCAAAAAAAGCAAATATGATTCTAGGTTGTATCAACAGGTGTGTTGTAAGCAAAACTCGTGAAGTCATTCTGCCGCTCTACTCTGCACTAGTTAGGCCTCAGCTGGAGTACTGTGTCCAGTTCTGGGCGCCACATTTCAAGAAAGATGTGGAGAAATTGGAAAGGGTACAGAGAAGAGTGACAAGAATGATTAAAGGTCTAGAGAACATGACCTATGAAGCCAGGCTTCATGAACTGGGCTTGTTTAGTTTGGAAAAAAGAAGATTAAGGGGGGAAATGATAGCAGTTTTCAAATATCTAAAAGGGTGTCACAAGGAGGAAGGAGAAAATTTGTTCCTCTTGGTTTCTGAGGACAGGACAAGGAGTAATGGGCTTAAAGTGCAGCAAGGGAGGTTTAGATTGGACATTAGGAAAAAATTCCTAACTGTCAGGGTGGTCAAATATTGGAATAAATTGCCAAGGGAGGTGGTGGAATCTCCCTCTCTGGAGATATTTAAGAACAGGTTAGATAGACATCTGTCAGGGATGGTGTAGCCAGAGCTTGGTCCTGCCTTGAGGGTGGGGGGCTGGACTCGATGACCTCTCAAGGTCCCTTCCAGTCCTATGATTCTATGATTCTATGATATATGAATGCATAATAAACTGGCAGGTAACCCAGTTCACTATTTTTGCATTAGATGGGGACACCTGTTTTACTATACACTCTCAATGTTAGTTGCTTTTTGTCTGCCCTCTTCAGGCAAGATTTTTTTAAAAGAGCTCTGCTCCCAGTTAGATATCAAAACAAGTACAGAACATAAGAATGCTATACTGGGTCAGATGGTCCATCTAGCCCAGTATCCTGTCTTTTAATAGTGGCCAATGTCAAATGCTTAAAAGGGAATGAAGAGAATAGGGCTTAAGCGATCCATCCCTTGTTGTCCTGTCCTAGCATCTGGTAGTCAGAGGCTTAGGAACAATCAGAGCATGGGGTATCATCTCTGACCATCTTGGCTAATAGCCATTGATGGGCCTACCCTGCATGAATTTATCCAATTCTTTTTTGAACTCACTTATAATTTTGGCCTCCAAAACATCCCCGGCAACAAGTTCCTGTTATGTCAAGAAGAACTTTCCTTTTGTTTATTTCAAACCTGCTGCCAATTCATTTCATTAGGTGACCCCATAGTTCTTGTGTTATGTGAAGGGGTAAATAAAACTTCCTTATTTGCTTTCTCCACACCATTCATGATTTTATAAACTTTTGTCAGACCCTCCTTTAGCTATCTCTTTTCCAAGCTGAACAGTCCCAATCTTTTCACTTTTTTATCATATGGCAGCTGTTCTATACCCCTAATAATTTTTCTTACTCTTTGCCATAATTTTTCCATTTCTTGTGTATCTTTTTTCAGATATGGCAACCAGAAAAGCAGACAATATTCAAGCTGTGAGATTGCCTGGTAACTCTTTGCAGTCTGCTTTGGACTTAACTATCTTGAGCAATTTCATATCATCCATTTACCCCTTTTCCTGATCATTCATGAACAGCTTTGATCTCAGTACAGATTCCTGGGGGACATTGCTATTTACCTCTCTCCTTTCTAAAAAAAGGTCTGCTTCTTGTCTTTTAACCAGACATTTCCTCTTACTCCATGACAATTCAGTTTGCTTCAAAGTTTGCTTCAGGATGAAGTTTAATAAGGACAAATGCAAAGTGCTCCACTTAGGAAGAAACAATCAGTTCCACACATACAGAATGGGAAGCAACTGTCTAGGAAGGAGTACGGCAGAAAGGGATTTAGGGGTTATAGTGCAAGACAGGAGAAGTCATTCTTCCACTCTACTCTGCACTGATTAGGCCTCAATTGGAGTATTGTGTGTGTCCAGTTCTGGGCACCACATTTCAAGAAAGATGTGGAGAAACTGAAGACGGTCCGGAGAAGAGCAACAAGAATGATTAAAGGTCTAGACAACATGACCTATGAAGGAATACTGAAAGAACTGAGCTTATTTAGTTTGGAAAAGAGATGATTGAGAGGGGACATGATAGCGGTTTTCAGGTATCTAAAAGGGTGTCACAAGGAGGAGGGAGAAAAATTGTTCTTCCTGGCCTCTGAGGATAGAACAAGAAGCAATGGGCTTAAACTGCAGCAAGGGAGGTTTAGGCTACAGTGTGGTGATAGCCTAACAAACTCTTATTACTGTTGTAATGACTTAGTGAGTGCTGCAATTGGCCCAGAAATATAATGCGTTTCTATCCAGGTATGTTCAAATATAAACTAAATTAAGTGCCTGAAGGAGGCATGGAGGAACAAGAATTTGTAAAGGCTGCCTGTGATTTATGAGACATCATGATTATGGGGCCGAACCAGAGTGAAGAGATGATTCTATTTATCATCTTCTCCCTGATAGCTATGTGATAGAAATTAATATCAATATATCATCAAAATATTAAACTGGTGGCCCTGCAGACTGTCATTTATTTAGGGAGATGCCATTGCTGCAGGTGGTAGCAATGGAAGGGAGGACAACTTAATTACCTCTTCACCAGTCTGGATCTCCCGGACTGAACGAAGTAGAAGCTGGCGTCCCTCAAAAACAATCACGCAGTTTGGGTCACAGCTGTGGTTTATGAGCGACATGCTGGGGGTGGGAGGAAGAACAGAAAACATTAGAGGGAAGGATATTCCACTGTCAGTAACATCTGAATTATTTAGCATAAACTGACTGAGTTACATCCAATGCACCAGGCAATCAGGTTATCAAACAAGGAAAAACCCAGGTAATCAACTATGATTGGTTAGGTGAATAAGATGAAGGGTTAGAAGATTTATATGCATTAATAATAGGAGTCGCATCTTGATCGTTTCTCTTGACCTGATGCTCATTCCTCCTTCACACTGTTCTGCATGGAAAGGTCAGGCTTAGCTGCCTCCCTGTGAGAGCTCTGTGTGAGGGTAATGCGAGGGGGTGTGCCAGGGCAGGGTATGTAGGCTGAAGACTCCCATTGCTCCCCCACCATAAAGAATTCAGGGTAGAAATGGAATATATCCTGGAACTGTATTATAGTTCTGCAGGTGGTATTAAAGACATCAGGGATTCACCACCTCCATTTGGACACACTGTCCTCAAGAGGGTCCATAGGACTTGTGGGGTGGCATTGCAGCCTATTCCATGGGGATGTGGGAGAGGAGAGTACGCACGTGCACACACACATATGCATTCCGATGAAACAACCTGGGAGGAAACTCTGTGGAGAGCCTTACTGAATTCTTCTCACCTGAGACTCCGCTACTGGTGGAGCTAGTCTATAGTAATGTGTCTCTATGTTTTGCATTCCTAGGTGACAATGCCTTAGGACTGGGTGTGACTATATCAAACAGCCCTCAATTGCATAGCACCCAGGGCAGACGCTTGCACTATCATGCTGATGGTCTACAGAATCCCTCAGAAAAGATTTCCAATATTATTAAGGTGGAATAGGATTTTGGCTCACATCCCTTGTCCCCGTACTATGCAAACAAGTATATGCAACCCAGCACTTTTGTGTAAATACAAAATGTAGTTCTCTGTCCCCTTCTAGTAGACTGCGTATAGAGTTTATGCCTTTGCACTAGTGGTTCTGATCCATTAGCTCAAGCTCATGATTTTAGATTCAGAAAGCTTGTAGTTCAGTCCCTGTAGAAAGGGTGGTCGTTATACTGCGTATTATGGATAACTTACTTTTTGATTGCTAATTGTGGGTGTCTATCACTTAGCCACCTCTCTGCTAATGTCCACCTTTGACTACTTGGCCTTCAGATGGACATTATCAAGGAATCTTGGACACAGGGAGAAGGTATGGGCACCAGGGGAAATGGAATAAGATCTCTCCAGGAAAGAAGCTGACACATCTAGTACCAGAACCCATGTGATCACTAATTATTTAAAACACTTCTTTTCCCACAGCCTTTAAAACACCTCTCTTCCCACAGCCTTAATTTTCTGGAGGATGTTGCGAATGAGGGGGTGTGGATAATTTTAATTTCTAATTTTCATATCTAAAATTCTACTTTCCTTTTCAATGAGACAAAAAGGAAGGCAAGGGGCTGCAAACACACTATTTTTTCAAGGAAAGGTTGAACCAAAGCATCTTGCTACTTTCTTAAGAAACCCAAGTATCGTGTTTTAGTGGCACCACTTATCGTCTCCCATGCCAGGAAAAGGGTTAGTGTCTCCGTGAGAACAAGAATTCAGATATAAAGAGCTGTCCTGTCTAAATTATGGTACAACTCTGCAAGCCGGAGATTAAAAATATTTTAAACTCAATCGTGTTTTTGTGTTGTTGTAATTTATTTGCATTTCTTAATTTTTTATTTAGCTATGGTACCTACTATTTCAATGATTTCTAGCTAGCTAGAAATTAAAAAAAAATAATAAAAAGCCACACACAGAGTTTTTGCCTGTGAATGAAACAGTGTCCACAGTACCTGGGATACAGGCCAACACCAACATCCTGCATTTCTCCATTACTGATGGTGAAGCAGTTACAGGTCACCTGTAAAAACAAGGGGGGGAAAAGCCAGGATTACCAGTGTCATTTAGAAATGTCATACCTAAGTGAAAGAAACTTTCAAAATAATATGCAATGGCATTTTGGTAATTAGATTACAGATATTCAAGCCCAACACTGATACTCTTTCATTTTAGAGCAAACACATCTGGGACACACTCTCCTACAAAAGTACAGTCAATTAAGAGCAGCAATATTAGTATCCAGCAAAAATGTGAGGTTAAGCACATGCAGAGGTCCTATTTTCCTGTCCAGAGAGGGGGCGAAATACACAAAGCCTAAAATGCATGGCAGAGACAATGTAGAGCAGTAGTTCCCAAACTTTTCAGCATCACGCCCTCTTTTTGATTTTTGAGAAACTCTCACCACCACCACCCCGCAACAAAACTTGTTGAGCAAAAAAAAAACCTGACCAGGCCGAAAAACAAAAATAGCAAGGGGATTGATTGGGGGAGGGGGGGGAAGGAGCCCATGATGTAGACGGTAATAGCAGCTGCTGTGGTGGCCTATACAGGGTGGCTGCTTCAGGAGAGTTTATGAATAAAAGTGGAACCCCAAGAATGAACTACGTCTTTGAGGTAAATAGTTACACTGATGAGGGAGATATGGCGTGGGCCTGTGTAAACACAAAGAATGAATGTCTGATGGGTGATCTCTTGCATTACATTTATTTTCATGAGTTGGAAAGGAGGGATAAATCAAATGGAGAAGCTGCAAGACATCTTATTTTAATTATTCTTACAGGAAGAGAGAAATATCTTTTTTCATTTTATATCATAACTAGAAGATTTACTCAGCACTGCTCGGGTCCTTAATTCAATTAATGTATGTTTTCTGGGAAAATAAAATAAAATGAAAATGTACATGCTTCTTTGAAATCATTACTCTGGGGTGGGGCGGGAGATGCTGGGCTACCCCGGGGACAGAGGACAACCCCAGCCCTCTCTCACCACAACAGCTTGGGGCCAGCTGGGAAGGGCCTTTCCATGGTTACTGCAGCTCTAGCAGACACAGCTGAGGGATAGGTGTATGTCCCTCAATTGGGGCAGCTTCAGGTTTGTCTGCCTTCTGTGCTCCCCAGCCAGAGTCAGGAATGCAGCAAACTGTTCACAGCCCCTGACAAAGGGGAACAACCAGCATTGTGCCTGTATGAACAAAGGGGGAGCTTCAGCCCTCCTGCTCTCTCTAAAGGGCCCCTGGGGTTGGTGGGGGGGGGCGGGGTTGGAGGCTCAGGCCCGGGGCATTCCCAGATGGGAGTGGTGCACTCTCAGTCAGCCTCTTTCACTTACCTGGTGATTCTGTCTCTTTTCAGTATGGTTTTAGGAGAAACAATCCCATTCCAGGAACATCCCATTTTCCTGGTACAACTAACCCCTGACCTTGCTTTAAGTTATAGTAAGAGGAAGCCATATCATGAATTTGGTAGTCCTAGCTCTTACCATTTAGAAGGAGTTCTTCAACTCACAGATGGATGAACACATGGACAGACAGACACACTTTCGCAAATATATAGTAAATCTGTAGCTTGATATACAGTGAATATAATAGAGGTAAGATGGCTCACTGGCCTACAATACTCAGCTACATAGTGTGTTTTTCTCTCATAGGGTTTATCTAGACTATGCCGAATGCTTGAAAGAAGATATGCAAATTCCGTGGGAATTTGCATATCTTCTTCTGATCACACTTTCGAAAGTGGAAATTTCAAAGGTGAAAGTAATTAAGACACGGCTTTTTTGGCGAACGCCCCCCCTTTGTCGAAAAGCCGTGTAAACCTCCTTTTTAAGGAAGAGAGAAAAATTACTTTCACTTTCGAAAGCTCTGCTTTCGAAATTGCGATTGGAAGAAGATATGTAAATTCCCACAGAATTTGCATATCCTCTTTTGACCATTCGGCATAGTCTAGATACACCCATATAGATTTCAGGACTAAAATGATCCTTAACCATCCTGCATGTTGAGCCAAGGAAAAACTAACATGCAGCACACGCCTGGGACCTTTCACCCAGAAAGCAAAGTCAATGTGCATACATTTGGGACCTTTCACCCAAATAAAGAAATCTTCAAAGACATAGGGACTTCCAAGAATACCCTCAAACTTAGCAGGTACATCATTAGTTAGAAAACACAAAATAATCAGACCAGACCAAATAACCAGGTAGGATGGAAATAACAAATGTGATAGACAACCACAAAAGGCCCATGGTAATGAATTGATGCATATGATAATAAGCTGAGATCAATGATATAATGACCTATAGGAAAAAGACACTTCACCACCAGTAAGGTGAGAAAATACAAATAAGGAGAAAGGGAAACATCCCCTACTGAATGGCTACGTCTACACTGGCATGATTTTCCGGAAATGCTTAAAACGGAACAGTTTTCCGTTATAAGTATTTCCGGAAAAAGCGCATCTACATTGGCACGATGCTTTTCCGGAAAAGCGTCCGTGCCAATGTAGACGCGCTTTTCCGCAAAAAAGCCCCGATCGTCATTTTCGCGATCGGGGTTTTTTTGTGGAAAAGAAATATGTGCTGTCTACACTGGCCCTTTTCTGGAACAGTTTTCCGGAAAAGGACTTTTGCGCAAACGGGAGCAGCATAGTTTTTCCGGAAAAGCACTGATGATTTTACAGTAGATCATCAGTGCTTTTCCGGAAATTCAAGGGGCCAGTGTAGACAGCTGGCAAGTTATTCCGGAAAAGCGGCTGATTTTCCGGAATAAGTGGCCAGTGTAGACACAGCCAATGTGTATCTAACATAGCTACATCAGCAGAACATATTGTAAAGTGGCAGTAGGAGAAGGGGATGTAGTCCTTGGGAGGGGATGATGGGAAAGGTGAAGGTGATGAGGAAGATGACGGCTAGCACCTCGGGTTGTTCTAGAAGGAACGGTATGAGAACATAGTATGGAAATATAGCTGTACATTCCCTATTTATCTTATGAAACTGGGCTGTTTGTGACGATGCTAAATGTATTAATCAACTATATCTGTAAATGTATGAGAGTTCCTACAGTGTGAGTGTTGCAACTGTGCTCATCAGGGTTCCCAACCATAGAATAATTAAATACTGCAAGTGATCCTGGGACAAAGGACCTGTCAATCCTAATGGTGAGAATTGGAAATTCATAAGTAATTTTAGATCAGGCAACATGCTGCATTTTGAACTATTCCAAATCTGGATCTGAATTCTGTGTTAGAGTCCATATGCCTTTATTTGGAATGAAGGAGGAATACTTTAAAATGTTTTGATAAGATGGGGTATGTCATGTCATCAGTTACATACAGTAAACTTCCGATAATCCGGCACCTTTAGGACCCAGGGGGTGCCGGATTATAAAATATGCCGGACTATTGGAAGGGGGGACTATGAGGGGTCTAGGGTGGTGTGGGGGGGATGCCACCCCAGGCCCCTAATAGCCCCCCCCTTCCAATAGTCCGGCTCTTCCCCAGGCATCCCCGATTCAGCCGCTGCTGGTCAGTTTCAGCAGCAGCTGAATCGGGACGCCTGCGGCAGAGCAGCTGGGGTGCTGCCGGGTTGGTCCGGTAGCGCCATCCCTTGGCGCTGCGAGATCAACCCGGCAGCACCTCAGTTGCTCTTGGGGACGCCTGGGGTAGAGCAGCTGGGGTGCTGCTGGGTTGGTCCCACAGCGCCAAGGGTTGGTGCTACCGGACCAATCCGACAGCACCCCAGCTGATCTGCCCCAGGCGTCCCCAAGTCAGCTGCCGCTGAAACTGACCAGCGGCTGACCCCGGGAAGCCTGAGGCAGAGCTGCTCTGCCCTGGGCTTCCCGGAGTCAACCTCTGATCAGTTTCAGTGGTGGCTGAATCTGGGACAGCTGGGGTGCTGTAGGGTTGGTCCCACAGCGCCGAGGGGCAGCGCTACAGGACCTACCGGCAGCACTCCAGCTGTTCTGCCCCCAGCTTCCCCGATTCAGCCGCTGGTCAGTTTCAGCAGCGGCTGAATCGGGGAAGCCGGGGGCACAGCAGCTCCAATGGTCCGGCTGCCCGGAGCACTTCCGGGTTCCTGATGGTGCCGGACCATCAGGAGTGCCGGACCATCAGATGCCGGACCAATGGAGTTTTACTGTACTAATAAAATATTCCTTTTTCTTTGCAAATATTTCTGCTTAAAGGAACGTGACTAGTTATAAGAGACTACAAGGGAATGTTTACACTGCGAAGGAAAACCTGCAGCTAGCCCTGTAGACTTGCAGGGTGCAGGCTGCGGGGCTATTTCATTGCTGTATAGATGTAAGGGGTGGACTGGTGCCCCGTCTATAGGAGCATGAAGGGTAAGAGGGCCCAAGAGTTTGGACTACAGCCCATGCCTAGGAGTCTATAGAGCAATGAAACATGACTGTAACTCAAGCCAAAGGTTGGGTTTTTCTTTGATGTATAGACATATGCTAAAGATAGACACAAAAAATGTCTGAATCTTTTTTAGTTAGTTTGTTTTTAGTTTGATTTTCCAATGGCATTGTTAATACTCTGCAGAGTGGGAAAAGAGTAAGTGAAGAGATTTGGCAGGTGTGAGATTTAAAATATTACTGAGTTTTCTCACACAAAATAATCACCCAGAAGTGTATATGCATATCTCTAGGTTAAAGAAATACACCGAAACACACAATATTATATTTTACCAATGGAACTCACAAATTAATATTTGGCAGTGTGTTATGCATAAAGAGAAAAATAAAATCCTGCTTCAGAATGCTCTAATAAAATCTGATTTAAATGAATATATATGCAATAAGGTATGCTTTTTAATGGTAAGATAATACTTCAATTAGACGGTTATTTATGTAACCCACTGAAACATTCCTGATCAGTTTAAAAAGAATAGATCTTGATTACTTCTCTCCTATTGATATTAGATATATAATACCAGACAACACCTCTGAAATAAGATTAGTCTTTCTTAAGTAGCAAATATACACAGAGCTTACAAAAATATTGTAATGAATTCGGTATATAGTGAACGAATAGCTTGTCAGGTTGCTTCTTATATTGGAGTATGCAACAAAATAGATCATTCCCAGCAGATCTAAATTTATCCCCTCTCTCTCTCTCTCTCTCTCTCTCACACACACACACACACACGAATTTCCATTAATTATGTCGAATACTGAAGAAAGCAGAAGTCATAGAGGCTTTTATTCCCTCCCCCCCCAAAAAAGTCTAGTTATTTTATAGTGCCAGGTGAGAAATGTTTACATACAATGGGAAAATGACAAATTTTGTTTTCCCCTCTTTTTGTAAACATGTACAAGTTTCATTACAAAAATGTAGTTCACTGAGGTGAAAAGAAGAGATATTCCTAAATTAAAACGCTGTAACTTTGGGAAGTTTAAGTCCTGATAAGAAACTTGACTGGAGCAGAGCCCTGGTGGGTCTCCCACCTTGGTGTGCCCAAGATCATCTCCGGGCTGTGAGGGCATCTCTGCCCCGTCTCCAAAGCCCCCCCACTTACTGTTCGCCTCTCACTCGCTTTCTCCAGGTTGGGCTGGGGCAGAGGCTGAGGGGTTTGCAGTGTGGAAGCCGGCTCCCGGCTAGGCCTGGGATGGAGGCCGGGCGGTTCCTGGGTGGGCAGGGAGTCTGGGGCAAGCTTGGAGCAGGGCTCGAACGTATTAAAACATTTTTTTCAGGTTAGTTAGTTACAAGAAGTAGTTACAAGAAGCAAGTTTATCGATACTGTTCACTGAGAGGAAATATGACTCATCAGAAGAAAGGAACATCCAGAGAATGATTATCCTGATAAATTCTGTGTTCCAGGAGAGCTCTACTTAATGGCAGATCTAAAAGTGCTGTAAGAAATGAAAAGACAGGACAGATAGAAATTTTCTTGAGTGAACAGGAATTCAAAAGCCTAATACAGAATCATTTAAAAGATGAATGGCAAAAAATCTGGATCAACATGAAAAGAGGAAGAAGATGTTTTTAATTATGTCCTAGAGTTGAGAATAATTACATATCTCAGACCCTGGAAAAGAAAAATGAAGTGTTTTTGTTTAGAGTACTTACTGGTCTTTGTAAGTACCCAAAGATGGACTAGGTGTAAGATAGAAGAAACGACTGATCACCTGTATGGATATGTAAGGACTTTGATAAAGAAAGAAGGAAAAGGTTTTTGAGGAATTTTAAAAGTCATAAGGTAGCAATTTTTTTTACATTAATTTAGTCAAACTGGTGGGAAATGGGATTGTTACATTGCCTGAAAAACATAGGGAAGAACAAAAAAATATGAACTGTTAGATATTTAGGAATCATAGTTGGTGGAGGAAAGGACAGAAAACTGGAGAGAAGCATGTATGAAGCAGGCTACAATAAAAAGTTAACTTTTGCATAAAGATACCAGTTATTTCTGGGTCTCAGTATAGCAAAAAAAAGCCTGTGGTAATTTCACATGTGTAATAACTGTTGGCAAATTCTCATGTAAGGATGATCAAGGCATGTATTTTAATCTACAGTCTGATGCTATTAGTAGGTACCAAACAGGTAGCCAAAATGACTGTTTTAATCATTTTTTTTAGCCTGGTTACAAAGATTTTAAAAGTCTATGGAAAGACCTCTAAATCAAAGCCATTTAATATTAAAAACAAAACTTTAAGGAGATCCACAAATCAAAGGTAAATATCAGCACCTATCATTTAGAATTGTGCCTAAAAATTCATTACATGAGAGGATGGAAAAGAAAAGGGTAGACAAGCTTTTCATGCTTAACTCTCTCAAGGAACGAAACCAAGAATGAAATGTTGTTACACAGCATTTGAAGAAAAACTCTAGCTCCCACAAACAACTCGGTAGTTCCGGACTTTTGTGAAGCCTAGACAATAGCTCTATGGGGTTAAATCCACATGCTGCTGCAGAAACAGCACAGTTGAGCAACCTGGTGAGAGACTAAGCAAGGCAACAATTACTGCTCAACACGTTCTGTGGATGAAAACAACAAAGAAACCCTCACTAATTACTATCAAAGTCATTGTTTCTTGTGGCTTTCTTGATCATACTATTGAGAGTGTGCACATGTAGTAATGACTATATATTGGTTTTCAGCCTTTGTGGGGTTTTTTAGTAATCCAAGGACAACATGCATTACTCCCTATGCAGTCCCTTTGAGGGAACATCAGGAGCTCTCCCACTTTCAATTTAGACAGTGTAAGCCACCCAGGGGTTCTGGCTAACAAATCTTACATTAGGAGAATGGGTATAAAGAAAATATGCAGCAGATACAACCGGGACTCCAAAATACAGACCAAGCAAGAAAGCTTTTTCATCACACCATGAGATAGTGAAGTCAACTTAATTAGGGAGAAATTCAAAAGACATTTCTTCAAGGTGACAGATGCTTTCTTCCCTTAATTTCTCAATCTACCAGTTGATCTTATTGATCTCCACGTAACGGTTATATGGCCAACATGTAAGCAGAGCTCAGATAACTTCAAAACTAAAATGCATACAAGATAGGCATGGGATACATTAAATTGTAAGCGCTGCAAAGCAGGGGCTGTCTCTTGCTATGTGTTCATACCATCCCTGGCACTAAATGGCCTGATCATGGAGTGGGTGTATAACTGCTACTGCAATACAAGTGCATGATGATTCTTTACTCTTAAGTTTTCCTTGCCAGGTGTCCAGTATTCTACCGAACAGTCCGGTTTTTGCGCCCTCTGTCCGGTAAAAAAATTCAGAAAATATCGGACCTATGCAATGTCCAATATCTTCTCTTTTTCTGGAGGGGCACAGGACGGAAGTCTGATGGGGGCGGGGGGAGTGGCTAGGAGGTGGGGCCGCAATCAGTGCTGAGAGCCTGTGGCAAAAGCCTGGCAGGCCGGGGGGAATGGCTGGGACTCCCAGCCACTCCCTCCGCCCTGCTTCTGCACACAGCCACAAGCTCCCAGCGCCGATCACGGTCCCGCCTCCCAGCTGGGAGGCTGTGGTTGAATGCAGAAGCCGGCCCTGCTATTTTGTTGACCCGGGGTCTGCCTCTCTCTGCTTTGGGTAGCAAGCAGCTGTTTTGCTGCAAAGCAGGCTCTGCTACCTCCTCCTTTGTTCCCAGCTTGGTGGCTCGGTATTTTTTGGGAGACTGTCAGGCAACCCTAAAAGCAATAGGAGACGAAGGGCTGATTTTTTCAGATATCAATTTTCTTGCCTCATAAAATAATCTTCTAACAGTTTCAACAATGCACCTTGCAGAATGCCCTATATGAATTTTTGTTCCTGGAATATTATCTGTTGAAGAGCTATGAAGATTGTAAATGACTTGACAACACATGGGAAAGTCTGTGTTTGTTGGATTTGGAGGCCTCATTTGAGCGATATACTGTGCCACATTCTGCTCTCAATTATTATTTTCTAAAACTGGAGATACAGCAGTGGAGAACAGAGTCTGCCCCAATTCTGATTTCATTTCGACCAGTTAATATTCCAGATCCACAGAGGTATAAGGGAAAGGACACTACCAAACCCTGTGAGCAGAATTAAGGTAACAGCATTTTAGATCTCAGCTGTAACGATATGTTTAAGAGTAGAAAAAAATAAACTGGAATTCATTTGTTCTGGAGATCAATTTAGAAACACTAGCAGAACTAAATTCGGGATGTATTTCTCCATGCTCTTTATTGGATCACGATGATTTAGTCCTGATGACATCACAAGGAGCTCTTCTTTGAAGGATCATTAAAGGGTACACTGGAACAGTAAGTGCAGTTACATTTTTAAGTTCTCACTTAAAATAACTGCAGCAACCACCAATAAGTTGGAGTGTCACAGTGGGCTAGATTTTAGCCCACCATCAGGCATGAAATACAAATAATGCTTTATCCGTTGATACACAAAAACACAAAGGTACAAATGAAAGGCAGCAAAAATGGCTAATCCATAAAGTTTATTATTCACACAGAAAATGACAGGCTATTCACAACTGGTACCAGGCATTTAACACTACTGTAGATGCTTTAGTCAGGACTCAAAGTAAAATGCAATACATTTGCTAAAATAAAAAGTATAAATTTCAAAATACATATCTATTTTGTAATACATTATATTTGTTTTTTAAATGACAATAAAGAAGATGAAACAATAAATTAAAAATTGGTTTCAATGGCACTATCCATATGCTTAAAGTTAATCATATGCTTAAGTGCATTGCTGAATCAGAGCCTCTGAATCTCACCCTGCTTGCACTGCACACAGCCTTCAGTGTCTTCCATGGGAGTTTTGAATACACACACCAAAAAATGCAGGATTGAGCCCTTCATGTGAGACTAAAGGTGAAAGGATCAAACTGCATAAGAAAAGCTATTCTTGCAGTATTTTGAACTGTGCTGAAATCAGGACCTGCTAGAATATTTTCAAGAAAGTCTTGTCTCATGAGATTTCCAGACCAAAGAAATAGGGATAAAGCAAGCTAAACTTTGCATATGGTAAGGAGAAACGCTAGTTCACACATCATTAGCCTTAGCATGGTTATTTTCAAACTATTAGACTGTTATAATTTGTTAGGGTTTAGTGTGCATCAAGATGGGTGTAAATTTAAATGCTCGCACATTAAGTGCCTTGGTGGACTCAACTGCTGTGCCCTAAAAATTCCCTAGTGCATTTATATTTATTCCCATTTCCAAATGGGGTAAGTCTAACTTTTAGTGTGTGTCAGAAGGGCTCACATGGACACAATGCATGACAGATCAGTGAAGGCTAAATTTATATACAAGCTTGCCACAAACTAAGTGTCAGTGTATACAAGCCTTCAAATGAATGAGAACAATTTATATTGCTGTTCTCGTGATGCATGGTGCTGTGTTACATATCTGATTTATTGAAGTAAATGTAATGTAACTGCATAAAAGAGCTATAAATTAGGGGTGTGCGTTCCGCAGAAGGATATTTTGCACCTACATCTTCACATGTCTCTATATTAAGGGCTCCTTTGTGGCATGTGGCCTGTTACACATGACCTGCTCTGGGGCCAAATTTAGCCTTTGTGTAAATAAGAGCAATTCCACTGGCATCAAAGGAGTGATGCTCCTTTTGCATCTGGGCTGATCTTTCCCAGGATTGGATTTTCCATCATTACATTTCAACTTAAAAACATGACACCAAATCAGTCACTGGTACAACTTGACTGACTGACTTCATGACTGAATGAAGAGATAATCTTGAATTTTGCAGAGTTATACCAAAGATGAATATGGCTCACTATTTTTATCACATTGTTTCACATCTCTGAAGACATCTCTATCAGTCAGTCAATATTGCACTTTTTTCCCCGCAGCAAGTGGCTGAGTTAAATAGCTGCAGATGAAACAAACTCAAGCGCACACAAGCCCCACCAATGTGGGGGAGGAAGAAGCAGCTGCCCCCTTTACTCTTCTCCCTCCCACCCCCATCGGCTGGCCTGTGCTCTAATATACTGTGTATTAGTTTCTAACTTCTGTGGATCTGATTAATCGCTGATTTAACTCTAGCAACACCAATGGAGTTAAGCGGGGCATGAAATTGGTCCAATATTTTTTCCCTGAGAACCCCCCTACTGAAACCCTTTACAAAACAGCAAATTGGTCACACATATCTGGAAAAAAATTTGTTGCGCAAGTCTACTAATTGGCACATCTAATACCAGCCAGAAGCAGGTCATTTTAATTATGCACAAAACAATATATTTAAATTGTACAAGCTGCTCATAAAACACTGATGAGGAATTTCATAAATAAAGCTGCTCTCATCTTAAACTGTTACACATTGATTACCATACGCCTACAAAATTCCTTTGAGCCCACCCCAATTTCTTTATTCAGAGGGCTTAAAAGGAGGTCAGCAAAAAGGAAGATTAACACTGTACCATATACTCCCAGGCGTTTTATGGAACACAGGATAGAATTCTATAACCAGCGCGATATATTGGCTTCTAAAAGCCAGACTGAAGTCATCAAAGCCATGAGAACAAGTGGTAATTAGAAGTTTAATAGAAGGTGGTAAGGACGAGGAACAAAGGAGCCTAATAGGTACGTAATCACAAAATATTCAAATATGCCAGTGATGGATCTAAATAAGGATCTTAAGTATATTAGCCCACGTGGTTTTAAGAAAACCAGGCCAGAGATGGTTAAATCCATATCGCAGTTCTAAAAGCCAGTTTCATTCACTCTGATAAAGAAAAGGAACATTGATGGATGTGTGGCTCTGCCTTTTAGTATTGCTGGATATACTTGGCCATATCAGGAATCAGCAAGAACACTAATGCAAGTTTCATTTATCAAGTTTCTTTTCATTATAAAGGTAGAGTAGAGCTATTGTGTGCAAGGAACATAGCAAACACAAGGCAAACAACCTATTAAAATCAACAGTAATGCTGAGGCCTGCTTTTCAGAGGTATTCAGCCCACAACACTCAGCACAATACAGTTAACTGGAGCTGTGTGCACCCAACAGCTCTAAAAATCAACTCCCATATATTCCCAGTTGGCATATTTGCTATTTTTTTCCAGAACCCAGCACTTCTTGGGCTATCTCAAACTTTGGGCTGGGAAAGCAACAGTTTAAACAAAACTCAGTGCTGGAATTCCACAATACTGGACATGTTTAGTCTCAAAGCAACATATATCCAGTTAGTTAGTGTGAGGTACAGCTACAGCTTTCTTTCCTGCTGGCACCTCCAGTATTTTTATCCTTTCATAAGCCAGTGCTGGCATTCCTGAACAATCTGATTTGATGATTAGATAGAGAGACAGAGAGATAATCAATGGAGCCTGTCAGGGTCAAAAACATCACCAGCTGAAGAAAAATCAAAATAACTTCTTCCCACTTTGCTATATTGGAACCAGTTGTGTCTTTGATACACAAACTCTTGCTGATGGCAGTGCAGAACTACCCCATCCCAGTCATAAATCTCAGAGGGCTATTCTCTCAGGGGGCTTTAGGATGGTGCAGGATGCTCCTCCAGGATTGCCCGGTTAACTCAACAAACTGGTATGAAAAGGTGTCGTAGAACAGGGGAAGTTTGTGCCACCAGAGGCACTAGAAGAAAGTAGCCCCTGTGTTCCCTTGACAGTACTGGTTCTGAATGACACTTCTGTGGAATTCAAGAAAACAAAGGCTCCTTGCACGCTTCCCTTGTTCCTTCCATGAACTCATCAGCCTCTGGTGATTTACTGTAAATGTGCCTCCTTCCCTCACGAAGGATGGATTCTAATCTCCTATTACACTGTCTTCTATTCCTTTCCATATTTCTATAGAAACATTCTTTGTAATTCTCCATTGAACCAGTATTTTAGTTAGTGTTCCAGATCACCAATATTAGCTCATAATACAATATTATGAAGACTGGACAGTCTCAGGGCCATATTCTGTGTCATCAGTTAAAGAAAACCACTAGAAAGATAACTATGAGCTTTATTTTCCCATAGGAACAGGAGCCATAGAGTGAAGAAAATGTACTACACAAGCAGCTTCACAAACTAAGAACTTTTAAGTTGGTGTGACGCCAAATCATGGCACAACAACAAAAATACAAAAAAGCTTCAAGCCACAGAGTCCCTACAAGCACAAATAAGGTTGTGAAATATGGAAATGTGGGAGGAGCCTGGGAAAATCCAAACTATTTGGGTGCAGCACATTATTAAACAAAACAAACCCTATTACAGAATATACAAGTTAATTGCTGCAGTGGGCAATGGTTACCCTTTATTGGCAGAAATCTGCCTTTGGGGATACAATTTTATCATCATTTAAACTGATTCATAAGAATACAGAGCAATTTAAAAATGGTGGGCCAGAGCCTCAGGCAGTATAAATTTGTGTAGCGCCATTCCATTGACTTTAGCTAAAAAGCCCCAACCATCTGACAAGCAGGCCACGCAAACATACAGACATGAACATATTCAGGCCTCATTACCTGGTATAAATTGGGGTAGTAATATACAAGTCAATGGAATGGCACAACACCAATTTATACTAGCCAAGGAACTGTCCTACCACTTTTAGATTGCCCTGTCTGTGGAGGAATACAGCTCTTACCCAAGATTTCTGATTTTGCCTTTCTTCCACAGGTGTTTTTTGTTCTGCCCATGGTTGACTGCTCCAGATACGATTCTCAGGGACACTATGATTTAAATTGCAATGCCCATTTTCACATGGACATTTTCAGGCCCTCTGCTTGATACAAACATTGACTGTACAAGGGAATACATGGTCCTTCATTAACATGTTACTACACCATAGCTAGTTTGACACCTCCTGATGAAAAGTCTGTATGATGGGGTCAGAGGGACGCAAGGTGTTTCTCCTTATGGGATTAAAATATTCTGTGAGTTTTACCTTATCAAATGTCTACCTAATTATTCAATTTGGTGGTGAGGGAACAGAGGATCACCTGCCAGTTCAAGTAGGCAGAGCAGGGGGTTAGAAAATCAAACATTCAAGGAATCTACCGGGGGCACAGGCTGTCTCCAAGATGGTGCTGAGCTGACAGGGTTTCCTACACTGGATGTTGCTCCCGGAATCCCTGCCTAAAATGAGGTGTGTTGTATAGTGCTGAAGGATCCCCTGAGAAAACAGATTTCTGAGAAGGCTCATTACTAATGGCCAGAAAGTGTCAATGTCCCTAGCACACCCACTTCCCCACGCACAGATTAGAAGTGCATGGTAAGGATGTTAAAGACTAGTCAACTGTCCAATAAGCATTTGCTTATCGGACAGTAATGCTGACTAGTCGACTAGTCAATTCCCCTCCTCTCCCGCCCCCCGCTTGCTGCCTCTATAAGATATATTAGATAGAGGCAGCAAGGGGGGAAAAGGGGGAACTTGAAAGTGGCATCACCAAACAGCGGTGCTGCCACTTTGAAACCCCAAGGCGTCAGCTGCACAGCTGATCCCGGGATCAGCTGTGCGGCGGGCTGCTCCTTTAAGACACCACCTCTGCTGAGATTCAAAGGGGCAGCCCTGGAGTCTTGGGTCAGCTGGGGATTCCCAGCTGATCCTGGGCTCTCTGTAGCATTTCCCCAGAACCTGGGATCAGCTGGGGAGTACCCAGCTGATCCCGTGCTCCCCTGCCTCCCCTCTGAATCGCACGGAGGTGGCAGTTTCAAAGGGGCAGCCGCCACACAGCTAATCAGCACCACTGGGGATTCCTGTGCATTTCAAAGCAGGCACGCCACATGCAGCCCAGAGTCAGCAGGACTTCCCTCTGGCCCCGGGCTGTACACAGAGTTCCTCATTCTTCATTTGAAATGTACAAGAGCCCCTTCTGGGGCTCTTGTACATTTCAAAGGAGGAATGTGGAAGTGCCTATCGACTAGTCTATGAAAATTCCATTGACTAGTCGACTAGTCAATTAACCACATTTTAATATCCTTAGTGTATAGGCAATGGAGAGCTCTCTCTTTCCAAATGGACAGGAAAGAGAATAAACAAAGGATAAAAAGGCCCTCTGTGTGTGTGTATCCAAGTGGGATAATCCAGCTTCCTGTTCTTACCATTTACCAGAGAATAGTTCCTACTATGGCTCAAATCTTACCATAAAGATTTAGTCAAATTTAGTCAAAACTCTCAATGAAATCACTGGGAAAATTCACTGAGTAAGGACTTTAGAATTTGGTCATCTAGTTGTACAGTTGAGAAGGCAAAAGAAGGGGAGTTGAGCAGAATGAATCCCTTTAGCTTTGGCCATATCCAGTCATAGACATGTTCGCTACCAATGGAAGCAGTGAAAAGGACCCCGTTTATAGAATTTTGAGAGAAGATGAAAGGAACAAGATGGGCTGATCAGATATAGTACAGGAATTTACTGGAGATTATCAAGAAGTAAAAGGGGAGATGTGCAATAACATTGATTTAAACATAATATATTTTTATAAGCAAAAGAAATAACAGAGTTCTTGCTCATCCGCCGAGCCTGTTAGATTAACATCAGCTCATAAAATAAAAAATGGACATTGCAAATAATAAATAATAATAATAAAGAACTTCCCACCCACATAACTATATTATTAGATCTTTCCCCCTCTCGGAAAGAAAGCATACTTCATTTGTGACGGGATTCTGCCAGATGTCTTGGAAACATTACAGAAAGAAGAGTTAGACAAACACTCTGTTAAGCTCACAGTTCAAATGTTTGTGGGTAGCCAACCAAAGTTCAGAGACCTGTACATCATCACTGTCTACAGGAAACACCGTAGTTAAAGAAGGAATTTCTCTCCCCCATATCCCCCG